>NC_133120.1:121536358-122141794 GCF_033568475.1 Henckelia pumila | reverse complement strand
CTTTGAGGATTGTATTGAACGTGATATTGATCGATTATTAGTGGATTTAATATGGGTGGAATCCCAGAACCTTGGATGTAGGATTTGGTATAATCCGAACCAAGTAATCTCTGTGTGTTCTTGTTTATTGTTTGATTCTGTACGTCATCTTGTTTCTGCTACGTGTGGTATTGGATTTAGTGAGCTATTAGTTTCAACTACAATTTGAACATGAATATTCACCAACGAGCTTGAATAAATAGGGGTCCATAAAAAAATATTCTATAACTTTAAACCATACTTATAAGAATAAAAAATGTCTGCGGAAAAATATTACACACCAAAAAAGAGTCTAAAATCGAATCAGAAATTACAGGGAATAAAGAAACCCTTTTATTACTCCAAATAAATCTAATTAATTATATACAACCAATTTTCACTCAAAGTCGTACTGAGACATGAGTGGAAAAGGAAGGACCTTGCTACATTAACTACAATATTCCGCATAAGCTATATATGTATAACCCATTTGGTATGCCGCTTCAATTCCGGACTCATGGAATCTTCTAGCTATCTTTTACCACTTTTCGAGCACCACCATCTTGTCACTGTTGAAGAAGGCTGCTTGGTCAATAATGTATAATTGTGCGTAACAATATTCGTTGTTACATATATATATATATATATATATATATATATAACGTTTTTTTTTTCATTTTTACATAATTTTCAAAATTTGGTTAAGGAAAATGTGAGAAGTGTTTGCTAGAAGCTCTCCGAAATACTAGCTTAAAAATATTGGCCTCAAGCCACGTGAGATTCATATTTTTTTCTATGAGCAGTGCTGTGTAAGAGTGAATAAGAATGATATCACACTTAGGCGGGCCCGATCGATCAGGCCATAGTCACCCCGATTGCGATGATGAGGCAGGCCACAGCACCAGCAGTCCACGCCACAGCCGGTACAACGGTGAATCCAAGAGCCAGAATAATTGCTGATGCCATTGCTACTGCTCCAAGTTTGGCCATATATAATGCCCGATAGCTTGGGCTTGACACGGTGCAATCCCATGCCTAACATGGTATTATCGTAATAATTGGATACTCGTGGCCCCAAGCTGTCATTTACGATTTCGGGAGCTTTGGGATTTAAAGTAGAAGTTGACGTTGACGCAGAATTATCATAATAATTGGATACTCGTGGCCCTTCACCATCACGCCCTCTTCTTGCTTGGGACAGAAGATCAGATAGTACCGCGTAAAGCTCGTCGTAAGAGCTGAAGCTGCAGTTGAGCATCTCAGCATCAATATATGCTCCCGCTCACATGCGGTCGAACAAGCTGGACTAGCAAATTAGATAGAATCAGATCATGAATATCCTGCTGATCAAGGTGAAAATAACGTCCACCGTACGGGTTTACGTTTTTTCGAGCTTCAGCTGGTAAATCAAATCTACTTATCAGAACAAGGACCAGAAAATTCAGCAGAATCAGTATATGTTCTTGAAGCAGATCATCATAGCTTCTGTCATCACCGTGCCATGGTTCCACATTCAGGGATCGATATATGCCCCTAGCAGTTTAGACTTTAAAGCATGGCTCAATAATATTAGTCTCGTATATATATACGTTTAGTCGATGTGAGAGATGTGACTGTTTAATTCAAAAAAAAAAGATTTTTTTTTATTCCATAACTTGCAATTTTTTAGTTTTGGTTTATTAACTTTTTAAAAATTTGACTTTGGTGGAGTAACTTTTAATTTTCGATTATTTTGTTTCAATTGCTAACGTGGGGCTTGACATGTCAGCATTTTCTGTTGCCACGTCAAAATTTTCCAATGTCAAGTCAACATTTTTCGGTGTCTTATCTGTTGAACCAGAATAATGGAAACTTAAAGTTAGTGTACTAAAACCAAACTTTAAAAAGTCAATGGATCGAAACAAAAAAAATGGACAAGTTATGGACCGAAAGAAACTATTTTCTCGTTTGATTATGTATACCTAGAGCAAGTAAAGAGCGAAAGAAGATTCTTGGGGGCATATGTACTTATAATCTTATACTAGCATTTCAGAGCACGTGTTACGTACTTGTACAATCATGAATTTGTTGTTAATTTATTTTTGTTTCATAAATTTTCGAAGCTTAACTCCAACAAACTCCTTCTTCAGCCCAAAAAATAAATAAATTAAATAGCTATCGCCTATATGTAACGACATTGGCCACTTGATCAGATGATATCAAATTAGGAGGAGGTCACCACTTTTAGATCTCCTTCTCAGTAATTTCCATACCCTTTCGCAAAAAGAACCAAAAATGAAGGAAAAAGAACCTAACTTGAGTTGGAGGTCTAGTATGTCTTTAATTAGCTAGTGACTTTTCTCTTTAAAACCGTGTGACTTTTAGTGAAATGGATCGTTGTAAGCTTTTGTGTTTCTCGAACATTTTTTTGTTATTGAAGTTACTTTGATTTCGAATATTGATAGTTGTATTTTTTTTTTTTGAAGGTAATTGATAGTTGAATTTTTACAATCTACAAAAGATTGGACCAATGACGTATACAATTTTTTTTTTCTTCAGCTTAAATAATAAATAATTAATAGTTACCGCGTATATGTGATGCCATTAGGGCATCCACGGTGGGAGTTTTTCAAGCTCCCAACTCCCACTGTACCACCTGGCACAATTGAAAAAGCTCCTCCCATAGTGGGAGGAGCTCAAGAGCGCCCTTTGTCTTTTTTTTTTTATTATTTAAAAAATATTTTTTTATTATTTAATGATAAAAGTTTGCCGGCCGTTTTTTTGTTCTTTTTTTTTCTTTTTATTTTTATTTATGACGTTAATTTTTTTTTTTGTGTTTTTTTTAAATTGTATTTATAATGTTTGTAATTTTATCATATAAATACACATCAAATTTTTTTAAATATATATATAAATTTCAACTAATAAAAATAATAGTTATTTTTTATTAAATATAATTAATGAATATTAAAATATATTCATGATAAATTACGCATACAGGAATATATTAAATGTATATATTGATAGTGTAAATTAATAGTGTGTTTTATTAAATAATAGTTGAGATATTTGAAATGAGTGTGAGGTCCATAAAAGAGTTGTTTAAGGTTTTTATTATAGTAGAGAGTTGAATGAGATTTTTTTTTTTTTGATGTGGCGTTGATTAGGGCTGGCAAAAAATATCGAAATGCCGTCATACCGCCTTTACCATACCGAAAAAAAATCGAAAATATCAAAAATTTCGGAACAGTATGATACCGTACCGAAATTTTCGGTATCGGTAACGGTATAAGATTTTCGAATTTTTGGTATTTCGGTATACCAAAAAAAAATCGGTATACACGGTATCGGTATGATACCGTGTATACCAATATTTTTTTTAAAAAAATAGTATAAAAAATCGGTATACACGGTATCATACCGATACCGTACCGAATTTCAATATTCGGTACGGTATCGGTATGGATTTATGTCATGCCGAAATTTTCGGTACGGTATCGGTATCGGAAATTTCGATATCGAAATTTCTAGTACGGTATCCTGTATTCGGTACGGTATGCGGTATACCGTACCGAACCACCCTAGCATTGATGTGGCGGTAGAGATGACAATGGGGCGGGTCAGGGACGGAGATGTCTTCCCCATCCCCGTCCCCGAATTCAAATCCGATCCTCATACCCTCCCCGATCCCCATTAAATCTTATCGTGAATTCCCCATACCCATACCCATACCCGAAAATATATATATATTTATCTATATTATAAATAAATTTTATTATAACATATATATATATATATATATATATATATGAATTAGTAAATTTTATTGTATAAGAATATAAAAATTATTATTCAGTTTTACAAAAAAATATCTAAAATATTTTGGGTCAAATTTTTTATTCTAATATTAACTTTTAAAATTAATAAAAATATTTTAAATACAAAATATTTCTATAAATCAAAATTATTATTTTAAAAAAAATAATGTGTATCAAAAATTTATTAAGATTATATATTGTTTCTAAATTTATTAAAATAAAATATATATATATATATATATGTATATTTAGACTAATATAAATACTATATATGTGTATGTAATATGAATGAGATTCAAATAATATTTTTATGTTATAAAAAACTACGCTATCATAAACGGATGTATTATATATTTTGTATAAATATATATAAACGAAATAATAATAATACTTTTAATTTTAATTTTTAATAATATTTTAGATTTAATAAAATTTGATAATTAAAATATTATTATTATTATTATTATTATTATTATTATTATTATTATTATTATTATTATTATTATTATTATCGGGGCGGGTTCGGGGATGGGGATAGCATCCCCATACCCGCCCCAATATGTTTCGGGGATTTTTAAAAATCCCCGAACCCGAACCCATATCCAAAAAAATACTCCCCCAAACCTGTCCCGTTTCGTGTTTTCCCCGCGGGTATCCGAACCCGCGGGAAAAATTGTCATCCCTATGTGGCGGAGTGGAGACCACAAAAGAGTGGTGGGGGGAGGTTAGCCCCTTGATCAGATGATGGCCCCCGTTTGGTATCAAAAGTCAGGCAAAAAAAAACACTTTTTCAGCTAATAAGGTGTTTGGATGACCAAAAAAATATTTAAAAAAGCACTTTTTTAAGTCAAAAAAGAGTTTTTTCAAAAACAAAAAATTATAACTTAAAAAAACACTTATTTTAAAAAATCTCTACAAAATCCAAATGGACTCGATATCACATGTCCGAAATTCAGGAGGAGGTCACCACTATGAGGTCTAATGTCTCGACCCTTTAACAAAAATGAAAGAATCTATCCGCAGTTGGAAAAATAACCCTGTTGCGGGCTCTGGCATCTCTTTAATTAGTGACTTGTTCTTAAAATATTTGTATTTTTGCTATCTATATTTTAGTCTTATTTATTATTTTGAGAGTATATACATTAAAAAAAACATTTTCCCCCAGTATATTTATTATTACTTTCTTCGAGATTATATACGAAATGAAAATCAAAATCAAAATCAAAATCAAAATCAAAATCAAATTACAAATTTTCCTCGCATGCATGATTATGAACTTAACAAAAAAAAGAAATCCAAATTTCACATAAAAATGTTCATTTTACGTACCCACCGAACTGTGATATAATTATTGAAGTTGTGTGTCTCAAGACTCGAGCAACGATTCCACAATAAATCTTCTCTTCTGTCCCCGGTCTCTATTTTACATTTCTCGTGGGAGAAATGTCAATTGCAAAGAACCATCCGTTCAAATCTCCCCTTCTTCTCAAACTCAACACCCAATCTTTTATGACACAAATATTATTACAGAAAAACAGGGTGGTTTCTAATATTGCAGCAACTGTTGTATTTACTTCGAGTGTGGCGGCTGTTTTACCTGTCCTGCCCCTCCAGCCACCGGTCGGAAGTTTGCGAAACTTGTACTCTGCGTTAGCAGTCTGCGTCATGTTCGCCTTCTCTTGTGCTTTCACCTCCATGCTTCTTCTGTTCAAAAGGCCAAAGGCTTCAAGATTGCTCCATATCAGCGCTGCCTTCTGGCTCTCTTCCGGTTTCACTCTTCTCTTGAATATATATATCATGAATTCGACATATCGTTTCGAGACATAGAAAGGATGTGATGATATGTGTGTGTTCTGTTTCTGACGTTTCCTTGTCTCAAGTGAATAAATGTCTGGATCGAAGTTGATTCTTGGTTTCTGTATTCGATATATAGCAAAAAAAAAAAAATGTGTGTCATCACTACAAGAAAAACGCAAAAATCCGTTGTCGTAGGGGGTTAAAAACTATTGTAACTGACGGTGTTGTTAAAAGTCGCCCATACGACAACGGATAAAATCCGTTGTCGTTTCACTCAAAGACAACGGATAAGTGTGATACGATCCGTTGTCTTTCAGGGGAAACGACAACGGATTTTATCCGTTGTCGTTGGACTAGCTTTTCACAACACCATCAGTTACAACATTTTTAGACTCCTACGACAACGGATTTTATCCGTTGTCTTTTTTCATACAAAAAACAAAAAAAATAGTAATTAATATATAAATTTCAATTTCAATATTATAAATAAAACAAAATTTAGAATTTTAAAAATAAAATTTAATATACAATTTTTTCGGTATTACAAATCACTTGAAACTAAAATTCTAATTCAATACACTTCGAAACACCCAAATATCAAATATACAACTTTCAACAATTTCTCGAGCTCATCATTGTTCCTCATGGCTTATGGCCACAGCAAGTGCCTCAGGATTATCATGTTCTTATTGATATCACACGCAGCATTTCCAGCCAACTCCAACACCTTCACTCACCAACCAAAATGTTGGATCAAAAAAACGAAATATACGATGGAAATCAACAAACAAACAAACAAAGCCCACAAACAAGAGGCACAAAAATAACACAAGTTACACCATAGTCTAAACCAATATTTACCAATGTAATATCACATCCAAAAAAAATAACAGAATTAATCCTAACACACAACAAAAGTCATAATCTATAAGTAAACTATGATTAACCTGCAACGCGCATTTTTCATAGAAGAACTTGTCCTATGCATTCCAGTGCTTAGATTGCAGCTTCAGGTCATGTTAAAGGGAGCAAAATCCAATGGTAATTCAACTAAACAATATATTTTTTAGTTAAATAATAAAGTTTTCCAAATGCCAAGATGCATGTTCAAAGATTATCATGAAGGTTGAAACTAAACTTTTAAAAGGTAATAATCTCAACATTTTCTGAAATGGCCTGCCCTTGCAATTGTTAGCAAATTCTCTATCGTGCTTGTTTTAGATTAAATGTCGGCCTTTCCACCTATAAAATTAATAAACATACTCATAATATATATCACATTTTTAAAATCCACAACAGTACCTGCAAGTTTCACTGTTTGTACATCAAATTTATCGATGCTAAGCTCTAGACCCTGCAAAGAGATGCTAAGTTCAATATGGAATGATTAGCAAGCATATATAAACAAGAACTCAAAAAGACACAACTATGAAACAAAAAAAAATGACAGATTCAAGGATCAAAACATACCTGAAGGAGTTGCAGAATTTAATTGTTCTAACAATAAAAAAAATTCCATCTTGGTAAGAAGAAATTGAGGAAGTATAATGATATTAGATCCTCATACTATAATGTCGATTCGAAAACCATGAAACCATGAAACCAGACAAGAAGGCAGCAAGAGAAAGCATACTTGGGCAGTTGTAATGATATTAGATCCCATGCGATCAGCAAGATATCCTCTGTCTTCACGAAGATATGTGGAGTAACAACACTAGGTTAAGATGGCAGCGAAAATTAACCTTCAAATAACACCACACATATGTAAAGACCCGAATGAAAATCTCTACCTGCACTAGTTTAGTCAAAATTTCACATCTCATTCATTTCAAATCCAATTCAATCATAACCAGTGTCATATTAAAGCCAATTCAAAAAGATCCAAGTTTCAATGAATCATATTCCAAAATCCTTAGGGTATAAACCACAGATAAATGTCCTATAACCAATGTCAAATAAAAGAACACACAATTATCTACAAGTTTAATTTGAACCTCAACTTCGAATTATAAATTCAAGATTTTAAAATAATAGTAAAAAAAAGTGTGCAAACTCGCACTATGATCTCAACACATGCCTGATTCAATAAAATGGGAATATCACTTTTGATTTAAATAAAATGACATGATTCTAGCACCAATTCGAAGCCAATAAATAGAGATAAAACTTTTGTTCAGTGTATCTTCAAAAACCGAAAGCATAATTCTCAGTTAATAAAAATTTAGACTCTTTATTCACTTGCATTACACGGAAATACACTAACACATATATATGTCATAAAACTTCGAAAATTTCTACTATATTACTAAAAATACATGCCATAATTCAAAACTAACACTATACACCCTACCATATCAAGATTTTGGAATCCAACACCCGATAGAAACTCTGACATGAGGGCAAGGAGCTTATGAGATTGAAATCAACATTTCTTTTTTAATTAAATAATAATTTTACACATACGTAAAATATATATATATATATATATATATATATATAGATATATATATATATATATAAGTTCAACACCAAACAATTTTTAGCTCAGTTAGAGCCAAATTCATCAATTTCTTGAATTTCAGAATGGAGCATATTAATTAAATTAAAATAATTTGTTGAATTAGCAAAGATTAACTTAAACCATTGAACGTATGCATTGATGTTGTTTCACACAACAAGACAAGAAGTGCATAAGAATCGTAATGGGGGATCCAAGACTTTTAAACCAAACACAAAGACAAATCAAATAAAAAAAACTACAACAGTTTCAATGCAAATCATGCCATAAATCGGCAGAAAAGCGCATAAGAACACATTAAATTCATAATCACGGAGATATATATTCAGATTTCAAACAGACATACACACACACACAAACAACATTAATGGAAAAGAGCTGCAGATATGTTAGGTATCATGAAGTGGTTGAGGTCTTTGTCAATATCGAGGGGCTGGCCATGTCCAAGAACAGAATTAATTAGCCACCGCTCGGTAATTCTTAAAATAATACCAATACTATTTAAACACAGTAAAATATTCAAAATTTCGCACTAAACAATCCGATACTAATTATTGGATCGACGAATATATACCTCGACGTAGTCCAACCATCACACCTACAACATAAACAAAATTAATAACCAATATTAGTACCATAATTGCAATAAAAACGAAATAAATCGAAGTGGGTAACATCGATCTCGAATCCAGGCAGCTTACAAACTAGAAGAAAACAGTTGGAATCTTGGATTAAAAACTATACCCGAGCTCAAATAATTCCTAAGACTCAAAATACAGTAAGTTAATTGGAATAAGGGCAACAATTTCTTGCCAAAAAACTTGCCGAACAGAACGAACGTGAATGAAGGGCTCGAAAGAAATTTGGATATTTTCTAAAATTTTGAATCAAGTCTAAAAGTACACGAAACAACCTTAAACGAAAAGAACATGAACAGCGCGCCGTTCTGTCTCAATCTCAAAGCTTCGAGTCACACAAATCGGGATTTTAAACTGGAGATTCAAGGCTTAGATAGAAGCTTGAACTTTGACGAACAAAACCCCTTAGCTAATTTCCATTTTTCGGCAAGCGAGCATCGATTCGACGACTTGAAATATAGAGGAAAAAGGTTGACGGGAAGAACAAAACGAAGACTTCAAATCATTCAAACTTTGGCTCAAAATGAAGATTATGTCGTGGGGAACAAAACTACAAAATGATTTTTTTGTTTTAGGAGAAAAGGAAGGTGACTCGACGGCGAGAGTGGGCGGCTAGGGTTGAGAGACGAAAAAAGAATCACACGACACAGACTTGAAGAAGATGGAAATAAATGAGCAACCCAAGGAAAATAATATATAATTTTTTTTAGAAAATAAAAAATCAAGGACAACGGATTTTAGAACTGTTGTCGTAGACCTCCAAAACACGCTAATAGTCGTAGACCATAAAAAACACGCTCATAGATAACGTTTTTTAAAAACCGTTGTCTTTGACGTATAACCGTTGTCTTTGTTTATTAAAATATGGCCAACAACAATGGTTTTTGTAAAAACCGTTGTCAAAGACCATAAGACAACGATTTTGTTAAAAAACCGTTGTGTTTTTTATGTTGTTGATACCCAAATTTGTTGTAGTGCATGTATTAATTATATCTCACGTACGCTTCCTCGCCTCTGGTAATCAATTTATATATATATATATATATATATATATATATATATATATGTCTGGATTGAAATTGGTTCTTGGTCATAGGACATATTTGAATTGAATGGATAATCGTTGCAATGATTATGATTTCTTTTTGGTAACAACTTAAGATGATTTGTGATTGTGGTATTTTCAATTTAGATTCTGTTGAATCAATATATCTTCAAATCAGTCTACTTAACAGGTTCTAGGATTAACGTGGTTTGGGCTTTGGGCCGTGAGGTCACTCACTTACTCTGGCCAAGCAAGAGAGAGTCTCATGGGCCTTATTTCTCAGCCCAGGTACATCAAGGGAAGTGGCCACAGTCCATGTTTTTGTCGGCAGTTGGAGGTGATGTCTTCGACCAGAATTCTGTTAAGAGCCCGTTAAAAGGAAGTGGATTTATAAGGAAGATACTGATCTATCAAAGGAACAACACTTTCAGAAGGATCAAAGGGAGAGCACAAGAACACACAGAGGAAAAGATCGATCGAGATCAGTGAGGAGTTATCATTCCTTGAGATGAGTTTTCTTTCTGTAAATTCTGAAGTTCTTGAGCTTGTTGATTGCGTGAGTTGTAAAACAAGGATCCATCAGATTATCAATAAGATTGGCTACCCCGTGGACGTAGGCATTCTTGCCGAACCACGTATATCTTGTGTTGATTTGATTCTAGTTCTTGGCTTGAGGTTGTTGATTATATATTGCATGCTATTGATTTCAGAAAGCTGTGATATATATTTCATCGAATTGGTGAATCGATATAATAGAGATTGATTGGAACACTAACAATGGCGCCGTCTGTGGGAATTGACACGATGGGATCAATGAAATTCGATATCGAGAAATTCACCAGAAAGAATGATTTTGCACTTTGGAGGATCAAGATGAGGGCGATCCTTGTTCAACAAGGATGGGTTGTGCTCTGCAGAAGAAGGAAGAAATGTCCAGCTCATTGAAAGATAAAGAGAAGGATGAGATTCTTGACAAGGCTCAGTGTGCGATTATCTTGTGTCTAGGAGATAAGCCACTGAGGGAAGTGTCAAGAGAAAAGTCTGCTGCTGCTATGTGGAACAAGTTAGAATCTATCTACATGACCAAGTCACTGGCCAATCGGCTGTATTTGAAGCAGAGGCTGTACTCTTTTAAGATCCAAGATGGAAAAGGAATTGAAGATCAGATTGATGACTTCATAAAGATACTAGATGATCTGGAAAATGTGGAAGTGAAGCTCGAAGAAGAAGATAAAGTCCTCATACTATTGAATGCCCTGCCCAAATCATATGAAAATTTTAAAGATGCAATGCTTTATGGCAGGGATCAATCTATATCATTGGATGAAGTTCAATCTGCAATCCAATCTAAAGAATTGCAGAGGAAACTTCAATCTGGTGAGGAGATCTTTGGTGAAGGATTAACAGTTAGGGGTAGAACAGAGAAGAGATTTCAAGGCCCTAACAGAAACAAGTCTAGATCAAAGAGTAGATCAAAGTTCAAGTGTTTCTTGTGTCATAAAGAAGGGCATTTTAAGAGAGACTGTCCTGAGAACAAAAGAAAGAAACCTATTGAGAAAGGCAGGGAAATATCTGGAGAGGCAGCAACAATCTCTGAAGGTTACGAATCAGCTGAGGCTTTAATGATGACAGAAAACAGTATGAAGGATGAATGGATATTGGACTCGGGTTGCACATTCCACATGTGCCCTATAAGATCATGGTTTCAGGAGTTAAGCGAAGGAGACCAGGGTATTGTACTTCTGGGAAATGAAAAATCATGCAAAGTAAAAGGCATTGGAAGTATCAGACTCCAAATGCATGATGGGATTGAGAGAACTCTTAAGGAAGTCAGATTTGTGCCTGAACTCAAAAGGAACTTAATATCCTTAGGCACACTGGAATCCAACGGCTGCAACTTCAAGTGTAAGAATGCAGTGATGAAAGTGTCAAAGGGATCACTAGTGGTGATGAGAGGAAAGAGGATAAACTCTTTATACATATTACAAGCTAAAACAGTGGTAGGAGGAGCTGCTATGATAAAAGAAAATCAGGATAACTCAAGGTTATGGCACATGAGGCTGGGTCATGTTGGTCAAAGGGGATTGGAAGAATTATCAAAGCAAGGTTTTCTGTGTGGAGATAAGATCCAAGGGTCAGAACTGTGTGAATATTGCATTCGGGGAAAGTCAAAAAGGGTGGCATTTGGCCTAAGAAAACATACTTCATCAAGACCCCTTGAATATATTCATGCTGATCTTTGGGGTCCTTCAAGAACTCAAACACATGGAGGCAGTAGCTACTTCTTATCAATTGTTGATGATTATTCAAGGAAGTTCTGGACACACCTCATGAAAACAAAGGATGAGACAGCTCAAAAGTTCAAGGAATGGCTGGAGTTAACTGAAAATGAAACTGATCAAAGGGTGAAGTTTCTAAGGACAGACAATGGGTTAGAATTCCTCTCTAAGGAATTCAAGGATATATGCAATCGAAGAGGAATAACAAAACATTTTTCAGTACCAAGGACCCCACAGCAAAATGGGGTAGCAGAAAGGATGAATAGAACACTTCTAGAAAGGGTAAGGTGTTTGATTTTGAATGCTGGACTTCCAAAGCAATTCTGGGGTGAAGCCCTGGCAACAGCCACCTACTTAATAAATAGGTGCCCATCTAGTGCATTAAATCTAAATACACCTATGGAGTTATGGAAGGGGACACCAGCAGATTACTCACATCTAAAAGTATTTGGTTGCTTGGCCTATGCTCATATAAAACAAGATAAGCTAGAGCCAAGAGCCACAAAGTGTATATTCATTGGTTACCCGGAGGGAGTCAAGGGCTATAAGGTCTGGAACTTGGAAAGAACAGGCCCTAGATGTTTCAACACGAGGGATGTTACTGTTGATGAGACAAAGATGGCATATAACCTAGACAAAGATGACTCTAAGAATAGCTCAAATCAGAAGATGCAAGTTGAGGTGGAGCCTCACTCACAAAGTAAACTCCCTGATCTAGTGAAAAGAAGGGAGGAAGCTCAGGAAAAATCCCTTGAAAGTACAACAACAACTCATAGTGATGATGCTCTCAGTACCTATAAGTTGGCAAGAGATAGACAGAGAAGAGAGATAAGGCCACCTTAGAGATATGCAGAAGCAGATATGATCTCTTATGCATTGAGTACAGCAGAAAAGGTGGAGTACTTTGAACCAACTTCATATGAAGATGCTATTACCAGCAAGCATAAATTACAATGGAAAAAGGAAATGAAGGAGGAATTGGATTCACTTCTGAAAAATAACACCTGGAAACTGGTACAAAATAAAAAGGGGGACATAATACTTGAATGTAAGTGGTTATATAAGATCAAAGAGGATACAACTACAGCAGAAAAAGTGAAGTTTAAAGCAAGACTTGTAGCCAAAGGCTATTCTCAAATTGAAGGAATAGACTTCAATGAAATCTTCTCGCCAGTGGTTAAACACTCATCAATAAGAATGATCTTGGCTTTAGTAACTCAGTGGGATCTAGAATTAGAGCATCTTGATGTTAAAACAGCTTTCCTACATGGTGATCTTGAGGAGACAATACTAATGGAATTACCAAATGGGTATATGCAGGAGGAGGCTGGAAATAAAGTATGCTTGTTGAAGAGATCCCTGTATGGACTCAAGCAAAGTCCACGCCAATGATATAAGAAATTTGATGAGTTTATGGAAAGAATAAACTTCAAGAGAAGTGCTTTTGACAGTTGTGTTTACTTTGAGATGGTAAACAACCATCCAAGGACATATCTCCTCTTTTATGTTGATGATATGATTATAGCAAGCAAAGACAAAGATGCAATGAAGGATTTAAAGCAGAAACTCAGTACTGAATTTGAAATGAAGGAGTTATGAGAAGCTAAGAAGATTCTGGGAATGGAGATTGAAAGGAACAGAAAGATAAAGACTCTATTTCTGTGCCAGGAATCATACCTTGTAAAGGTGTTAAAGAGGTTCAATATGGATGAATCTAAAGCTACCACTACTCCTTTGGGCCAACATCTAAGACTATTACTTCAACAATCACCTACCAGTGAGGTTGAGAAGCATGACATGATGAATATTCCCTATGCAAGTGGAGTTGGAAGCATCATGTATGGTGTGGTTTGTAGCAGGCCGGATCTTGCACATGCAATAAGTGTGGTGTCCAGGTTTATGTCTAATCCGGGGAGACCTCATTGGGATGCATTGAAATGGACCCTCAGATATGTTAAGGGATCACCAAACATTGGATTATTGTTCCAAAAACAAGAGAACCTATCAAGACCAGTAGAGGGTTTTGTGGATTCTGATTTTGCTGGAAATGTTAACACAAGGAAGTCTCTTACTGGATTTATCTTCACAGTCTTTGGAACAGCAGTATGTTGGAAGTCTATGTTACAATCGGTAGTAGCTTTGTCTACCATGGAAGCAGAGTACATAGCTGTAACTGAAGCTATCAAGGAAGCAATGTGGCTCAAGGGAATTGTGACAGAACTTGTACTGAAGCAGGAAACAGTGACAATTCACTGTGATAGCCAAAGTGTTATACATCTATCCAAACACCAAGTATTTCATGAGAGGTCAAAACATATAGATGTTAAGCTCCATTTTGTTAGGGACATTCTTGACCAGGGAGATGTGGAGCTTGAGAAAATAAGCACTGAAGATAATCCAGCAGATGCTCTAACAAAACCATTACAACAAATCAAGTTTAAACATTGTCTATATTTGGTTGGTGTGGTAAGCAGAGTTGTTCATTGAGCATAAAGTTAAAGGGTAGCCAGTTTTAAAGACAAGGTGGAGATTGTTGAATCAATGTGTCTTCAAATCAGTCTACTTAACAGGTTCTAGTATTAACGTGGTTTGGGCTTTGGGCCGTGAGGTCACTCACTTACTCTGGCCAAGCAAGAGAGAGTCTCATGGGCCTTATTTCTCAGCCCAGGTACATCAAGGGAATTGGCCGCAGTCCAAGTTTTTGCCGGCAGTTGGAGGTGGTGTCTTCGACCTGAATTCTGTTAAGAGCCAGTTACAAGGAAGTGGATATATAAGGAAGATACTGATCTATCAGAGGAACAACATTTTCAGAAGGATCAAAGGGAGAGCACAAGAACACATAGAGGAAAATATCGATCGAGATCAGTGAGGAGTTATCATTCCTTGAGCTGAGTTTTCTTTCTGTAAATTCTGAAGTTCTTGAGCTTGTCGATTGCGTGAGTTGTAAAACAAGGATCCATCAGATTATCAATAAGATTGGCTACCCCGCGGACGTAGGCATTCTTGCCGAACCACGCATATCTTGTGTTGATTTGATTCTAGTTCTTGGCTTGAGATTGTTGATTATATATTGCATGCTATTGATTTTAGAAAGCTGTGATATATATTTCATCGAATTGGTGAATCGATATAGTAGAGATTGATTGGAACACTAACAGATTCACCAATCAATTATGAACCAGAAATCAAGCACAAGAAAGATTCTAGTTCTTCCGGATACAATTAGATGAAACAGTACTCTATTTCACTCTTCCTGATATTCTGAGCTCTCAATTTCATCAGTGGATCATTCTCTCAGTATATACTTGGTTTAGTTGGATTCTTCCAGATGCTTTGATCTTCTCCGTTTCTTTGTTGAGTTAATTTGAATCCGAGACACAAGCTTTAACAGTAAATAATTATTTATCAATTCTACAAGTAGTTACGTACGCCTATTCATGACGACTTTCATCAAGAATGTCGAAGAAATAAATTCAATACTATAGATACAGATCCAGAATTTTATGTTTGGAAGTGCACGTACCAAGTGAAGACAATGTACAGTGGTGCCGGAGCTACCAATTTCTAGTTTCACCCTTCACACTTGTGGCCCGTATGTGACTTAGTTTTCCTAAATTTTTCTTTGGATTCAAGAAATATAGAACATGAAAGATGGTAGTTTAATTGAGATTTCATCTAAGAAACACTTTTGAGTATTTCATTTGTTAAGGGTGAGGCCCATATTAAAATCCCACATCGGAAGATTATCAAAACTGAATGAGAAGACCTCCTATAAATAGAGCTCCCTTATTTCAGTTATTGTATCACATTCTTCTCTTTTGTATTGAAATTAGAGAAGAAAATAAATAGAGGAAAAAAGATTTGTTTTTTTCGGTGATTTCTTGTGTGAGTTAGAGAAATATTTTCTCTGTAATACTCGAGGCTTGGGTGTGGAGAGATATAGTGTTTTGTATACACTTGTAATATTTATCCGGTAATAAAGATTTGCAGCAGGTCCATAGACGTAACCTATATTGGGTGAACCATGTAAATCTTTGGTGTTCTTGTTGATATTTTATTCCGCAATTTCTATTATCGTCATGTTCGCTTCGGTATAATCCATAACAACTGGTATCAAAGCTGTTACGGTGTTCGGGAGCCTTGGTGAAATTTTTTTTAAAATTCTGAGTATGCTCTGTGGTTGCAGCTTTGTCTGATTTTCCACATCAGAAAATATTTTTTGAAATTTTATTAAGGCAGGAGAAGCGATGGCCGGAAATGACGGATCGGGACTTGGAATCAATAAGTTCGACGGTACAGATTCACGTTCTGGCGGTTACAGATTAAAGATTATTTGTATAGCAAGAAACTACATCAACCTCTATCCGGGGTGAAGCCAAAAAAGATGGAGGATGATGAGTGGGAGCTCCTTGATCGATAGGTGTTAGGGGTAATACGATTGACCCTATCAAAGAACGTGGCACACAACGTGGCAGAGGCAAAAACTACGGAGGAGATGATGTCCATTTTGTCGGACATGTACGAGAAGCCATCAGCAAATAATAAAGTGTTCCTCATGAAAAAGTTATTCAACTTGAAGATGGAGGAAGGTGCTTCGGTGGCGGCACACATAAATGAATTCAACACGATTGTTTCCAAGCTAACATCGGTTGAAATCAAATTTGATGAGGAGATTCGAGCACTTATTCTTTTGGCGTCTTTACCAAATGTTTGGGAGCCGATGCGGGCAGCGGTTAGCAATTCTGTTGGAAAAGGAAAGTTACAATTTAATGATATCAGAGATCGAATCCTTAGTGAAGAAGTTCGCAGGATGGATTCGGGAGAAGCAACATCATCGAGATCTGCCCTAAATCTCGAAAACAGAAGTAGGGGCAGGAGTAGCAAAAAATGTTCTAACCGATGGCGTGGCAAATCCAAATCAAGAACTGGAAAAGACAAAAATATATTTGAAAAGAAATTGAAGTGCTGGAGCTATGGTGAAACTGGTCACATGAAAAAGGACTGCAAATCACCCAAGAATAATGCAAATGTTGTTACTGAGAATGTACATGATGTCTTAGTACTATCATGGAAAGCCCGGTTGATTCTTGGGTTATGGATTTGGGAGCTTCGTTTCATACCACTGGTGATCGTGAGCTATTCAATAATTACACTATTGGTAATTATGGAAAAGTTTTCCTGGCTGATGGAAAACCTTTGGAAATAGCTAGCATGGGTGATGTCAGTTTGAAAATGTCAAGCGGATCTATCTGGAAGCTCAACAAAGTGAGGCATGTACCAAAGTTGACCCGGAATCTGATCTCAGTAGGACAACTTGATGACGAAGGCCATAAAGTGACCTTTGGTGATGGCTCTTGGAAAGTGAGCAAAGGAGCCATGATTGTTGCTCGAGGAACAAAAATTGGAACTCTTTATTTGACTTTCAGTTGCTGAGAAATGTTAGCAGCTGTGGATGCGGGAGCTAACTCAAGTCTATGGCACTGTAGACTTGGACATATGAGTCAGAAGGGAATGAAGATGCTGATATCAAAAGGGAAGCTACCGGAGTTAAAAACTGTCGAACACAAACTGTGTGAAAGTTGTGTTCTTGGAAAACAGAAAATAGTGAGCTTTTCGAAAGGGTAGGGAACCAAAAGCATCAAAATTGGAGTTGGTTCATACTGACGTATGGGGGCCATCTCCTGTGACATCCCTTGGCGGCTCACGATATTATGTCACATTTATCGATGATTCGAGCAAGAAAGTTTTGGTTTATTTTTTGAAAAATAAATCTGATGTTTACGAAACATTTAAGAAGTGGAAAGCCATGGTGGAGAATGAGACCAACTTGAAGGTGAAATGTTTATGGTCTGATAACGGTGGATAATATGAAGATTTTGAGTTCAAGAAGTATTGTGCACTAAACGAGATCAAGATGGAGAAAACCATTCCTGGTACACCTCAACAGAATGGTGTGGCTGAAAGAATGAACAGAACTCTGAATGAACGTGCCAGGAGCATGAGATTGCATGCTGGACTGCCGAAATCATTCTGGGCTGATGCAGTTAACACTGCAGTGTATTTGATCAACAGAGGACCTTCGGTACCACTTGATTGCAGAATACCAGAGGAGGTCTGGAGCGGCAAAGGAGTAAACCTTTCGTTCTTGAAAGTGTTTGGTTGTCTCTCATATGTTCACATCGATTCAGCCAAGAGAACGAAACTTGATCCAAAATCAAAGAAATGTTTCTTTATTGGTTATGGAGATAATGATTTTGGTTATCGGTTCTGGGATGACCAAAATCGAAAGATCATTCGGAGCAGAGATGTCATTTTCAATGAGCAAGTTTTGTACAAAGACAAATCAGACATTCCAGCTGGAAATAAATGTCCTGAAGTTAAGAAAACAAATGAAGTGCCATTGATAGATGTTAGAACCTAATGGGGGGGGGGGGGGGGGATTTAGGTTATATTGGCAACTTTAGCAATTTAAAGTGATTATGCAAGTACGCAAGCGGAAGACTTAAGCAATCAAATAAATAAGTGCGGTAAATAAATACGTAATGTAAATAAAGCAGTAAAAGGGATAAGAGATGTTTATGGAAGTTCGACGATAAATCGTCTACGTCTCCCCTTCTTGGTTAAGTCGATTAACCAAGGATCCACTAGCACTTCGAACGTCTTGGCCTTGATGGCTCCAAGGATAGCCTTACAACTTGACACGATCACCGCGCCGATACAACTCAACACTCTTGGCCTTAAGGGCTCCAAGGATAGCCTCAATACAACACTTGGCTTCACACTCAAGTGCTTACAACGATAGCACAACACACTTGGCTTCACACTCAAGTGTTTACAACAATAGCACAACCAACTCACAAACTATTTTTTTACAAACACTCTCAAATATATCACATAAACACTTTGATAGTGAGAAATTGCTTGCAAAGGAGAGAAGAGATGAGTTGGGATGTCTCTAAATGGTCTTGGCAAGCCTCTATTTATAGTTGGCAAAGATTTGAATTTGAATTTGTGTGCTTGGAGCGTTTATTGGGAAGCCAAGGAGTAGAGACAAAGTGTAGGCGCCGCTGCCTTCTTTTTCCAGCACTGAGCAGCTTTTGTGGAAAAATCATATCTTCTAATCTAACCGTTGGATTGATCTGAAATTTAAACTGAAGCTTTAAAACATCTGGATCTTCAATCTGAACGGTGAAGATTTGATTCTAACGAGTCAAACATTTCCAATAAATCTCGGAAGTCGCAAAATCACGTTCTCGCTTTTGTTCTGAGCATTACTTTTCAAAAATTCGAATCTCACAATCCATCCGTTGGATTGGCCTGAAATTAACACACAATCTTTGTAACATCCGGATATTAATCGTGATTGGTGGAGATTGGATTTGGATGCCTTCATCGATTCCAGTAGTCTTCTGAATCCGATACTTCAGCAGTTAGCTCCTTGCAGAAATAGCTACTGTTCAACATATTTGCAAAAATCATATCTCCATATCCAGCCGTTGGATTGATTTGAAATTTGGATACAGACTTTAAAACATCATGGAAATCCATGTGATCGGTGCAGATCGGATTTTAATAACCGAAGCATTCCCATTTATTTTCTGAAGTTGAGTCTTCATAGTTCATTCCTTGCAGAAGTAAGTACTGTGCAGCTTTGTTAAAAAAATCATATCTCCATATCCAGCCGTTGGATTGCTATGAAATTTGGAGAGAAGCTTGAGAACATCCTGATCTTGATTTTCATTGTTGGAGATCTGATTTGGATGACCGGAAAGTGCCCGGTGAATTTTGCAAGTTTCTGCTTTATAATATTGGCTTGTCCTTGTCCATTTCTTTTACAACTTCAAAGTAACTTCCAAGAATTTGATTGTTAATATGATCTAATCTGCAAAGTCTCACTTTAAATGGTTAGTAACAATTAACCGAGTTTTGTAATCATCAAAACATAATAATATGAGATTTGTTAATGCATTAAAAACATTAATCTCATAACACGAGATTTGTATGCGTTTAAGGCGTAACAATCTCCCCCTTTTTGATGATCACAAAACTTGGTTAAATAGGAGAAATAAATGTACAATATTAAATAAATAATTTAAATTTGCACAATATAATTGCATGAATAAAACTCCTCCTAAATTAAACAATTAGTTAAGAAGAGTTTGTTTATCAAATAACCAATTTTTTTTTATTCTCTATGCATTTAAGCAAACTAACTCTCCCCCTTAGTTAAAGTATTTAACCAAACTAATTCTTCCCCTTTTTGTGATAATCAAAAAGACTGGAAAAATAAATGCAAAACATGATAATTAAATATGATTTCTAAAAAGCAACACATAAATTTCACATAAAATGTGAGCTTTATAACTTTGAATAAATACAATTAATTTGTATTATCCAAAATTAAGTTGCTCAAATTTTATATTAAGCTCCCCCTTAATATGACATTAAATTTATTTATGTCCACAAGTGATTACAACTCAATCATGCCAAGTTCACCACGCAAACGAATAAAAGTATTTTCATCTAGTGGTTTTGTAAAAATATCGGCAATTTGATTTTTAGTGTCAACATATTGAAGTTCAACTTCATTTCGTTCGATGTGGTCACGAATAAAATGATGACGAATGTCAATATGTTTGGTGCGCGAATGTTGAATCGGATTCTTTGTAAGACATATGGCGCTAGTGTTGTCACAGAAAATAGGGATTTTTGAAAAAGAGACGCCATAGTCGAGCAATTGATGCTTCATCCAAAGAATTTGCGCACAACAACTACCGGCAGCCATATATTCGGCTTCGGTCGTTGATAACGCAACACAGTTTTTCTTTTTGGAAAACCAAGAAACCAAACAGTTTCCTAAAAAGAAACAGGTTCCACTAGTGCTTTTCCGGTCCACCTTATATCCACCAAAGTCGGCATCGCAATAAGCTTTTAAATCAAAGAAAGAATTTTTCGAATACCACAAGCCGAGATTTGGAGTATTTGAAAGATATTTGAAAATGCGTTTTAAGGCGAACAAATGTGATTCCTTTGGACATGATTGAAATCGTGCACACAAGCAAACACTAAACATAATGTCCGGTCTACTAGCAGTAGCATATAATAAGGAGCCAATCATACTACGAAAGGAAGATTGATCTACAGTTTTACCATTTTCATCCTTGTCGAGTCTGATTGCTGTGCTCATCGGTGTGGATGATGATTTTGTGTTCTCCATTCCAAACTTCTTTAGAATCTCCTTGATGTATTTGCTTTGGTTCACAAAGAACCCATCCTTGCACTGTTTGATTTGTAATCCGAGGAAATAGTTAAGTTCCCCCATCATACTCATCTCGAAGTGTTCCTGCATCAACTTAGAGAATTCTTGACAAAGAGTTTCATTAGTAGAACCAAAAATTATGTCATCAACATAAATTTGCACAATTAATAAATCATCTTTGTCATGTTTGGTAAACAAAGTAATATCAACAATTCCTCTAGTAAAGCCATTGGTAATAAGGAAAGAAGAGAGTTTTTCATACCAAGCTCGAGGAGCTTGTTTCAATCCATACAAAGCTTTGTTGAGTCTATATACGTGATCAGATAACAAATTATCAACAAAGCCATCAGGTTGTTCAATATAGACCTCTTCTTTCAAATCACCATTCAAGAAAGCACTTTTAACATCCATCTGAAATAATTTAAAATTTCTAGAGCATGCAAAAGCAAGTAACATACGAATGGATTCAAGACGGGCAACAGGAGCATAAGTCTCATCATAATCAATGCCTTCTTCTTGACTATATCCTTTAGCTACGAGCCTAGCTTTGTTTCTAGTGATGGTGCCATGCTCATCAAGTTTATTTCTAAACACCCATTTAGTACCTATCACAGGTCTATCATGCGGCCTAGAAACAAGATCCCAAACATTATTGCGTTTAAATTCATTTAACTCATCTTGCATAGCAATAATCCAGGAATCATCAAGTAAAGCATCATCAACACATTTTGGCTCAACATGAGAAACAAAAGCAAGATGATTACAAATATTATTGAGAGAAGAGCGAGTAGATACTCCCTTTGATGAACTTCCAATTATCAGATCTTTAGGATGATCTTTGTGATGTGTCCATTCCTTAGGAAGTGGTGTTTCCTCAACTGTAGCATCTATATCATTTAAGCTTGAGGAAACCATCTCTTCTTCAAGTATTTCTATATCATCATTGTTAGTGCGAGAAATATTTAACAAAGATTCATCAAATATAACATGCATTGATTCTTCAACAAGTAAGGTGCGCTTATTGAATACTCTATAAGCCTTACTTGTAGTAGAATACCCAAGAAAAATACCTTTATCGGATTTGGCATCAAATTTGCCAAGGTTGTCCTTACCATTGTTGTGAATGAAGCACTTAGAACCAAAAGCCCGAAAGAATGAAATGTTAGGCTTTCTCTCCCTCCATAACTCGTATAGAGTTTTCTTGAGAATTGGCCTTATTGATACGCGATTGATGATGTAACAGGCAGTGTTCATTGCTTCAGCCCAAAAATATTTTGGTAGAGAATTCTCACATAACATGGTCCTTGCAATCTCTACTAGTGTCCTATTTTTCCTCTCAACGACCCCGTTTTGTTGAGGAGTCCTAGGACAAGAAAAATTGTGACCGATGCCTTTTTCTATACAAAAGTTTGAAAAATTCTCATTTTGAAATTCAGTTCCGTGGTCACTACGGATCTGTTTTATTGAAAGATTTTTCTCATTCTCAACTCGTTTAGCAAAAGTTTTAAAATACTCAAAGGCATCATTTTTGTGAGCTAAAAACAATGTCCACGTGTAACGTGAAAAATCATCTACAATGACAAATGCATAAAGCTTTCCTCCTAAACTAGCGTTCCTCGAGGGACCACATAGATCTAGGTGGAGAAGTTCAAGGGGCATAGAAGTGGATACAAAATTTTTGCTTTTAAAAGATTCCCTTGTATGTTTGCCAAATTGACACGCATCACAAACAGAATCAAGTTTCAAATCAAGTTTTGGCATACCAACGACTAAGTCAAGTTTTAAAAGTTTTTCGATGGTACTAGGACCAACATGACCCAATCGTCTATGCCAAAGAATGTTGTCATCAACATTCACGGATACAAGGCTTTTTATATTTGATAAAGATAAATTATTTAAAGAGACCTTGTAAACGTTCTCACTTCTATATCCTTTGAAATTTATGGATTTGTCACTAATAAATGATACAGTGCAGTGTTGGGGAGTGAATTTGACTTCATAACCTCTATCGCACAATTGACTTATGCTTAGTAGATTATGCTTAAGTCCTTTCACTAGGAGTACATCATCAATTAGACAAGAATTAGATATACCTATTGAGCCGATGCCTTCAATTACTCCTTTGCTGTTGTCTCCAAAGGTGACAGTCCCCTTCTCCTTTGGTTTGATTGATTGAAGAAGATCCTTGTTCCCCGTCATATGTCTAGAACATCCACTGTCTAGATACCATATGCTAGGGAGAGCATTTTTCTTGTTTCCCTGAAAATAATTGATTTTGGTACCCTTTAGTTCTTTTGGGTCCACAATGTTAGAAAAGAGAGATACAAAATAGACTTCTAAGAGTTCAGTCTCTCATAGCAACATCATCGCCACTTTCCAAGAGTGCTCCCAGTAGTAGGTAGGGCATATGGCCACTTTAAAAACCTATTTCCTTGGACAGAGCAACGTTCAACAGGGAGACCAGCCGCAAGTCAAGGCATTTTTAAGCCGGTCTATATTGAACTCCCTTAGATTTTGATCTCATAATGCCGACTAATGAGTTGTTAAGTACTCTTAGGCCTCCATTTCATATAGCTCTTTTGAACATATTGATATTTCAATGATCTGCATTTATGTCTAACATGACCAGATTTGCAACAATAAGAACAAGTAGGGGTTGATCTCATTTTAGCTTTAGCTATTAGACTAGCAAAGTCTATAGACTTTTTACCATAGCCTATTCCTCCCTTATCAAAGCTACATTTCTGCATGCTAAGTAGGTTGTTCAATTTATTGCTACTCACATTGAATTTATCGAAAGATTTTTCTAAGTGATCTAAGTCATCCTTAAGTCTAAGGTTATCATGCTCCTTAGTTTCTAATTCCTTTTTAAGATTTCTATTCTCTTTTCTAAGAACCTTAACCATATCAAACATATCTTTATAAGCATGTAAGAGTTCATCGTAAGTAGGTACCTCGTCATCGTCGTCAGAGACGATGTCATCACTTTTAGCCATTAAGCAGAAGTTTGCTTCCTCGTCGTCGTCGTCGCTATCACTCCAGGTAGCTAGTAGGGCTTTCTTCTTTCCTTTGTCCACTTTCTTCTTGAGTGGGCATTCATTGGCGTAGTGACCTTGTTGTTGACAGTTGTAGCAGGTCACTTCTTTCTCAGGTTTCTTGTCCTTTTTGAATTTGTTTCCTCGCATGAATTTCTTGAATTTTCTTGCGAAGAGAGCCATGTCATCATCGTCATCTTCTTCGACTTGTGTAGTCAAGGCTATCCCTTTGTGCTTGACATCTTCTTTCTTTGATTCTTTTCTTGTGGACACTTCTAACTCATGGGTTTTTAGGGTCCCATGTAGTTGATCAAGATCATAGGCGGCAGTGTCCCCTTTGTTGGATTCAATGATGGCGGTTCTCTTTGCATCCCATTCTTTTGGTAGGGCACGAAGAGCTCTCCTCCAAACTTGCTTGGTAGGATATTGTTCTCCCAATTGTGCTAACTCATTGATGATTTGAGTAAGCCTTCGGAACATGGTGTCAACATCTTCATTGGATTCCATCTCAAATGTTTCGTATTTGAGTTGGAGTAAGTCGATCTTTGTTTCTTTCACTTGGTTGGTGCCTTCGTGACATATCTCTAGCTTGTCCCATATCTCTTTAGCAGATGAGCACATCGATATCCGGTTGTACTCGTTCATATCTAAGGAACAATGCAAGATATTCATAGCTTTAGCATTTTGCGAAATTAATTTCATGTCCTCTTTTGAAAAGTCATCCATTTCCTTAGGAATTTCAACCCCATCAACTATTTTCATAGGTGTATAGGGACCTTTCACCGTCACTTTCCATAGGTCATAGTCTACGGATTGGATATATAGGGACATACAATTTTTCCAATACCCGTAGTTTATACCATTAAAAAGAGGAGGACGATTAGTAGATTGCCCTTGAGCATAATCACTCGCTAGGTTTGCCATAAAAAGGATTTGAAAAGTATTTTCAAATGGCTCTGATACCACTTGTTAGAACCTAATGGGGGGGGGGGGGATTTAGGTTCTATTGGCAACTTTAGCAATTTAAAGTGATTATGCAAGTACGCAAGCGGAAGACTTAAGCAATCAAATAAATAAGTGCGGTAAATAAATACGTAATGTAAATAAAGCAGTAAAAGGGATAAGAGATGTTTATGGAAGTTCGACGATAAATCGTCTACGTCTCCCCTTCTTGGTTAAGTCGATTAACCAAGGATCCACTAGCACTTCGAACGTCTTGGCCTTGATGGCTCCAAGGATAGCCTTACAACTTGACACGATCACCGCGCCGATACAACTCAACACTCTTGGCCTTAAGGGCTCCAAGGATAGCCTCAACACAACACTTGGCTTCACACTCAAGTGCTTACAACGATAGCACAACACACTTGGCTTCACACTCAAGTGTTTACAACAATAGCACAACCAACTCACAAACTATTTTTTTACAAACACTCTCAAATATATCACATAAACACTTTGATAGTGAGAAATTGCTTGCAAAGGAGAGAAGAGATGAGTTGGGATGTCTCTAAATGGTCTTGGCAAGCCTCTATTTATAGTTGGCAAAGATTTGAATTTGAATTTGTGTGCTTGGAGCGTTTATTGGGAAGCCAAGGAGTAGAGACAAAGTGTAGGCGCCGCTGCCTTCTTTTTCCAGCACTGAGCAGCTTTTGTGGAAAAATCATATCTTCTAATCTAACCGTTGGATTGATCTGAAATTTAAACTGAAGCTTTAAAACATCTGGATCTTCAATCTGAACTGTGGGGATTTGATTCTAATGAGTCAAACATTTCCAGTAAATCTCGGAAGTTGCAAAATCACGTTCTCGCTTTTGTTCTGAGCATTACTTTTCAAAAATTCGAATCTCATAATCCATCCGTTGGATTGGCCGGAAATTAACACACAATCTTTGTAACATCCTGATATTGATCGTGATTGGTGGAGATTGGATTTGGATGCCTCCATCGATTCCAGTAGTCTTCTGAATCCGATACTTCAGCAGTTAGCTCCTTGCAGAAATAGCTACTGTTCAACATATTTGCAAAAATCATAACTCCATATCCAGCCGTTGGATTGATTTGAAATTTGGATACAGACTTTAAAACATCATGGAAATACATGTGATCGGTGGAGATCGGATTTTAATAACCGAAGCATTCCCAGTTATTTTCTGAAGTTGAGTCTTCATAGTTCATTCCTTGCAGAAGTAAGTACTGTGCAGTTTTGTTAAAAAAATCATATCTTTATATCCAGCCGTTGGATTGCTATGAAATTTGGAGAGAAGCTTGAGAACATCCTGATCTTGATTTTCATTGTTGGAGATCTGATTTGGATGACCGGAAAGTGCCCGGTGAATTTTGCAAATTTCTGCTTTATAATATTGGCTTGTCCTTGTCCATTTCTTTTACAACTTCAAAGTAACTTCCAAGAATTTGATTGTTAATATGATCTAATCTGCAAAGTCTCACTTTAAATGGTTAGTAACAATTAACCGAGTTTTGTAATCATCAAAACATAATAATATGAGATTTGTTAATGCATTAAAAACATTAATCTCATAACACGAGATTTGTATGCGTTTAAGGCGTAACAATAGATATTCCTATGAATGAATCGGAGGATAGTAACCAGGAAGAAGAAATTGCACAAGAAGCTGATCCACAAACTCCGGTGATTGAACTGAGGAGATCTTCGAGAACAATAAGACCACCTGATAAGTACTCCCATGAACTTCATTATATTTTGCTGACAGATAAAGGTAAACCAGAGTCCTTTGATGAAGCGATGCAAAATGATGATTCAATCAAGTGGGAGTTAGCCATGAAAGACGAGATGGATTCACTGTCATCCAATCAGACTTGGGAGTTAACAGAACTTCCGGAAGACAAAAAGGCATTACACAACAAGTGGGTGTACCGGATCAAAGAAGAAGGTGACGGTAGCAAGCGGTACAAGGCGAGACTTGTTGTGAAAGGTTTTCAACAGCGGGAAGGCGTTGATTATATCGAGATTTTCTCCAGTGGTGAAGTTAACAACTATCAGAACTGTACTTTGACTAGTGGCTAAGGAAGACTTACATCTGGAGCAGTTGGATGTAAAGACGACGTTTCTTCATGGTGACTTGGATGAAGAAATTTATATGAAGCAGCCACAGGGATTTGAAGTACGAGGGAGGAGAAAATGGTATGCAAACTTCAGAAGAGCTTGTACGGTCTCAAACAAGCTCTAAGACAGTGGTACAAGAAGTTTGATGGATTCATAAATAACAACGGTTTCCTGAGGTGTCAGGCGGATCACTGTTGTTATATGAAGAAGATTGATGGTTCTTATATCATTCTACTATTATATGTGGATGACATGTTGATAGCAGGATCGTGTCTGGAAGGGATTGATAAACTCAAGAGAGAGTTATCAAAAGAATTTTCAATCAAGGATTTGGGAGCTGCAAAGCAAATCCTTGAAATGAGGATCTCAAGAGATCGGGTGAACGGAGTCTTGAAGTTATCTCAGGCAGAGTACGTGAAAAAGGTGCTTAGCAGATTCAACATGGATGAAGCTAAAGCTGTGAGTACTCCTCTGGATAGTCACTTTAAACTAACCAAAGCTCAATCATCATCGACGGAGCAGGAGCATGCTTATATGAATAAGATTCCTTATGCCTCTGTTGTCGGAAGCCTCATGTATTCAATGGTGTGCACCATACCAGACATAGCACATGTAGTGGGAGTTATGAGCAGGTTTATGAGCAATCCGGGAAAACAACACTGGGAAGCAGTGAAGTGGATTCTCAGATACTTGAAAGGTACTGCTGGTTTATCTCTATGCTTCAGGAGGACTAATCAGGACTTACAAGGATATGTCGATGCCGACATGGGTGGTGACCTAGATGGCAGAAAGAGTACTACTGGATATGTGTTTACATTAGGTGGTACGACAGTAAGTTGGGTGTCCAAGTTGCAAAAGATTGTTGCACTTTCGACTACTGAAGCTGAGTACGTTGCAGTCACGAAAGCGAACAAAGAGATGATTTGGTTGAGATCATTCCTTTAGGAATTGGGTCAGAAGCTTGAGGATAGCACATTACACTGTGACAGTCAGACTACTAGTCATTTGGCAAAAAATCCCGTTTATCATGCTAAGACGAAGCATATACAGGTTCGATACCATTTCATCAGATCAGTTTTGGAAGATGGAATCTTGATGCTTGAAAAGATTCTTGGAAGTAAAAATCCAGCTGATATGTTCACAAAGGCGGTGACCACTGACAAACTAAAGTTATGTTCGACTTCAGTTGGATTGCAAGTATAAGCAAGGAGGCATGAGCTGCTGCATTGACTGTGTGAAACCATGATTGAAATCAAGTCTTCAAGTGGGAGAATTGTTAAGGGTGAGGCCCATATTAAAATCCCACATCAGAAGATTATCAAAACTGAATGAGAAGACCTCCTATAAATAGAGCTCCCTTATTTCAGTTATTGTATCTCATTCTTCTCTTTTGTATTGACATTAGAGAAGAAAATTAAGAGAGAAAAAAAGAGTTGTTTTTTTCGGTGATTTCTTGTGTGAGTTAGAGAAATATTTTCTCGGTAATACTCGAGGCTTGGGTGTGGAGAGATGTAGTGTTTTGTATACACTTGTAATATTTCTCCGGTAATAAAGATTTGCAGCAGCTCCGTGGACGTAGCCTATATTGGTTGAACCACATAAATCTTTGGTGTTCTAGTTGATTATTTTATTCCGCAATTTCTATTACCGTCATGTTCGCTTCGGTATAATCCATAACATCATTCACAAAATTTCACCTAAAAACTAGATTACTCAAATTAAACCTTGAGTTTAAGTGTAAACAAAGAGATCTCATCACTAATAAATATATTTTAGAGTGTCACTATATCTATCTATATATATATAATAAGGAGTTAAAAATTTATACATATATATATATATATCAATAGATCGTGTTTAAAAAATTTTGGGGGCCACAGAGATCTGTTAGTATTAGCGAAATCATATTTGAACTTAATAAAAGAATACAAATTATTTTGGTAATCAAACTATTGATAAAATGACAAATTGATACATGAACTATTGAAAATTATTTAATTGGTATATGATCAAACTCCAAAATCAGTTTGGCCCTTTACATAATAAATATCTTCTAAGCCCAGTATTATTATTAAATTCAATTAGACATATATTTTGTTTTTTAAATTATTTTATTGATTAAAATTGTAAAATTGAATTCATATTTATTATGCAAAGTCAGTTTTGATCGTTTGTAAGTAATACCTTGCATGAATTGAAATAAAGGAAAAAACAGAGCAAATAAAAATAGATTTTATTCATAGATGATGTTTTACAATATCTATTTCCCATTCTACTGTCATCATCCAGTAGATCATCTAGATGCCTAGTTCACCTACGGAATCCTAAAGGAACTCTGCAATTGAGGAGATTTTGTTCAGAGTCTGAAGCTCTTTTGTGAGCATCAGGAGGAAGACACCTTCAGTGCTCGGACTTGGAAGTATTCTTGAGAATACGAAGAGACAACACTATTCTCAATGCAAGCTTGACAAGTGGAATCATTAAGGGGGGATAAAGTCATGTTGCAGTAAATCAACTGATAAAAATAGTTTTGGAACCTTGAACTGAAAAATGAATACTGAGCAGATTCTAGTCAAACCAGGAAGATCAGTTGAGGCCCGAAAAATCAGTGTGCAGAAGATCAATAAATATATCACTCCTTCAGGGGGAACTTTATGACAAAAACACAAGGGAAAAGAAAATTTTAACAACTAGAAGGAAAGAACCAGAAGATCAGTCTAACACAAATTGACTTAGACTCTAAAGCATTAAGCATCAAGGATTCTCAGAAGATGAAGCATCATGTTAAAAACTTCATTAACTTCAAAAAGGAAGATCAACCACCAAAAAGGAGATAAACAACAAAAAGGGGAAATTTTTGGAATATTCACGGTTTTGGTGTTGACATAACAGTTCGGATAAGAGAAACATAATAGTAAACTGCATTTGTCCATGAGCTGAATTGAAGAAAAGCTAAAGACGTAGACTAGACAAGCTTCGGAGCCGGACTAAAATAGGCAAACTGAGTTGACTTTGACCAGAGCCAAACTGAAATCATCAATCGGTCAATTCAATCAAAGTTCACTTGGTAAACTGCATTCAGTTTATGGAGCTAAACTGAATCAGTCTCTTACAAAGCAAAATTGTTCAAAGATCCAAGCTGCTTCAACAAAGCCAAACTGAATTACTAGACTGAACAATTGCAAGACTAAACTATCCAAAAGACTGCACCATCAAAGCAGGACTCATTACAACAGTCTAACTACTATGGATAAGATCTTCCTTACATAGCTGACGCTGCAACATTTGAAAATTCCAATGTTTGGAAATCTCCTATAAATAAGATCAACATTTGAACTCAAGTTTTTCCCAAGATAAGATTTTGATCTCAAGTATTCAAGCTGAGCCGAATTTTCAAGCTATCTTATAATCCAAAAGAGTTCAAATGAAAAATCTATCAAACACATATATTATTTGTTATATCTGATCAAAGAAAGGTATCATTCGTGTGTGTTATAATTATTCCTAAATCATTTTGTAATTTTGAGAATGAGTCCTTTTGGGGTTGGAGAGTAGGGAGTGAAGTTGAAGAGAAGAAGTTGAATTTGGAGGGAGCTGGGTTTTTGGTACCAGAAGCCAATTCATTCGGCCATAACATTACGTCTTTTCTCCCTTCCATAAATAGTTCTGATTTATGTATTTTGCTCCTAAATCGCATCAACCAGACTTATGACGTCGTAAGTTACAATCCCATCTCAAAATAAAATATTAACTATGTTTACTACCCCAAAATATTTTAATTGTGTATGCATACATTATTAACAATTTTTTCACTTGAATCAAAGTTAAAAAAAATGAGACGAGAGTGTGGGAACTGGGAAACTGGACAAGGTGGAAATGAGTATATATGAATGTTGTAAATTGTTGAATGATGTTGTCGATGAAACCGATCTTGATCTTGATGAGCCTCAAATGGAGAATTTACTGCAAACAACTAAAGCCATAAGAAAAGAGTATCCTGATGAGGACTGGTTGCACTTGACTGGCCTCGTTCATTTTACTCGTCGAAATCAACTTCTGTTTTGGATCAATAAATTAAGGACATTCATTATTGTTATTAGATAGTGTAAAGGCGAGTTGTTTGATTCACATTCTTTTTTTTTTTTTATGGTGTTAGATCTCGGAAAGGTCCTTCTTCATCCTAGATTTGTTGAACACCCTCAGTGGGCTGTTGTAGGTATGCAAATCTTGTCGAAAAAACTAACAGTTTGGATCATCCATATATCGTACTATATATTCATTTAGTCTTGTTGTGAAATATGTTTGGCACAGGTGATACGTTTCTTGTAGGATGTGCGTTTGATGAATCAATCGTTAATTCACCACAAGGTGTTCTTTCTTTGTATTTGAATCAATGTCACTCGTGAATTCATCGAGTTCGAATATTGATTACATTTTCCTTTACGAAAAATCAAAATATTCCATTTCATCTGATAGATTAAAATGGCAGCATTGCATGCATAGGTCAGGAGCGTATATGCACTTGATGAACAAGGAAGAATCGGAGAATTAAAATGTCTTCGAATTTTCAAGTAAGATATTAATCTGTATTCTTGTTGATATAATTTTCTTGAAATTTTTGCCTCATTTGCAAACCATATAGAGCAAGGTTAAAATGAGGAAATGTTTTTTTTTTTGTTCATTAACTTGTTTATTTTTTTGTTTTGGTCCATTAACTTTTCAAAGTTTCGTTTTTGTACACTAATTTTTAATTTTCGGTGACTTTGATCCAATTGATGACGTGGTAGCTGACATGTCATCATTTTTCGATACCACGTCAGCATTTTTTGGTGTAACGTCAACGGTTGGACCAGAATAGTACTCAAAAACTAAAATTTAGTTTACCAAAACCAGACTTTAAAAAGTTAATTGACCAAAACCAAAAAATGGACAACTTAATGGACCAAAAAACTATTTTGCCAGGTTAGAATTGATGCGGAGAAAGTAAAGCCATGTTAATTTTCTCTCATTCAAAAGGTAAGTGTGATTTCCCTGTCCCACATGGGAAAAACCAATGATTTAAAATGAGTTTATAATGGGCTATAATAGGCTTCTATAGCAACTGAGGTTAATCATTTTCGTAAAAAAAGAGGATGAATGCGAAGTAGTTGCTATAGGGGTCCATTGTGCAGTCGAGCAGGCACGGACGAGGCCCAGGGCATGACAGAATGGCATCAGATATGGTCACCAGTTGGTTGACCCCGAGAAATAAGTGAGATGCGAGGCAAAGTGCTACATGCGTGGGAGCCACGTACCTCTTGAACCTGCGGGGCAAAGTGCTATATGACGGGAGCCACCTCTTGAGCTTGTAGGAGCCACATCTACATTCTTGGTGCTGGTGGATCGAGAGATTAGGTCATGACAAGAACATCGCGTTCTGAAGGAGAGGCGATTGTGATACCCCTGTCCCACATGAAAAAAATGAAAGATTTAAAATGAGTTTATAATGGGCTATAATGAGTTTATAATGGGCTATATGGACTTCTATAGCAGTTAATAATTTTCGTAAAACGAGAATAAATACGAAGTAGTTGCTATAGGAGCCCATTGCGCAGTCGCACAGGCGCGGGCCTGAGCCCGGGGCATGACAGAAATTGTGATACCCCTGTCCCACATGGAAAACACCAAGGATTTAAAATGATTTTATAATGGGCTACAATGGGCTTCTATAGCAACTTGGGTTAATCATTTTCGTAAAAAAGAGGACGAATGTGAAGTAGTTGCTATAGGGGTCCATTGTGCAGTCGGGCAAGCACGGGCGAGGGCCCGGGGCGTGACAGTAATTAAGTTTCCAAAGATTAATTAATCTGCATACAAATTTCCTACTTAAGCGAATTAATCAATCATATGACTGTGTCCTATATAATTTGGGTATTAATTAATTGTTTTGTGCAATATTTTCTAGCAAAACTTAGGTGGTGAAATTGTGGTTGAGGGCCAGTTGACAAAGCTTCTTTAAAGAAACACAAAATAATGAACAAGAAACACAACAGAATGCGGAGACGGATGAGGAAGCTTGATTTTTTTTAAAATTATAAAAAGTCGATTACATTTACATGGAATGAAAATTTTGTTTTAAAAAATATTTTCAGGTACATCTCAAATGAACCAAAATAAACGTGGTAGGACGGTAATGAAGGAAGTTCGTTCATTAGGTCCCAATGAGTTGCTGGTAGTAAGATTTAATGAAAAGAGGGCAATCTTATGGAGAAATGCAGCCCACTCTTGCAAATTATGTGGGTACGGTTGCTCGGAACGGGAATCTGTTGCCCTTTGAGTATTTAGATTAGAGGAGAATACCTAAGAATAGTTTGAATTATGCGTGAGAATCTGTAACTGTAAGTTGAAAAGTATTACATTCTAAACATGAATTTAAATATTAATTTCTCTATTTAATATTTGTAGGAACATTTTAACATGTCAGAACGCCACAGAAATATTGTGATGCAAAAAATGGGAGTTTTATGGAGGCGATGGAGGACCGAAATCATGGCTAGGTCTTATGACCCAAATATTCCATTAAACGTGTTATTGAGCACTCGGCCCATCCCTCATAGCTTGTCACTTGATGATTGGGAAGCGTTATGTAAAAACTGAAAGAGTACTATTGATATGTTGATTATTTTTTACTGTATATAACTTGTGTGAACATGATATGTTTTTTGTATACTTTTGACAGAGATCCTAAAAAATTAATCAAGAAAAATCATATAAAAAACAAGGGATTCATGCACAGGGACGCACAAACATTCCTTCATTGGAATATAAATTTGTAAGTGTTACATAATGAATTGGGAGTTTATATATTGGTTGTAATTCGTATAGAACGTAGCTGTATTTTTTTGTAATATATTATAAAAAATTGGTGTTAGATGAATTTGATTATATTTTTATGTTTATTAGTTTAAGGAGAATGACAAAAAACCTACTCGTATTGAATATTACATTTAAATCGACAAAGTAAGAAGAAAAGGGTGCTCCAGTTGATGGTGAAGCTATGCGATGTGAGGTAATAATTTGTTTCTAATTTTAAAATGACTTCAATATTATTTTAACTTTATTAACAAAATTTATTTTTGTGCAAGGCTTTATTGTAAGAGGCTGTGCAGCGTCATCTCCAAGACAAGCCTAAGGGAACACAATCAAGAGAAGTGCATGAGGTAGCATTTCGTTAATGCATTTTATTTTTGTTAAAGTTATGATTAACTCAATGATATTAATCACATTATTTTGATACATCGATGTATTCGGACCTAAGCATTCTGGTCGGGTTCGATGTCTAGGAGCACAGGCATTGCCTAGCCAAGTCTTTCCTGAGCAATTTAAGCGTAGGCATTACCATGGTTATGACTATGATTCAGATCTTACCAAGAATTATTGAAAGAAATGAATGATAAAATAATATAACTGGAAGCAAGAGAAGCAATATGACAAGCAAAAGTAGAGGTGCAAGAAGCACAACGCCAGAAGAAATGGAAGCACGTGAAGCAGAGCGAGAAGCAAGAAAATGAACCGAAATGGAAGCGCGGGAAGCGGAGAGGGAGGCACGATACCGAAATGGAGTTAATGATGAGATAGATGTAAGAACAACAACTGAAAAATTTAACACGAGTTATGCAAAGTATGATGAGTGTAGCTATCGGAGGATCACATGGACCTGAATCTTTACCATCATAGGTAAATTGAAAAATTTAAAGTTAACAAACGAGTTATTAAAAATTTCTTGGAAAAGTGCATGATGCTTTAAAATCCAATTTATTTTTGTAGATGGTTGCTATGATGACAGATATTATGCAACAACACATGTCAAATGCTTTTTAAAGTAATCATGGGCATCAATCATCATCGAACCGAGACGGTAGTAGTTAGATAGGAATATAAAGGAAGGGATGAATACTTTTTTATGGAACCATTACAAACAACTAATGTGTTATTTCGTATTTGATTTGTAAGGATTATATTTTGATTTTGTGGAATGAAATGTGATGTTTTATAAGCTCGTTTATTTATTTATTTGTTGTTGCTGAATCGATGAAGTTTTTAAATTGAAAATTTGAAATTTGGCTGTCAAAACTTTGTGCATGAAGAAGTGATTAAAACAGGGCTTTCGGAGTGGTTTGTAACAGCTCTTACATAAATATTTTAAAAGCGATTATTACAACCGCTCCTGTACGTACAAGTATGTAGTATTGGTTATTAACCGCTTTAATTTATACTTTACAAGAGCATTAATAGAACCGATCTAATATAAAAAAAATTTAGGGTGTTTAATAACAGCTCCTGTAGAGTTCTACAAAGTGTTTATTAACACCGCTCTAAGATAAATTGTTTAAAAGCGCCTAAAAATCGCTCTAAAACAAATATATTAGAGCAGTTATTATTAATTTACCAACGCTTCTTACATATGATTGAATTGGACCTACGATCGTCCACATGGCGTTTGCTAAACCGATGGAACATCTATTAGAGCTGTGGGTGACCGCTCTTAAAGGCCTATATATCCGCTGCTATAGCTCTTTTTTTTGGGTAGTGTTTAGACTATTTTCTTTTCCCCTAAATCTTTTTTTCGTTTTATCATGTAATGTAATGGAATACTATTAAGGAAAAATTATTTTTTTTGTCCTGTATATTTGTCATTTTGCGATTTCGATCTTTCATATTTTTAAATTTTAGTTTTAGTCTGTTATCTTTATTTTTTTTGTCAATTTAATCTTTTTTCCGATGTAGCACCAATGCAGTGCTGATATGAAGCTGATGTGTATAGTGTCATGTAAGTATTTTCAAAGAAAAATGACTAAAATTACCAAAAATCGGACATATAAGACTAAAACTGAAATATGAAAACATAGAGGACTGAAATCGCAAAATGGCAAACATACATGTCCAAAATCACATTTTTTTTTCCTACTATTAATGTAAGTTTCTAGCTTTGTCTAGTTGGGTGCTTCTTGCCTTGGTGGCTATATGGAAAAAAATAAGATATATTCTCATAAATATTTAATTATTTAATTTTCTTTCTTGGTGAATACAATTAATCGATTATTTAATTTCTTTTTACGCCAATTTTTGAGTATTATTTCGAGTTTGAGTTCAATTTGCAGAGGGTGAATGTATATTATTTTAATTTAAAAAGAAAAATTATAATTTTAATCCTATAAGTTGGTCTACTTTTGGTTTTAGCCATATAACTTTTCAAGTTTGATTTTAGTCCAATAACTTGTATTTCTTTTGGAGTTTTGGTCTTTTTATCATCGGAAGTCACTAAATCAATCGAATATTACTTATTTGACACTAATACTCTCCTTTATGACTCATTCGACAAGAATTAGCCATATGTATTGTTACACAAATTAAAATCCATTACACAAAAATAAAGAGAAACAATAAAGAAAAAACGACACTCATATTCACAAATTGAGAGAAAAAACTTGTCGTTTTGTTTTATTTTGATTAGTTATATTTTAATATGTATAATATAAGCTTAATTCTAACCACACGAGTCTTATAGAAGAACAATGAAACCAAATAAGTAATATTCGATTGATTTAGTGACTTTCGATGAAAAAAAAACCAAAAACCCAAAAGAAATCCAAGTTATTAGACTAAAATCAAATTTTGAAAAGTTATAGAACTAAAACAAAAATCAGACCAATTTACAAAAATGAAATTACAGTTTTCCCTATTTTAAAATGTAATTTAATTATACAACTGAGTGAAGTTTATTTGCAAATAAAAACCACGGACTTGGTCCAACATTTCAACTGTCGGTTCGAGTATTTAAAAATAATAATAATTAGAAGTAGGGTAACATAAAATATTCCATCTTTAAGAAAGTAAACTATTTATATTAGCGCCTAGTTAAGAGATTGTTTTCTCGTTTCCAAATTCCAATGAGGTACATTTGTTTACTATTAATAAAAAACTAGCTAAACCATACAAAAAAACTTTATATAAACTATTACTCAACTATCCAAAGTTCAATCTATTGAATATTAAAGAAATCACCCAAAGTCCGACTGTGGAAAGTACATGTACTTTCGTTCTTATCTCTCGAAATTTATAAATAATCGATGGCAAATAACATTTATTATTTATCAAGACAAACTGTATTTTTGGTCCTGCACTTGTCACTTTGCGATTTCGATCCTCTATGTTTTCATATTTCAATTTTAGTCATGCATGTTTCAATTTTTGGTCATTTTAGTTATTTTACTTCGAAAATGCTTACGTGACGCGGACCATACACGTTAACTCCACATCAGCACAACATTTGTGCCACATCAGCACCACATCGAAAAAATGACAAGAATTGCCAAAAAAACAAAGTTAAAAGACTAAAATTGAAATATGAAAATATAAAGGACCGAAATCGCAAATTGAAAACATACCGAACCATAAAAATAATTTTTTCTTATTATTGTTATAAAAATTTTCAACAATATAAATATATATATATATATATATATATATATATATATATATATACATGTCTAATTACATCTCCCAAAACTATGATTTTTTTATCATGAGAATGACAATATATCAAAAATCAAATAAATCATTTTTTTTAGTTAAAAAAAACAAAAAAATAAATCATAAGAATGCAATATTCAACACTAGCAAGAGTAATGTTTTAAGGGTTTATCTGGCTAACGTAGTTTGCAGGCTATTGCGTTAATCCGAGGGTTTATCCAGTGCGTACCAAAAAATAACGGCTGCGGCATGCGGGTTTCCACGTCATAAAAAAAAGAGTAATGTTTTGGTAACATTTCTGATCATATTATTTGTGGTTTCTCCTAGGGGTGGTTCGGTACGGTATACCGTATACCGTACCGAATACCACATAAATTTATACCGATACCGTACCGAATAGCGAAATTCGGTACGGTATCAGTATGATACCAATCATATCGATTTTTTATACTATTTTTTTTAAAAAAAATTATCGGTATAGTTTATACCGATTTTTTCCGGTATACCGAAATACCGAAAATTTGAAAATCTTATACTGATACCGATACCGAAAATTTCGATACGGTCCATTAAGTATAAACTCTAAATACTAGTAATCGACAGACGATGCCCGATGCATGTGTTTTTCAATTTTAGATATTTTTTAAAAAAATTTCCAACTAAAATTTATGGGTTATTTAAGGTTAGTTTTTTTTCATCTTTTTTGTAAAGGAAAAATGTTTTTTTTGGTCCACTAATTTGTCTATGTTTTGGTTTTGGTCCATTAACTTTTCAAAGTTTGGTTTTGGTACACTAAGTTTTAATTTTCAGTGATTTTGGTATAAATGCATACGTGTCAGCTAGACATTGGCTGAAAAATACTGATGTGGGTCAATGTCTAGCTGAAACGTATGCATTTAGACCAAATTCACTGAAAATTAAAAGTTAGACTAAAACCAAACTTCGAAAAGTTAATGAACCAAAACTAAAACATGAACCAGTTATTAGATCAAAAAAAGTATTTTCTTTTTTTTGTTATTGTGTTTAACTAAAGTAGGAGAGTTATCAGTTACGTACGTAAATTTAGTTTTGTGTCACATTGGCATAACAAGTCGGTCTATTTACGTGGCTCAAGTGTATAGACATATATATAATTTTAATAATATTATTGATTTTATTGCAGAAAAGGGGTTTTAAAGAAGAAAAATGCGGTCCTTCTTGTTGCCCGGTTCCACCATGATCATAATTCATATATGATAGAAGATGAAGATCAGATTGAGTTGTATTTTATAATTTGTATTCATGTTAATAATCGAATTCGAATATGTTCGAAAATAATTTGAGTTGAATCATACTCGAAAGCAGAAGTGTTTGTTGAATAGCTTATATTTGATAAATAAATTATATTATGTTCTAAATAAATATTTGGGTAATATTAACTAACAAGAAGTATTTTGTAAAATATCATCTGGAAATCATGAATTTGCAACAATTATATATAATTAAATATTATATTCATCCCCTTACTAATTACTTGCTACTACAAGCTTATGCGCGAGTATACAAGAATATTAAAAAGTAAAATATTGTGATGGGATGATTGATGAGATACTAATTGTGAAGATATATAAAAATGAAAAACTTTTGATTTTTTTTTCTTTGTCCAAAAAAAATATAGAAATAAAAATTATGATAAAAGCAATAATAATCCGATAATGTTTATCAAATATGGTATCGAACTATCGATACTTTAATTTTATCTACATTGGATATTCTTTTCCTAAAATTTTAGTTTTTATGAAAGAAATTAATCGATTGTATTTTGTGAAAATAAATAAACAAATCTCACTTAATTCCTTTATTTTTCAGTATAATAAGTGATCAAATTCGGATTAAAGGTTAGTTGTTTTTTCCCAAAGAGAGTCCAGTCAAAGAATTATAAGATTACTAGCATAATCGCACACGCGTTGTGTGTGTATAAAATCATACAATATATTTAATATTGTATGTTATATATAAATATTATTTTTTCAATAATATTTAAATTTATTTTTTAAAATTTATAAAATAATATAAAAATAAATTTAAATTTTTTTTATCAATTTATCTTATCTACAATATTTAGTTCAGAAAAATATGAAAATTTGAAATATCAAAATTTCAAAAAAAAAACAAATAAAAATAAAATTGTAATATTTATATTACATAAGGGCAATTTTGGCAATTTAAAAGATGATGTCTAAGGGGGAGATTCTTTATATATAGGGAAAGATTATAATAAGATTTTCAAATTTGAATAAAAAATGGATACGCAATTTATATATATAGTCAAAAAAAGTGAACAGTTGTTAATGCGAGAACAAAAAGTCATGTACAAATTAAGTCTACGTTCACATCGTATACGAAGATATTATTGGGAAGTAGATGTATAGGGAAATTATTGATTAATATATTTTAATTGTATAAAATTTATATATTTTTCTTAGTTCAAATCAATTTTATATTTTCCCCATTATATTTAACAAAAAATCGAACATATATAAATATTTAAGAACCAATAACTCTATTACAAAACTGCACCTTTTCTTCAAATATTATTTCCACTTTACTTTAAAATCTTGGACGTACGAAATGAATTCAATGCTTCGATTTTCAAACTTCAAAGTTCAAAGTTAGGTACCTTAAGGGTGAATTGAAGAACAATTTTTTTCCCCTATAAATACAACTCTAATTTGGGCAACTATATTGTATTATCAGAAACATATAGAATTATTATCAACCATGGCATGTAAAACTTCCATATTCGCTGTTGTCACAATATTATTTCTTGCTGCCTTTGTTGTTATGCCCAGTTGTGATGCATCTCGAATTAATCTTGTTGAGGGTACGTACATATACATGCATTATTCCATCTTGTAACTAGAGTCGTCCATTTTATCGAAATTTAAATTTTTTAGTATGTTCCTCAAGTTCGTGTTGTGATATATATATACCTGTACGAGTTATATAATTGATTTCATTGCTATATTATAAATATGTTAAATATTTGGGATGTAATATATATATATATATTTTATTATTGTATTTGCAGAGAAGCTGACAGGGCCAATTTGTGTACAGTGTGTGTGCTGTGAGCCTCCACCGCCGGGCAAATGTTGCGGCAAATGTTGCGCTTATCCTTACACTCCGATTGCTGTTGAGTCTGAAAATGGTTCCCCGTAATTCAAGCACACTTTCAATGGTTCTTCATCCCAAATAAATAAATAAATTGAACTGTGTCAAAAATATGGACTTGTTTGATGAATAATGAGAAGCGACTTTTATTTATGTCTAATACTTCCTTTTTCGTTTAGTCTCATCAATTTGGATACACGGCATACAAAGATTAAAACCGGTTTTGTTTGTCAAACTACGAGAAACATCATACTAGTTAAATCCGAAGAAAACATTGCAAGAAAAATTGCGATAAGCGACATAAAATATAAGATTCGTCACATTAATTTAACGTCAGATAATGAAAATTTGTGGTTAATATTTTTTTTACGACAATAATGTATTTTATGTAATTAAGGTAACGAAGGAATTGTGAATTTGTCGTTATTTGAAATTTTTTGTAGTGAAAAGGTGGTTCTAAAAAAATTGTACAGTGGAATTAAGCACGCATAAATAATTAGTACATATCATAATAAACAATTTTATAATACAATTCTTGAGAAACAAAGTAGGAACGTGTGTTGATTACGATACCACCGCGTCATCATGTCATTATACTTACATTATGTTGACTTATCTTTAATAAACGAAGGATAACATTATTAATATCGACTAATCTTATATTTAGTTGCAAAATTGAAAATCATTATAAATCCTTAAGCCCGTTAATAATGGGATTTAGAAATGATTCTTAATTTTAAATTTTAGAAGAAATTATAAATTTGTACAGGGTGAAAAGAGAAAAAAAAAATCAATCCCAAATTAATCCATCAAACTAAACATATTATTATTTTTCCATAACCACTTCATATCCTATCAAATTATACTAATAATCACATATATCCTTTTACAATCTCATCTATCAAGTAAACGCGGCCTTAATTTGCACACAATTTTCAATTTGTCGGAAGTGCTGAAGTAATATTTGATACATTAGTAATTTTTCATACCACGTCAACATTTGGATAAAACAAATTTAAAATATACTAACTAAAATTTAAAATATGCAAATTAGTTAGTGAAATAAAAAGTGTGAACTTTCAACAGGAACGAAAAATGTAATTTCAATATTTATGATACAAGAGGAAAAACAAATATAATTAATACACAAAGGTGTACAATATAAGCACATTCCATAAATGGATGCAATTCATTATATATATATATATATATATATATATATATATATATATATATATATATATTTTAGATTTTTTTTAATATTCCATACTTTGTCATTTTATTTAAATTTTTTTTTATCTACATTTTACCACCTCCAAATATATATATATATATATATATATATATATATATTTGGAGGTAGTAAAATGTAGATAAAAAAAAATTTAAATAAAATGACAAAGTATGGAATATTAAAAAAAATCTAAAATATAACCCGATATAATTAATTCTAGATATAAAATCTAAAATCCTCGTGTAATGTAATGGAACTCAAATATCTCCAAAATATTATGATATTGTCTACTATGACTATAAACCTTCTAGCTTTATTTTTTGACTTCATCCAAAAGACATCATACCAATGGAGATATTATTTCATTTATTAACACATGATCTTAATTATCTTGATATTCAAATGTGGGATTTTGGTTGTATTTTCAACAATCCTCTCATCAAACAAAGTTCCACCATTATATCATGGTCCAGACCTCCTCTCAATCCATCCTCCAATCGAGGCAGTGTCGGACCTGAGATTTTGAGGTTTGATACGAGCACCAAAAATGGTGCCCTCAAATATTCATATAGAATTAATTGTGTTTCTATATGAATTCTAGAAATAAAATTTAGAAAAATAAATCATCAATAACAATATGTTATAAGCAAATACTGAAGAAAAAAAAAGAAAAAGATCCAAACAAAATATAAAGTTCATGTTCCGAACCAATACATAGTTACTTGAATATAGCTCGCCTCGCAGTTTTGAAGCGAAAGTATTAATTATGTTTGCACAACCAATTTTCTCAACAATTTTTTCTCGATAGACAATATAACTAACTCATTTAGTCTTTCTTGCGACATAGTTGATCGAAAATAAGTTTTGATCAACTTCAATTTGGAAAAACTTCTTTTGACAGGCACAATTTTAAGTCTGTAACTGGTATAGTCAGCAAAACTCGATAGAAAATATAGGCATTTGGGTAACAACCATCCATTCTTTTCAAATAATTGATCAACACATCAATCGCTCTTTTTGCTTCTCCAGGTAATGAGTGTCTTAACAACTTTAGTTCTAGAAATAAATCTGGTCCATCAACATCAGAGTTCCCCTCATGTGTTAAAGAATTTTGAAGATTGACACATGAACTCAAGAGACCATCATCATCATCAATAGACTTCAATTTCCCTAAAGTAAATAAAAACCCAAAGTTTTCTTCGTATTTTTGAAATTGCTCAAACCGAGTTTGAAGTGAAGAAAGGGCTTGATCAATTATAAATAAGAAGTAATTAACTCGAAAAGATTCTTTAGGAGATTGGGATACCTCTTCACTATTGATCTCATCAAATTGTATCTTTCTTCGAATGATGCGCATTTCTTGGAAAACAGGTTCAATTTCTATTTCACTTTCAATATGTTTGGCTTCAACCAAGGTTTGATTAAATCCATATTTTCTGAACTCTTGGATAAAAGAAATAAGACTCTTCAACTGTCTAATGGCAACATCAATGTACATATTTTCTGAATGAAGAAACTTATTGACAATATTGATCTCATCTAATAACTTGTACCAAATTATCATTCAATTTAGGAACTCAAAATTCTCTAGTTTAAATGATGTCAAGCCTTCAGCTTCACTCTTTATTTTTGAGTCATTAGAAGTGTTTGCCAAATCAATTAAAGATCTCGTATTTTCGAAGACGGGTCTTTTATAGGCTTCACGCTTTCAACATGGCTTTCCCACCGTGTTTGTGATAATGGCTTGACTGTAAGACCTTGCACAAGATCTTTGAAAATTTTCCACCGCTTGGTAGAAGAAGAGAATAATGAATATATGCGTTGTATAACACCAAAAAAAGACATCGGTTTAGGACAACAATTTACCATATCACATAATGTGAGATTAAGACTGTGACATCCACATGGAGGGTATAAAGCTCTAGGATTAATTTTAAATAATCTACTTTGTACACTCTTGTGCTTTCCTTTCATATTAGATGCATTGTCATATCCTTGACCTCTTATATCGTCAATCACAAGTTCGAGACTGCTCAAAATATTTTTAAGCTCTATAAAAAGCTGAAGCCCAAAAGTTTCATTAACTTTCAAAAATCCAATCCAAAATTCTTCGACCACTACTGCATTTTCTAAATCATCCACACATCTAATTACAAGGGACATCTGTTCCTCGTGACTTGCATCTGGAGTGCAATCAAGTATCACAGTGAAATAATTTGCATGTTTAATTTTTGCAACAATTGAGCTTCTTACCTCAGTCTCCAACATCTGTATCAATTCATTTTGGATTTTCGGCCCAAGATAATTGTAATGAATCTGTCGTTCTTGAACATGCCGAAGATGCTCCTCCATTATTGGATCAAATTCAGTAATCATTTCAATTACCTATAAAAAGATTCCATTATTCTCAACATAAAGCTTCTCACAATCTCCTCGAAGTGCCAAGTTATTTTTTGCAATCCTTTGCACAACTGCAATTATTCTCTTCAATACTTGCTTCCAATGTTCTCTTTATTTGTTAATTGCTAATTGCATACTTTCATCAATTGTCTTTTTCTTTGGAAGTCTTCTTTCTAATTCAATCCAACTAGTCCTGCAATCAATATGATCTTTACTAGTTCATGAAGGTTGAGACATATGCTAATATTATTCCAACTTTGTATCCTTCGTCAGCCAGATAACCAAGTTTTGTCGTGGTTCTTTGAGTTTTGAATAACTTGCAACAGAAACAAAGGATCTTGCCCATTAAGATAGAGTACACTAACTATCTTCTGTCACTTTCTCACCATTTTGCAATTGCCTCTTGTACACTAACTATCTTCTGTAACTTTTTTCACCATTTTGCAATTGCCTCTTGTAATGTGATGGATTGAAATGTCTTCCATTATTATCAAGAGGAAAAAAAATTTCATCATATCTTCTAGGGTCTCTTTCAACTAGAAAGTCCCTAATATATTTTGCATTTTGTCCCAATTCCCTGGATCATCAACATTTAAAGGAAACAAAATGTTTTGATTTATATCTTCACCAATGTCACTTTTAGGCATAATTACCACATCTTTCTCAGTTTCAGATTGTTTTGGTCCTTTGTCTTCATGCGAAGTTCATTCAATTCACTATGTTACTGATCATTCAACTTATCATCAATGTCATCTGATTCACTTGTTTCGCTACTTCTGTTTGCTCTGCTACTTGATTGCTTGTGAAATACTTATTGAGGCTTCCTGCTTGGCTTTGAACTAAAGCTTCTTCCTTTTGTTTTTTTTTTCTTTTTTCTGCTCCAGACAATTGTTTTCTTATAGGAGGCATGCTTAAGCTAAACCCCAAATACTAATTTACATTGACAACTCACAGATTAATAGATTAAAATAATTTCACTTCTAAATGCAGAAAAAAATAATCAAAATCGCAATTGTAAATACAATGATACGGTATTAACGACACTCTCAGGGAGCCAAATGACATCGTCCAAAATATAAAATTGAAAGCTCCAAAATTTGAATCAATCAATGAACACAGAAATCTAAAAAGTGATTTCATATGAATTACAAAATAAATCAATAAATTTAATAATTGCAAACATTACAGTGATTGAAATCATACGCACTCTAATGACTAATGACTCACCAACAAATGCATTAAAAGAGATAGTGAGATATATACACAGTTCATGGCTTCACGCGAGGAGGTGCTTCAGTGTTTGTTGCGATGGGTGGTCTGTGGTTGGGCAATAGCACAGCACGGCAGCGTCGGTGCCGCCAAAATGCTTGATTCTTGAACCCCAGAGAAGCAGCCCTCCATTATTGCCTCCAGATCGGCGTCGATGCTCTCCTGTTTGTGTTTGTTTTGTATTCTTTCTTCTGAATTCTGATGTATTCTTGTTGAAAAATAAAGAATTGCATGATGTTGGCCCGTTGGAACTTTGTAAAGAAAGAGGGCTTATCAAATTTATGGTGTTATTTAAAATAGACTAGCTATCATATTAATGATTTTTTTAAGATTTTGGTGCCCCAAAATTTGTTGGGCCTGAGGCACTTTCCTCATTTATTACATTAAAGGTCCGGACCTGAATCGAAGCCACTTCTTTTCAATGCGTTGGGCCACACGTATTACATGAAAGACCGAGAAAATCACTCGTCTCAAGATTTTATCCATGGATTTACTCGGAGCTCTCACCTCCTTCGTTTAAGTATTCTAAGCCCACTTGGCTTGATCAAGACCATGGCTCTGTTTCCCACGAATACATCATTTGTAATATAATGAAACTCACATATCTCCACAATGATATGATATTGTTCACTTTGGGTATAAAATCTCATGGATTTGTTTTTGAACTACATTCGAAAAGCCTCATACCAATGGAGATTTTATATATTAATACATGATATTTATCTTGATCTTCCAAGGCCCTCTCTCTCAGAGTGTTTAATAAATCACAAGCCTATTCTCGGAGATCCTTATAGGTTTATCTGCAGAGTCTCTTTGAGCTCAATAGTTCTTATACTATGACCTAATCTACCAATCATCCCTTGCCCATACAACGAGTTTACCAGCCAATGTGCTTAGTGTTCTTGTGTAAGTTATTCCACTTAGTCGATGAACCAAGGTACTCCTTGTATACTCATGGAAAGCCAACTTGTGAGGCATCATCTACAACCAAAAATCTCCATCTTGACTTCAAGTATGATTGGATTCCTCCTATAACTTGTTTACTTCCATTCCACGGCCTTTACCAGTTTCATACAATTTATGAACTTGGTATGTGGCAGTGTTTTGGTCATCATGTGTGTTGGATTATTCTTGGTATTAATATTTTCAATTATACACCTTTTTTTGAAACAATATCTCGTACAATATGCAATAGGACATTCATATACTTCGATTTCCCATGATACACTTGGTGTTTAGTCAAGTGTATTGCGCTTTGATTATCACAATATACTATAACCTTGTTCTGATGTACACTGAGTTCAGATGAAATTCCTTTTAACCACAAGGGTTCCTTTCTTGCTCTACATCTAGCGACCCTACCCGGATCCACTAACTAATCAGAGTTAATTAGCGCATGCAATAAATACTTAAAGCGTAAAGAGCGGATAATTTAAAATACAACAAATATAATCGCCAGAATACAACCGACGACAAAATAGTGTATAAATACTCTTATACAACCAAATAGAAAGTCATAGGGTCACAACCCTACCACTAAATCTATGTTGCCACCGACACCGGCCTCACTCCTGGTGCGAGCCTCCGGGACCATCTAGTCTCAAACCTGTCCCGCCACAAGGTATCCCAAGAACACCAAACACAGGGACATGAGCGATAACGCTCAATACAAAAGCAATAATATATAAACTAATATGCGGCAAGAAAATGACTTTAAAATACTGGGTAAAACAGTCTACTCAGGGCGCCATGAATACACAGTACCGTGCTAAGAGAGCGACTCCGCGGGGTACTCGTGTATTCCCCTATCCACTATAGCATCTACTCCACTGTTGTGGTCGCTCCTAGTGATAGCAAAATCAGGTGCTGAGCCTCCCCAGACACGAATCAATAAGGAGTAACTCATCACCGATGGAAACTGTCATGACTCGCATCATACCAGATGAAGTCCAGTGTAAAAACATGTATGTGCTAAAGCCGTAAAACATTGTAAAACACATAGCACATACTCATGCAACATATAAGTATATATATAATGCTGGCCATCTCTGTCAGTACTTATGTACCTCACTAAAGGCAGTCCTAGCAGTCCCACTCTAGGTCCAGCCTATCAACGGCTTACAATGCAAATACTCATGCATCATTATTTAAGCTCTAAAAGCCTTAACTAAGCTATTTCATATTCCTAAATAATTTAAGGATACCATAGCTATACTTGCGTCTGTCGTCAGCCCGATGATGGTGACTATCCCGCAACTAGGGGCACACCCATGTTGCAGCTCCACAGCCTCGAGCACGACTCCACTACACGAGCACTGCTCCGCTACTATGTCAGACACTGTATGACTATGCTAAAATATAATCCCTACTCCAACTCTAAAATAAAAGTATCCAAATCCCTAAAATAGAGCCACACGAGCGAAGGAGAAGAAGTTGGTGCGGTTCAAAATGAGGCCTCTTCACCTCCTTATATAGATACAGATTGGATCGTCCGATCCCACGTTCGGAGCGTCCGAACACGATCGGAGCCTCCGATCCCTACATCGGAGCCTCCGATTTCTGCCACGCATCAACACCTTCACATGCAACCATACACCTCCCGGACTCCGATCGGAGCCTCCGATCTACACCATTGGATCGTCCGAAGTCACCCTTGTGACGTCACCAATGACGTATTATTTCGAGACAGCTGGCCATGCATGTTCGGATCCTCCGAACTGACTTCGGACCGTCCGAACTCTTCAGAGCTTCCGATCCTTGGCTCCGTTCCATGTTCAAATCCTCCGAATATTCTGGACCTACCCGACTATTTTCGAGTGTTCTGGATCCATTTTCGGACTTCGTTAATCCATTTGGAATTTCCTTAATCATGTTTTACTTAATCTAAACATGATCATTGGATTAGTTACAATTAATCCTTAATTCCGGATACGGGTCACTACACTGCAGTTCCAAATAATGTGAACACGTAGCCTGCCAATGATTTTCGTGTGTCCATATTACCAGAAAATCTGTATCCACAAAACCAACTATAGGATTTTGCAAGTCCTCCTGTTTTTTAAACATCAATCAAATGTTTGCATTTCCTTTCAAATATAGAAATATCCACTTAAGTACTTGCCATTGTAGTTTTACTGGGTTTGTCATATCCCTTGAAACCATACTCATGCTATATGATCGGTCAGGTCTACTACTGACCATTTCATACATGAAACTCACAACCCCACTAGCATATGGAACTTTTTCCATTTATTTCATACCTTATTCTGTAACTGTTGACTGATCCATAGATATTAAAGTGTTGAACCAATGGTTTTGAGACTGGTTTGGATTCATGCATCCTAAAAATATTAAGTACCTTGAAATTTATGAATCTTGGTTCATTTCCTATCTCTTTTTACTTCCATTCCAATTATTCTTTTGGCTTCTCCCAATTCTTTCATATTAAACTCTGTACTTAACAATTTCTTAGTTGTTTCAATGTTAGCTTTATTAGTGTTGGCCAATAACATACCATCTATATACAGGAGGAAATAAGTCTTGATTTTATTTCCTTGCCTCTATAGGTCTACAAAGTTATCATAGCCAGGGGCGGATCCAGGACTTTATGTTCGGGGGGGCCACGTCTACATACAAAATAAAAAAAATAATTATTATACGTTTGTATAACTTTTAATAACATGAATATAATTTTTTAAAAAATAAATATATAAAATACCTAAATTTAATATTAATTTTTTCTCAAAAGAGAAAAGTCAAATATTCATTAAAAGATATTATCGATTATATATAAAAATCCATCGTTGTACATATCAGAGATTTTTATCTTTTTATATTTTATAATTGGTTTTTTTCATCTATAACCAATAAAAACATGTTAATCGAGAGTCAGAATCTCAATTCAAAGGGATGTTTCATTCCATATATTAAAAAAATAATATGTAATCATTCATTCAATAAATTAAGCTTTTATTGTATTTTTTATTTTGCAGCACAAGTCGACATGATTTTGTTTTTTGTTCAAGTTGATGAGTAATTTTTTCAATTAGAAAAAAAATAATTGCAAATTGCAAGTAATTTAATAAGATCCAAAATCAAGATAATATAAGAAAATAAAACACATCATAGAACAAAACAAAAACATAACGAAATATATTTAAAAAGTTACTAAACCAAATGAAAAACCAGAACAAAATTTTGAAGTTAGGAAAAACCAAAAATTTATTAAACTTGGTTTAAAAAAATGAGATGATCAGATACCAAAAATCCCAAAATATCAAACCTTAAAATCACTTCAAATGTGTAAAAAAAAATCAAGCAAAATGTGTATTGAAATTGAGTAAAATAAAAAATTTGAGAAATTATAAAATCAAACGTATTTTATTGTTTTAAATAAAATATGGTACCTTTTTAAATAACAAATAATAAAAAATTGTAAAAGAGTTTAAAATAAAAGGTGATAACTTTTCAAATTATTCATAAAAAAAAGTGGCAAGAGGATTTTAAAATAAGGTACTAAAATGTGAAATATATGATTTAAAAAAATAATAATAAAAAGGAAAAGCAGGTTGACCGCAAGAATCAAACTTGCACCATTGAATTCAATTAGGAAGGCCTACCGCTAGGCCAAATGACCACAACTAACATTTTTGGGGATCTAATTTTATATATAAAATAAACAAAAAAAAAAAATACTATATACTAATAAAATTTTCAAAAAATTCCGGGGGTGGGTGGGGGGGGGGGGGGGGGCGGCCGTGGCCCCCCTTCGCCCTACAGTAAATCCGCCCCTGGTCATAGTTGCATCTGGTAAAGTTTATACTGACCATGAATTCATCAAATCTTATATACCATTGTCTAAGGCTCTGCTTAAGCCCATAAAGGGATTTCTTCAGTAAACACACCTTTTTTTTTTTTATCATTTCCAAAAGTGATATAGACTTCGGGTTGATTCATATATATTTTTTATTTGAGTTCTCCACGTTGTAAGATTGTTTTCACATCAAATTGTTCTAACTCACGGTTCAGCTGAACTACTAAGGCTATGAGTAGTATAATGCAGAGAAGTGTTTTCTAGAAGCTCTTGAAAACATTTCCTAATAAGTTACATGATCCATGTGAAGCAAAATGCAGAGATGTTACCTAGATAAACCTATCAAATATATATTGGTTAAGGAAGTACAACGATAAAATGTCTACGTCTCCTCTTCTCGATTAAGAACGATTAACTGAGATATCACTAGAGATTTCTTGGCCTTGATGGTTCCAAACTAACATTTAGAACAATACGCTCGTTGTGATACCCGGCCCTGACCTATATGAAAAAAATGAAAGATTTAAAATGAGTTTATAGTGAGCTACAATAGACTTCTACAACAACTAAGGTTAATCAATTTCGTAAAGCGAAGACGAATACGAAGTAGTTTCTATAGAGGCTCATTGTGAAGTCATGCAGGCGTGGGCGTGGGCATGGGCACGGGGCGTGACAGAATGGTATCATTGACGGTCACCAACAGAAACCTCGAGAAATAAGTGTTATGCGGGAAAAAAGTGCTACGTGCATGGGAGCCACCTCTTGAATCTGCGGGACAAAGTGCTTCATTACGGGAGCCACCTCTTGAACTTGTAGGAAGCCACCTCTATATTCCCGGTGCTGGTGGATCGAGGAGTCAAGTCACGACGAACTCGTTTCATTTTGGGGTGATTGTGATATCACTGTCCCACATGAAAAAATAAAAGATTTTAAATGGGTTTATAATGGGCTATAATAAAATTCTATAGAAACTTGGGTTAATTATTTTTGTAAAGCGAAGACGAATATGAAATAGTTTCTATAGAAGCCCATTATGCAGACATGCGAGTTTGGGCCTGGTACGTGGCAATCACAACATCTATTTGGCCATGAGGGGTCCAAGGACAGCCCCAACAATCAGCACAACATTCAAAGATACAACTTCAATGATCACAACACAATGATTTATATTACAAGAATATTGAAAAACACAAGAGAGAAATCTTTGTATTCAAATTAATTACTCCGGAATGGTCTATTTAAATTGGTGTGGAGCTGGTTCGGATCTTTCAAACCCTGCTCGGATCCTCCCATCCTTTGCAACCAATTTCCAAATTTTCTGGTAACCGATCGGATCTTTTGATTGGAACTTTGGGGGTTCTTATATTTAACTCTTACCTAGATTCAAAATTTTAAACAACGCATATGTCTTCAAGTTCGGACCTATCGAACACCTTTGGAGCGTCTGATCCGCATCTTCGTATCTTCCATTCCGGAAATATAGCAATAGATGATCTTCCATGATCGGACCATCTGATCACATCATTGGTTGCTGTCAAAATTTCTTGAATTTTGAATTTTAAAATCCCGATATCTCAATTTCTAGTTAGGACAGTTTGGAGCTTCTGATCCCAGATCAGAAATTTCAAAGGCATGCACTTTGTTGCCTATGAACATATTCGGATGGACTAGTTCGGATCTTCTAAACATACTTTAGACGTTCTGAACTTGTAAACTTCGTTGTATCCGAATTGCATGGATTCAATTTTGTACTATTCAGTCCTTCCGAACACATCTTTGATCCTTCCGAACTCAGCTAAACAAAAATAAAAAATATGCATTTTATCAATTTAAACATTAATAACAATGGACCGAATTTTGTTATCATCAAAACACAATTTTTAGAGATGTTAATATGCACTAAACTTTAATGTTCCCACTCGAGATATGTATGTGTTTAAGGTGTAACAAGATCAAAATGTCCGACCAGTTCCATCAGACAATCGAACCAAGATACTATTTTATTATATAAATTAATAATCAAATATAGTGATTGATATATTTAAATTATAAAACACCTTATATATATATATATATACACACAATAATTGTTGGTAAACCGTGTTCAGATCAATCAGAATTGATACCCGGTGCAGCGGAAGTTTTAAAATTTTATATGGAACGATTCCATATCATGGGTATCAAAACTTTACGATTAAATTGTGCGTGTAAAAATTAAATAACAATTAAATTTTTACCTTGAATCTCGAAACGAGATTATGGACACCAACAGATAACTCTGCTCTTGTTGTATATCCCAGGAACTGATGAACGAACAATTCTTCAATCAGGTCCACGAACAGAAGTTTAATCCCTCTGATAGATTGCACTAGAAAATCTATCAGAAGTTTCTACGAAGAGAATTAACGAATTTGATCCGTTAAACCAGACTGCAAATTCGAAATTCATAGGCTGGAATTTTCGAACAGAGAGAGGAGAGGGGGCGGCCACACCTAGAGAGAACAGCTAGGGTTTTCGAAAATTTTGTGACCTCTGTTGTGTAATTTCTGTACTGCAATAATTTATTTATAATGTGGGCTGCTAACAGCTTAGGGCCCATTAGTCATAAGTTCAAGCCTGACAAGCAAAGCCCGCATGTTCAGAAATTAATATAAAATTCATCGTGACTCAGATTGATAAACCAATTTCACCAATGTGCACAGAAACCATTTCTGCATCTTTCAAAGTCAAGATAAATTTTCTGAATCCGAATTCAGTGGTTTCCAAAAATGTCCATCACTATGTCATTTTAGGAAATCTTACTCCCTCTACTCTTAAATAAGAAGTCCCACTTCTTTATTCACTAAATTTAACTCTTTAAATTTAATTATCTCAACGGGGATTAAAAATCCATTACTTGTGTGACCCTCAATGGTTCAGGGATACAGCTAGCCGTGGGCTCACAACTCCTTGTGACTCGGAACAACAATTTCCGACTTGCCCATCGAATCATGGTAAGAGCGCCTAGCAACATCGCCCCATGATTCCCTAGGTATCACTGATAGTGCCTGCAAGAACCAATAGATTTTGGTTAGCGTACAGTACGGTCCCTTCATCCATATATCCCGATCGAATCAACAACTATTGGTAAATCGAGAGTCGTTCGAGATTCGATAACTATGCAATGCATCTTGAAGATCAAATAGTGACATCGCATGTGCTACTAAGAAACCATTTCTTAAAACACATCATGTACTCTGGCCAGAGATTCGTCACACTAATATCTCCTCAGATTGCATAGGATATCCACACTCGCAAGTATGTGGTGAATCCTTGACAACAAAGCATCGACTCCTATATGTGTCGTAACTGTACCCAATCCCGACACCTAATGACCCCAATAGAGTCGGTAAACGAGTCAAAGTACAGTACTAGCATATAGAGTCTCAATGATGTTTCAAGTAGTAAGGACTAATGGTGTACAACCAAAACCGCGGACTTTATCCACTCGATAAGTGATAACCACTTGGAAAGTCCGGATAGGGTAGTTCGATCATTCATCGTATGAATATCCATTTGCATGCTTTGAACATCTCTATGTTCCATACCAATGAAACGTGGTACTCGGCATCGCAAATGCTAGTCTTAATCTCGAGCGATCCTTATCCTTATTAACGGACGGCTCAATCGACTAGGAACTGTTTAGAATATACAGTGACTATAAGATGTGTTTCATGATAGCCATCCCCATGTGCCACCACATCTTACATACACTATAGTATATTCAAGGTCTTCATCTAAACATCTTATAGTATGTCACAACATAATAATATGATAAAAGATAAAGTAAATGCCATTATAAAAGTGTAAATTATATTAAACAAAAGATTGTTTATACATAAAGTCATAAAAGCCCTTAGCCACAAGTTGGCTCACCGGGCACCCACTCTTTCAATCTCCCACTTGCCCTAAAGCCAACTAGTCATACTACGTAGTCCCATTGCTTCGCGATATTTGTCAAATAATGGTCCTGGCAAGGGCTTAGTAAGTGGATCAGCGATATTGTCTGCAGAGGCCACTCTCTCGACAGTGATGTCTCCTCTTTCCACGATCTCCCGGATGATGTGGTATTTCCTCAGTACGTGTTTGGATCTTTGATGAGACCTTGGTTCCTTTGCCTGAGCAACGGCACCCGTGTTGTCACAGTACACCAGGACCGGACCAAAAACTTCAAGAATAACGCCCAACTCTTGGACGAAATTCCTCATCCAAACGGCCTCTTTAGCAGCAGCTGATGCCGCAATGTATTCTGCCTCAGTGGTGAAATCCGCTGTGGTGTCCTGCTTGGAACTCTTCCAAGAGACAGCACCGCCATTGAGCATGAACACAAATCCAGAGGTTGACTTCGAGTCATCCACGTCACTTTGGAAACTAGAGTCGGTATAGCCTTCCAATTTCAATTCTCTTCCTCCATATACCATGAACACATTCTTAGTCCTTCGTAAATACTTAAGAATGTCCTTCACGGCTTTCCAATGCATTTGACCGGGATTGGCTTGATATCTGCTCGTGACACTCAGAGCAAATGCTACATCCGGTCTGGTAGATATCATCCAATACATGATACTACCTATGGCTGACGCATATGGTACATGTGTCATTTTCTCTATCTCTTCATCAGTCTTGGGACACATGGACTTGGATAGAGAAACTCCATGACACATAGGTAGATGTCCTCTCTTGGACCCATCCATTGAAAACCTTTTCAATATGGTTTCGATGTAAGTTGATTGAGTGAGTCCTATCATTCTTTTAGATCTATCTCTATAGATCTGTATCCCTAGAATATAGGATGTCTCACCCAAATCCTTCATCGAGAATCTACCTGATAACCATATCTTTGTTGACTGCAACATCCCTACATCATTCCCAATGAGTAAGATGTCATCAACATAAAGTACTAAGAATGTCACAGCATCCTTAACTACTTTCTTGTACACGCATGGTTCCTCCGGGTTCTTGATGAAACCAAAATCCTTTATTGTTTCATCAAATTTCTGGTTCCAACTTCTTGATGCTTGTTTGAGACCATAGATCGATCTCTGAAGCTTGCATACCTTATGCTCGCTTCCCATAGATGTGTATCCCTCAGGCTGCATCATATAGATATCCTCCTTAATGTTTCCATTAAGGAATGCAGTCTTCACATCCATTTGCCATATCTCATAGTCATACCAAGCAGCTATGGCAATAAGGATTCTTATGGACTTGAACATTGCAACTGGTGAAAAGGTTTCATCATAGTCAACTCCTTGTCTTTGAGTATAACCTTTCGCCACCAATCGTGCCTTGTAGGTCAATACCTTACCATCAGGCCCAAGCTTTCTCTTGTAGATCCATTTATACCCTATTGGAACAATTCCATCGGGAGGATCTACTAAAGACCAAACTTGGTTTGTATGCATCGAATCTATTTCCGACTGCATAGCTTCAAGCCATAAATTTGAATCCGCATCAGAAATTGCTTCCTTGAAGTTTTTTGGATCACATCCAACGTCGGGTTCATCTTGATCCCCTTCAAGAAGAAGACCATATCGAATAGGAGGTCTAGAAGTCCTCTCGGATCTTCTAGGTACAGGCGTGTCCTCTGAAGATTCTTGAGGTATGGGATCATTATTTTGTATTTCGGGTTCTTCTCGAATTTCTTCGAGTTCCATCATCTCGCCTTTCTTATCCAATAAGAACTCCTTCTCCAAGAAGGTGGCATTCCTTGAAACAAACACTTTTGTTTCAGTAGGATGATAGAAATAATATCTGATTGAATTCTTCGGATACCCTACAAAATAACATAAGGTGGATCGACTATCCAACTTATCTCCCACTGTCTGCTTCACGTAAGAAGGACATCCCCAAATCCTCAAGTACGAATACTTAGGAGCTTTGCCATTCCATAACTCGTATGGTGTTTTATCCACTGCTTTGGTGTGGACGTTGTTCAACAACAACACCTCCGTTTCAAGTGCGTAGCCCCAAAACGAAGGTGGAAGCTCAGTGAAGCTCATCATGGATCGAACCATGTCCAACAAAGTTCGATTACGACGCTCCGATACACCATTCAGCTGAGGTGTCATAGGAGGAGTCCACTGAGAGAGAATCCCATTCTCTTTCAGATAGTCCAAAAACTCGGTACTTAAGTATTCTCCACCTCGATCCGATCGAAGTGCTTTAATACTTTTACCTAGCTTGTTTTCTACTTCAGCCTTGAATTCTTTGAACTTTTCAAATGCTTCAGACTTATATTTCATTAAATATAAATACCCATATCTAGAATAATCATCAGTAAAGGTAATGAAGTAGGTGTGACCAAATTTTGTACCAATACTAAATGGTCCGCAAACATCCGTATGGATCAAATCCAATAGATTTTGACTACGCTCAGGTTTTCCTTTGAAAGGAGATTTAGTCATTTTTTCTTTCAGGAAGGACTCACAAGTAGGTAGAGAGTTAATATCAGACATATCAAACATGCCCTCTCCCACTAGCTTGTTCATCCTCCTTGATGAAATATGACCTAGCCTAGCATGCCAAAGGTTTGCCGGGTTTTGACTATCATCCTTCCTTTTAATTGTTGTTACCGGTTTATCAACATAATTAATTGGAACGTCTTTTAATTTTAAGTTATATAGATCGTTTTTAAATTGTCCGCTTCAAATCAAACATTCATTCTTGTAAATATTGCATATCCCATTCACAAAATTACAAGAAAACCCATCTCTATCAAGCATAGAAATAGAAATAATGTTTTAATGAAATCTTTGGCACAAATAAAAATATCTTTCTCATAATACAACTTAAAATTGTTCTGCAAAATTAAATAAACGTCTCCCACAGTTTTGGCTTCAACTCTAGAACCATTTCCGAGCCTCAGCTGGGTCTCACCCATTCTAAGCTTGCGACTTCTTGTCATCACCTGCAAATCATTGCAAATGTGAGATCCACATCCGGTATCCAATACCCAAGAAGTAGTATTAAGTTAAACATTTATTTCAATATAAAACATACCCTTCGCAGTTCGCAACTGCTCTAGATATTCCTTGCAGTTACGTTTCCAATGACCGGGTTTCTTGCAGTGATGGCAAACATCCTTGGACTTTTCCATGTTTGAAGCCTTTGTCTTGTTCTTCTTCTCGGGTCCGGTTTTCTTGGATGGGGCAGAACGTTTCTTACCCTTTGTACTTGGCCCCTTCTTAGCAGAAGAAGAGGAGCCCACCAAGAGAACCGGTTTATTCTTCTTTAAAGTGGCTTCATAAGTTACAAGCATATTGACCATCTCTTCAAGGGAGGCCTCTATCTTGTTCATATTGAAATTCACCACAAAACCGTCAAACGATGAAGGAAGAGAGAGAAGTAATAAGTCCACATTGAGTTCATGCTGCAATACCAAATCAAGCGTTACCAACTTCTGAATGAGCCAAATCACGCGTACCTCATGATCACGGACCAAAGTACCTTCACGCATGCGACACGTCATTAACTCTTTTACAGTAGCGAACCTTTCAGCTCTCGATTGAGCCCCAAAAAGTTCCTTGAGTTGTACGTGAATGTCAGCAGCATTCACGGTATCCTCAAATCGCCTCTGGAGTTCATCAGACATCGAAGCTTGCATATAGCATTTGGCCTTGATATCATGGTCCCACCATTTATCAAGTTTGGCCAACTCTTCCGGACTTATATCAGCTGGTGCTTCCTTCGGAGGAGATTTTTCTAACACGTAGAACATCTTCTCCGAGGTCAAGACAATCTTCAACTTACGGAACCATTCCGTATAGTTTGCGCCAGTCAGTTTATTTTGTTCGAGAATAGAGAATAGTGGATTGCGCGAATTCATCTTAATGAAATACTGAAAAGAAACAGACAATAATCATTGATTGTTTAATTAATTTACTAAGACATAAAATAGGCGAAATTTATTTTATGAATCTCACTCCCACTATTTTAACGATTTCACTACCCTCTAGTGAAAACGGGAAACTGTTTTTCTTAGTGGGAACATGGAGTCCAATTGACAAACTATGGTCCCGAATAATATCAGCCAACCATAATTTTCAAAAGGTAGAGCCCAATTGCTTCCAAAGCAACCTCCACGTTTTTACCTCATGTCCAATAAGGGCCCAATAATATGACGCCATTTATTGTGACACGTCAAGATGACCCATCAATATTAAGTTGTGATGGACGGTCGCCATGTGGATCCCCAATAATATGAGCAAATCTCATGGGAGTTCCACCCAACTTACAACATGTGTCGATCCAATGTACAACTTTCCGACGAACGGGCCCCCCAATAATATGAGCCGGACCGTATCCGCGGGTAGCATCTCATACATTGATCGTTGATGGAAGGTAGGAACATTTAAACAATATTTAAATTCCCTTTATTTATCTTGATATCAATTTTAAATCATATTTAAAATGAGGGATTTTAATTTTGAAAATTTGTCTCATCATTTAAAATTTGTATGCTTGCGGGATTCATACAATTTAGTCTTAAACATGCATACAACGATAATATCATATATTATATTTTAGGATGATCGATTCCATTACTAATCGACCCGTGGTTGCCAATCACGAGTCTAAGTCCAATCCTAGGTGATATGCAAGTATGCAATGCAATCCTATTACATTGAGCTTCCAATTTACATTTCTTCAGTCTTCATTGTCTGCTGGGCCCACCATTTCTTCAAATCTTTGTCTCCCACTAAGTCTAATAAATTTACAATAAATTTCGATGACAAATATGGGATACATTTGTAGGGGTGGAAACGGGCCATAAACCAGGCCCACTTTTATTACATATGACAATCATATTGGGCTATAAACCAAGCCCATTAATAAACACCAACAACAATAAGACAAATGTAAATTCCTAACATACACCTACAAAATTGGTTATGGCATTCGATCATCCCATTATCCAATTTTAAATTCAAAATTTAAATAATTGGATAAACATGTTGTGGCAATTAAATTAAAAAGGATAAAATCATATTCCATATATAAAATCTTATTTTACATACAAAATCATATTTTATCTTTTTATCAAATAAAATCATATTTTACATATAAAATCCAATTTTATACATAAAATCATATTTTACTCAATATTTCCATAAGATCATATCTTATCATCAATTGTACCAAAAATAATTAATTTCATAAAATCTGATTTAACGGATAAAATCTATAAATTTTCCAAAAATTCAAATTTATCCAAAAATCAATTTTAAAATTTTCGGACTCGAACAATTCGATCCGACGCCTCATGGACCAATCAAAAATAATTTTCGATCGGACCAAAAATAGAATTTTAACATATTAAAATTTTAATTAAAAATAAAAAATTAATTTTCCCGGGCCGCCCGGGACGATCCCGGGCAGCCCGCGCCCCAAAAGGGGCTCGGGCCGGGCAGCCCGTCGCTGCCCCTTGGGCAGCGACGATCGCTTCCCCCCGGGCAGCGATCCAATCGCTGCCCGTGTTTTGCCCGTCAAAAATTTAATTTTAAAAATTTGTTTTGTTTCAAAAACCGAGGCTTAAAAATTTTGTACAATTGATTAATTTAATCGCTTGATCTGAGCAACCTGGCTCTGATACCACTGTTGGTAAACCGTGTTCAGATCAATCAGAATTGATACCCGGTGCAGCGGAAGTTTTAAAATTTTATATGGAACGATTCCATATCATGGGTATCAAAACTTTACGATTAAATTGTGCGTGTAAAAATTAAATAACAATTAAATTTTTACCTTGAATCTCGAAACGAGATTATGGACACCAACAGATAACTCTGCTCTTGTTGTATATCCTAGGAACTGATGAACGAACAATTCTTCAATCAGGTCCATGAACAGAAGTTTAATCCCTCTGATAGATTGCACTAGAAAATCTATCAGAAGTTTCTACGAAGAGAATTAACGAATTTGATCCGTTAAACCAGACTGCAAATTCGAAATTCACAGGCTGAAATTTTCGAACAGAGAGAGGAGAGGGGGCGGCCACACCTAGAGAGAACAGCTAGGGTTTTCGAAAATTTTGTGACCTCTGTTGTGTAATTTCTGTACTGCAATAACTTATTTATAATGTGGGCTGCTAACAGCTTAGGGCCCATTAGTCATAAGTTCAAGCCTGACAAGCAAAGCCCGCATGTTCAGAAATTAATATAAAATTCATCGTGACTCAGATTGATAAACCAATTTCACCAATGTGCACAGAAACCATTTCTGCATCTTTCAAAGTCAAGATAAATTTTCTGAATCCGAATTCAGTGGTTTCCAAAAATGTCCATCACTATGTCATTTTAGGAAATCTTACTCCCTCTACTCTTAAATAAGAAGTCCCACTTCTTTATTCACTAAATTTAACTCTTTAAATTTAATTATCTCAACGGGGATTAAAAATCCATTACTTGTGTGACCCTCAATGGTTCAGGGATACAGCTAGCCGTGGGCTCACAACTCCTTGTGACTCGGAACAACAATTTTCGACTTGCCCATCGAATCATGGCAAGAGCGCCTAGCAACATCGCCTCATGATTCCCTAGGTATCACTGATAGTGCCTGCAAGAACCAATAGATTTTGGTTAGCGTACATTACGGTCCCTTCATCCATATATCCCGATCGAATCAACAACTATTGGTAAATCGAGAGTCGTTCGAGATTCGATAACTATGCAATGCATCTTGAAGATCAAATAGTGACATCGCATGTGCTACTAAGAAACCATTTCTTAAAACACATCATGTACTCTGGCCAGAGATTCGTCACACTAATATCTCCTCAGATTGCATAGGATATCCACACTCGCAAGTATGTGGTGAATCCTTGACAACAAAGCATCGACTCCTATATGTGTCGTAACTGTACCCAATCCCGACACCTAATGACCCCAATAGAGTCGGTAAACGAGTCAAAGTACAGTACTAGCATATAGAGTCTCAATGATGTTTCAAGTAGTAAGGACTAATGGTGTACAACCAAAACCGCGGACTTTATCCACTCGATAAGTGATAACCACTTGGAAAGTTCGGATAGGGTAGTTCGATCATTCATCGTATGAATATCCATTTGCATGCTTTGAACATCTCTATGTTCCATACCAATGAAACGTGGTACTCGGCATCGCAAATGCTAGTCTCAATCTCGAGCGATCCTTATCCTTATTAACGGACGGCTCAATCGACTAGGAACTGTTTAGAATATACAGTGACTATAAGATGTGTTTCATGATAGCCATCCCCATGTGCCACCACATCTTACATACACTATAGTATATTCAAGGTCTTCATCTAAACATCTTATAGTATGTCACAACATAATAATATGATAAAAGATAAAGTAAATGTCATTATAAAAGTGTAAATTATATTAAACAAAAGATTGTTTATACATAGAGTCATAAAAGCCTTTAGCCATAAGTTGGCTCACCAGGCACCCACTCTTTCAATAATATAATACAAGATGGTCACATAATAACTATTTTGGTCATTTTAATGGTTGTAAAAAAAATACCCCTACTGTTTTTACTAAAATTAGAAATACATAAAGAGCAAAATTTGAAGATCTCTACCCCATTTTCGCAAATTTTCTATCATGTTCTTTTTTTAACCACGTCCATGTTGTAGTAGTGAGAAACAAATCATATTAATTATATATATATATATATAATATATATATATATATTTGAATCTTAACTCTAAACAACAACATATATATAATCAAAATATCAAATATAATTATTTATATATTTTATAAACAAAAGTAAATCAAAATAAGCTCTAATATACAAAAATTATATTTTTAACAAAGTTCAAAACCAAAAATTCATATATATAGGTCTCAAAAAAAAATTCATATATATATATATATATATATAACCAAAATTAAATTTTTAAAATTTAAATATAGGAAATAATTCTTTTTTTTTTTGAACGAATATAAGAAATAATAATTTTTTTTGGGGTAAAAAAATAGGTGAACCGGCCAATATACAGAAAATAGATTAATGTTAGAAAAATTGTGAGCAAAACATGCAATAATTTATGTCTGTAGATATAATTTTTTTTTAAATAGGTGAGCGCAACATAATTTGTGTGTGTAGATTGCAAAGATAAATTTTTTTTTTTTTATTATTATTATTAAAATTTTTCAATTTATTGAATATGGGATAGATCTTTCATTATAAGATTTATCAACTATAATGGGAAACTTCCATGCTTCCAAATGAAAGGGGAGGGGAAAAAAATCCAAAAGCAGCGATCGAGTGTGTTGTAGTTGATGGGTTATGATCCAATTTGAGTTTCTCTCGGTCCAAGCCCATAACTCAATACATTTGGGTCTCATATTATTTATTTGAACACTTTATCAAGGCCCATAAATTCTTAAAAGCCCATAAGAGGCTCAATCCTATGAAACTCTCATTATTTATAAATATCTCAAGTTCTTTTATTATTAAGGTACGCACTCTATAGCACATGCTCTAGTTCTTTAGAACTTTTATTGGGCAAATACTGACTTGAGCGTCGGAGTGTCTTCGCCGGGCAACCCCCGGCGCCACTCACTTTGCTTTGTGATGCAGGTAACAACCTACGAAGTTCGGTCTTTGGAGCAGTTCGAGTATTAATCCGACTATCTAGATCTCCACAAGTTACCCAGATTGTCTCCAATCGGGTAATATCAATTTTTTGATACATCAGCTTGGTGCCGTCTGTGGGAACTTGTCCACTACATCATTGAGAATGCATACTCCATCACAAACATCTCAAGGAAATAATCGCAATGGAGACCCACCTCCAATCTCCAAACCACCACCTGGATTTAGGTTTACACAAGAAACGTTGACAACCTTAAGGGAAGGAACAGCCGCACGCGCAGCGACTAAAGCGGTTGCTCAGTTCGTGGAATCCTGTCAACGCCAAAGCACTGACTAGAGAGCTCAAAAAAGAGGGCTCTCATCTCATGACCCCGGTAACAAAGACCCAAAGAAAACTAAGTCTAAAGTGAAATAAAAAGATCTTGAGGGGATTAAGAAAAATACTAGCCATAAAGAAGGTGAAACAAGTGCTCACACAGTTCACAACGTCTCTGACGAAAACAAAACTACTAATTCAACCCGTGGAGATGGATCTCACACATATGTAACTAGAGAGAATTCGTCAGCAATCTTTCCGGTACGTCGGAGCACGTTCACTAACGCCATTCTATCTGAAGCATTGCCTAAGGGAGTCAAAATTCCCAACCTACCTGAGTTCGATGGAACTAGTGATCCTCAAGATCATATTGACAAATTCTACGTGAAACAAGATTTGTATGACATCACAGATGCTGTTTATTACAAGATATTCCGAACAACGTTATCAGGGCGAGCTTTCACATGGTTCAATAAGCTGCTGTTCGGATCTATTGCCAACTTAGAGAAACTTACGGAGTGCTTCATCCAACAATTCTTAATTAACAAGAAATACCCAAAAAAGGCAGCGTATCTGTTCACAATCGTTCAGAAAGAAGGAGAAAGCTTGAGAAAATATGTTTGACGATTTACTCACGCAGTTCACGAAGTCCTACATGTGAACCAAGATTTGCTGGCTGGAATAAAGCGGCAAAACTTGCGCCCTGGAAGGTTCAAAAAATCTATAGCAGGAAAATCCCCGAACACCTTGGAGGAGCTATTGTCTAGAGCCAAAAAATACATACGCATCGAGGAAACTGATGAGTTGCACTCCTCGCAAGAAATAAAACGAGAAAAAAAATACGACGAAATATAACGCAAGACGGAGAGTCTTGCCAATCTAAAGAAACTCTATACTCATGGAGAAAACACACCTGCAAGCTAAATTAAATTGCTTGTCGCTACTTTAGTTGATCTACAGATCAAAACTTTTTAGTTAATTCTCTTTTATTTTAAGTTTAATAATAAACTTATGTTTATTTTTTTTTAATTATATAGGAAAGAACACAACTCCATCAACAAATGCTTAACTTATACGTCACGACCCATGCAATCATTCAGGCTACCCATCCAACAGTGGCTTGGCCAGCCCTGTAGGACTACCTAAGTCACGATGCTGTAAGAGGTCAAGACGACATAAATACAGTCTCGGGATACCTCACCACCTAGCAAATAGAGTGGGTTTAGGACTTCCCCATGAGACAAAATCTTAGGAACTTGATCCACTCCTAAGTACTCCATGTTAAGCACTACATTATTTTTCCTAGAGCGCAACAAAAAGTCATAGCGAAAGAACACAACTCCATCAACAAATGCTTAACTTATACGTCACGACCCATGCAATCATTCAGGCTACCCATCCAACAGTGGCTTGGCCAGCCCTGTAGGACTACCTAAGCCACGATGCTGTAAGAGGTCAAGACGAGAAAAATACAGTCTCGGGATACCTCACCACCTAGTAAATAGAGTGGGTTTAGGACTTTCCCATGAGACAAAATCTTAGGAACTTGATCCACTCCTAAGTACTCCATGTTAAGCAGTACATTATTTCTCCTAGAGCGCAACAAAAAGTCATAGCGACTATAAACAATTCAAAAAAGTCATAGCGACTATAAAAAAAATTTCAGAAAAAGTCATAGCGACTATAAAAAAAAATTTCAGATGAAGACATAGCGATTATAAAAAAAAATTTCAGAAGAAGTCATAGCGACTATAAACAATTCAAAAAAGCGACTATAAACAATTCAAAAAAGTCATAGTGACTATAAATAATTCATCAAGTCATAACGAATATAAAAGTTTTTTCAAAAGAAGTCATGGTGACTATAAATAATCCAAAAAGTCATAGCGAATATAAAAAAATTCAGAAGAATTTATAGTGACTATAAATAATCCAAAAAGTCATAGCGACTATAAAAAAATTCAGAAAAAGACATAGCGACTATAACTAATACATTAATTCATAGCGACTATAAACAATTAAAAAAATTCATGGCGACTATAAACAATTCAAAAAAAATCATAGCGACTATAAAGAAAAATTCAAAAAGTCATAGCGACTATAAAAAAAATTCAGAAGAAGTCATAGAGAATAAAAAAAAACTTCAGGAACATCATCCGGCTACGCCATCTTCGTTCGCAACTCCAGTGAGTACCATCTAGAAATCATCGTTGTCGTGGGTTTCAAACAAGCCATCACCGACTTTTGTCAGTGGCCGTGAACAATCCATCACTACAAAAAAAAAACCCACCAGAATAGCAGTTGTGGTTCGACTCCTGTATGTGGGCAAAAGCAATTGAAGTAACCCGTACTCAGTTTGTGGTTAATTAATATTAACCGTGATCAAGGGTTACTAAGTATGCGATCCAGAAATTAAATAAAATTAAAAATAATTGAGTTGTGTGTTAAAAATATGTGTTAATAAATATCGGATGATAAACGATATTAAAATACATATTTGATTTTTATAGAATATTTAAATAATTCAAATCGACTCAATATTTAATACGGAAAAAATAAAAGAATACACACAACATGTGTACACGATTGTATTAATATATATATATATATATATATATATATATATATATATATATATATATATATATATATATACCGTTAATACCCTATCACATCACTATTCATCATCACCACCATTCTCCCGAATTCATTTTCTCTCTCCTCACCGCCTCCACGTTTTGCTGCTGTTCAGCCACCTCCGATGGTCAAATTAGAAAGTAAATATACGGTTGAACTCCTCGCGACAAGAGCTAGCCATTGACACCCATTTTGAATATTTTTAGAGCAATTGGGAGAAACTCGAATTCCACCTGCCACTTTCTCGCCGTCGTTTGGCCGACTCCGGTCTCCGAAACGCAAAACCAAATATACCGTTGGTATCGTCTCGACGAGATATATCTATTGATACCAATGTTGCGAAGTTTTATTGCGATTCCCAAAAACCCATTTTCCAACCGCCGCCGCCGCCGCCGGTGACGGTCAATGTTGGGTTGACTTAGTTTAGTTGTTGGAATTTGTTTCGAAGTTATAATTTCGAACACAGAGTTTTGACATCAACGGGTTAACTACGAACGAAACGAAGGATTTGAATCTAGGTCCTTACGTAGACTTGAACTAATACGTAGAAGATTCCGCTAAATCAACAAACATGTTGGTATCTTGCTTCACTCCAAAAAGTACAATAAGGATCATGAAACGAACATCCCACCAAATATATATATTTTAAAAATATATATCTTAGTACATCTTTTCCACTGCAACTCAATTCAAATAACCAAGTCATAATATTTTTAAAATATTAGAAAAAAGTTGTACAAGTGAGACAATCAAAATTCTCACGATTTGTTGGGGAAGCAGATCATGTATTTAAACACAAATAAAATAATTATTATCAATAACAAATAACATGTGTATATATGCATATGCGTGTATATACATGTTTCTATCCATCCCTCTCACGGCCCAAAGAATTCATCATTGCTTCGTCGCCGCGCCATTGTCGTCGCACTATCATCGCCATGCCACCGTCGTCGCCACCACACAACCATCGCTCCGCTGCCGCCACGTCATGGCCATTTCACCGCCATGTCGTCGCCGCTAAGCCACCCCTACACCGTCGTTGCCACTATTTATTCATCTTTGATCTCGCTAGCACTCTCCTCCCTCCCTCGAGATCTACGTCACCGTTGGATCTGTTGAATCTTTTCTTCGCCTCTCTACCACGTCTCCTCCCGTCGGATCTGCTGCATCTCTTCTTTGCCTCTCTGCGCCGCTGCGTCTCCTCCTCCTGGATCTGCTGCATGACCTTCGTCCCTAACTTCTGTCTCAGATCCATGCTGCCGCTCCTCACCTGTCTCAGGTTTGCCATTGACGAGCCACCGCCTCCTCCTTCTTCTTCACTCTTCTCGTGCCACGCCGCCCAGAAACCCTCGCCGCCGTGACAGCCCCTTCTTGTCCACATACTCTCATCGTCGCCCTTCACCGCCGCCACTCTGATCGCCGACCGATGATTGATGGAGATAGTGGAGAGATGGTAGATGGGGATTTACACAACATATACATACACACCATATTCCCAAACGTGAAGATGAAGGGGGGAGGGATGAGAGAGGAGAGAGAGTCATAATAAAAGGTTACTAATATATCAACTTTTAAACCATGTGATGACAAAATTAATTGATACATATCATGTGCATCAAATTGCATGTCCTGTTATTATTTTCGTGACACATTCACACCCATATGCTGCAATAAAAAAAAAGTCAAAAACTTTGAGTTAGTAAGTTGTGATGAAAAGACTACGATGTTGAATTTATAATGATAATTTAGTCAGAGTTCTACTGGGTTTATACAATTATTATTCTGGCAGGACTTTGATTCATCTCCAATTACACTGCAATCGTATTTCTGCCAAGGTTTTAATTCCTACTATTTGCAATTCCATTGCATCACAGTCCTACTAAATAATTGTCCCGCAGTGGCAAACACTATTCGTCATCAGGAAATAAATTTTTGAAAATATTAAATGAAGTTTTGACAATACTCACACATCTCCTATCTGCAAAATATTTGTCCCGTAATCTTACTACAGTTATTCCATAACATTATATCCAGAGTTTCTCCTCTCGGTCATTTTGCAGCACGTGACTCGCCCAAGAGTGGGGGGCCTATTATGGGTTACGACCCAAATTTATTATCTCTACATGTCTACTGCCAGACTATTGAAAAAAGATTCTTACTCTCGAGCATCTCTACTAAACAAGACCTGCTCGAGAGTGGGGGCTTATGATGGGTTATGACCCAATTTAATTTTCTCTTGGTCCAAGCCCATAACTCAATACATTTGGGTATCATATTATTTATTTGGACACTTTATCAAGGCCCATAAATTCTTAAAAGCCCATGAAACTCTCCGATTATTTATAAATAGCTCAAGTTATTTTATTATTAAGGTACACACTCTATAGTCACATGCTCTAGTTCTTTAGAACTTTTATTGGGCAAATACTGACTTGAGTGTCGGAGTTTCTTCGCCGGGCAACACCCGGCGCCACTCACTTTGCTTTGTGATGCAGGTAACAACCCATGAAGTTCGGTCTTTGGAGCAGTTCGAGTATTAATCCGACTATCCAGATCTCCACAAGTTACCTAGATTGTCTCCAATCGGGTAATATCATTTTTTTGCTATATCAGTAGCATTCGCAGATCTCCTAACATGACTGATGATGATGGAGCTTTGAGAATCCAGTGATAATCTGATGTATGTCGCAATAGATCTTTCATGGCTAAGACTCTCTTCTGAGTTCTGACCTTGTGACTGCTCGAACGACTAGTGGAGAATATGATGTAATGATTTGGTGAATCTGTAGGCTATGCTCTCGACTGATTTTTAACCCACCTTCGATCGTAGGGAGCTCATCATACAGGACAGACGAGGGCTTTCAAATCTTTGTACCAAAAGCGAATATATGTTGGCCTCAATATTGATTCCTTACCACATCTTCAATGGCATAGTTGTTAGTGTACTCATTATAAGCTGCATACTCAACAAACCTAAGCTTCGTGGAGTCATCGACGACCCCGGCCGGTGAGCAGCAGTGGCCATGGTCACTTGCCTTAGCTAAAGTGCTATGTACGAGCTAGTATAAAAAAATTTTTAATTTCACATGAACGGGAATGTATATTTTTAAAAAATTTTGATATGTCTGTACATGTACTTTAAAAACGTTATTAATATTTTATTAGTGAAAAACTTAAAGTATATGTTTGGACAATATTTTTGTAAATAATTTTTGTATTTTTTTTTTAAAATATGTTCTTCAAGTATAGTTTTTAAAAAAAAATAATTGAGACGTGTTTTTAATGTTTTTAGAATTGAAAGAAATTATTAAAACAAAACATATTAATTTTTAATTATATATATATATATATATAGTTTTTGTTATGTTGTCCAACAACTATACCCAACTTCGTGCCCACCATGTACAAGTCAACTCACTTATTGTACTGGTCAACTCACTTATTGTACATGGTGGACACGGAGTTGGGTATAGTTATTGGGCAGCACAATAAAACTATATATATGTATATATATATTTGTTCCCCTGCACCCGAGGGTGCTAAAAACCTTGGGCGCCAGCTGACGTGGCGCCCACATCATTTTTTCTTTTCCTTTTTAACTTTTTTTTAAAAATAATTGAGCCCAAAAATTGGGTCCAATTATAAAGAAGCTTTCTTCTTCGATCTGCATTTTGTCAGGCTTCTCCCTCTCCTCTCACTCTCAAGTTCACAGCAAACACATCCTTCTTGGCCGGGAAAAATCTGTGCTCGCCGCCGCCGCCACCGCCACAGCCACACTCCACTCCATTGCTTCCACCAGCGCCTACCCACCTCCACCAATTCTTTGTAGCACCCTTCCGCCCACCTTTATGCCATGGCAGCTGTAGATCGACGATTGCTTCGAAAAATCAAAGGCACAAATCTCGAGAAAGATGGCAGAGGGAACATGCAAGACCAGACCGGTCGGGGATCTACACTGCAAACGTTTCAGGCGACGAGGATTGGAGATCGGCCGAGGTGCTGGGGTCTAAGGTTTGTAGGCGGGAAGGGTGGTAGTGACATCAAGGGTGGGTGGAGTGAGACATGAGACTCGTGGCAGATGGTTGGAGTAGGGGAATTATTGCAGATGGGCGGCCGCGGCAGATCCTTGGAGAAGGTGAAGGGGAAAGAGTAGGGGGTAGGGTAGGTGGAAAACAAGAACAATTGGAAAAAAAAATTAAAAAAAAATGATGTGGACATCAGATGGGCGCCACATCAGCTGTCGCCCAAGGTTTTCCTGCACCCGAGGTGCAGGGAACAAATCTCTATATATATAATAGTTGTCAAACACATGCTTATTGTTAAAACAACTTTTAAAATATTTTATAATTTTTTTAATTTGTACAAGACGGATCCTTATAAATTTACAATACAAGGAAATTTAAATGTGTATACTAGATCTGTCCTCAATCGTGGAAGGCTTCTAATTCTAATATGAGCTAGGCGAGGTAACCAGTGAATCAGCCCGCATAACAAAATTTGTTGATTATTGATTTCCTTGCCACTACCAATCGCAAGAATCATTCATACAATTACCCCATAGATTTAGAAGAAAAGTATAGAGAAAGACACAATCTTGAACCCAAAACTTTCAATGGGGCATCTGTATTTTAGATCGTAAAAGTTTATAGATTCAGAAAAAATTATGCATCAAATGAGCATTTTTTTTACGTTTCTTCAAAAATAATTTGCAATTTGCATAGATAAATCATTCAAAAATTAGAGGGAGTAACTAGCGACTTTACCACTTTGGATCTTGTAATCCTTCCAGTAATTTCATCTCTAAGGGGAAGGTAAACGCGGGATTATTCTATGCTACACCTGGAGTACTTCTCCCCCATGATGTGGTAAAATATCAACCATTGGTTCATCAAGGCATATGTCAATTTCCATAAAAATATATAGGTCTCACGTGATCTAATGGTATTGAAATAGGGGGAGAAACACTCCCTGTGTAGCATAGACGTTCCGACGCGAGAGTACGGAGGCCAACCTAGCCAGTAGTTAGAGAGCTTGCAACGGACTAACAAGAAACTGCCGGTTTTGCGCGCTATTTTACCACAATGATGCTGTCGATAAATCAAATTATTTTGTTGATTGGATTTCGGTCGACTCTCTACAGATCCGTTGTGTACTCGGGGCCGGTGTCCTCTCCACTAACCCAATATGTTGGTTTGAGATTCTCTTTAACGAACCCATGATGCATGTATATTATATGTTGTATCTTCTAACTTTTCTACAAGCCCAAAAATATAATATCAAAATAATTAACAATACTAAATAAAGCATTAAAATCTCAACAAAAATGGGCCAATATTCCACACAACATGGAAAAAGGAAAAAAGAAAAAAAACTACCGGAAGAAAACACAACATATTATTCTTCAAAAAAGTAGAACCAACTTTCAAGATATTACACACAAGAATAACTGAATAACATCAAGACAAATATTCTGAGCATTTAGTAATTATATGAAAGGAATTAATCGATCAAATAACAAAGAAAACATACCTCAAGATCCAAAACCAAGAAACAAAACAGGGGAACTAACAATTTCAAACATGCATCTAGTTTTAAAACATGAGCATTCCAAATACAACCAATTTTTACTCACAACAGGTTATACTAAAAATTGTGAGAAATTAGAGGAAAAATAAAGAAGCTTACATTCAACTATAGCCCACAGAAGCCACAACCCGTTTTTGGTACGTCGCTATGATTCCGGACTCCCCGTCGACTCTTCCTTGAACAAAACGGCGCCTGGTGGCCTGTGAAATTTTGCTCCGAAATACATATGGACACTGTGATTATTAAAAAAAAATACCTCCAGACGCAATCCAAGCGTTGAATTTAATTAGGACGCTGCTTGGTTAACATCATCATGATCAATATATATATACTTGAAGACACATAATTGACTCAAATTTTTATAAAGAATTAGTTGAGGGAACAAAGAATGCATATATACCTGATCAGGCCATAACCACCCCGACTGCGATGAGGAGAAAGGCCAGTGTGCCAGCAGCCCACGCCACTGCAGGTACAACACCCAATCCAAGAGCCAGAATAATTGCTGATGCCATTGCTACTTCTCCAAGTTTTGCCATAACGGCCGATAGCTAGCTTGGGGTTGACACGGATAAATCCAATTCCCAATACCGTAAAGGCAATCCCATACATGCACAGTAGCAACAGCCACGAAATTTGCTGTCCATGAAGTGTGAGAGGACCCGGACAATGCGCTGCTCACCAATGTTCCAACAGCCTGTGCAGTGATGGCTAATCATAGCACCGTTTGGTTTGGTTTGAGTGATAGGATAAGTAATTCATAGATAATTAATATAATGTAAATTAAAAATAAATAAGAAAAAAATAGTTAATACATTATTTGATTTGATGGATAGATTATAATTTATTTGATTTAATTGATGTAAAATTATTAATTAATAAATAGATAAATAAATAATATGACGAAAATAAGGCGAAATTAATTGGGATAAGTTATACACATATTAATAATACATCAAACCAAACAATGCCTATATATGTAATAGCCTCGTTTCTTACTGTCTGCTTCTGTCCCTTGCTGCATGCTGCTCAACAACAGATGGAATGCCCATGGACTCATTCATGATCCCTTCGTTCGAGAAATTACTTACATTGGTCATTAATGTCGATGGATACGTATGGACCCGGAGAAGAATTGAAAGACGAGGTGTGAAACCCCGAATTTTTAGAATTTATATTTCAATTCGTGATATAATTATATATTCCGAGATAATTTTGGAGATCGAGTATATATTCAGATTTTATTAATTTGATATAATTAGTATACAATAAGGTAAGTGATCTAGATTTAGAAGGAATCAAATCTCGAGAAATGAAAATTTCAATCAAAATTGAAATATCAATATTTTGTTCTATTTTTAAACTTATTTTGTTGTGCCTATAAATATAAGAGCAATGCTTAAGAAAAATCACTCATTCTCTCTTTTCCTCTCCATAGTTTCGAGAGCAGCAAACCACAATTATTTTGCCCATGTTTTGAGTGAAGCTACCAAGTTTTCTTCATTGGTTTTCGTGAATTAGGTTGCCATCTTCTATTGTCTCTTTTCAATATGAAAGTTGCCATTTTGTCAGAGCCACTTGAGAGTTAGGATTAGATTAGAAAAATTAAGTTTTTAAGGTGGGTTTAAGGATGCAAATTCGAAGATTCCAGCAAGGAAATTTCGAAAATTCAATTCTGAATTTTCGAGAGACTTGTATTTTATTTCCGATCAAAGTTTTGTCGGTTGATTTTCACGCGCGTCATCAGTAAGTGGGCTTTGTTTTAAAATATTATGTATGATTTAAATTCGATCGTTCATGATAATCTTTGGAATTTTGCTATGTAATTCTTATTCATGATAAGATTTGTTAAGAGTATGTTTTGACACTGTTATGACTCAAATTATGAGTGGAAAGGAAATTTTCGAACCATGTTATGTTATAGCCCTGATGCGGTGGGTAATAAAAACCGTTCTATGAACTCACCCCTTAGAGGGATTACATATAGGGGACTGATCAGTTAGCCACGAATAATGAGAGAAATTTCAGTGTCTGGTCAAAGTTATGTTATGTTATGTTATGTCATGATGATGTTCATGCTATGCTATATTAAGACATGATATGAAATGTTTACGCTTTGAATTATGCTATGAGTTTTTGAAATAATATATATATGTATATATTTTGATATGATCGATCGGCCCCCACTTGCTGAGTGTTTCCCAAAACACTCACCCCTTACTTTTTCTCCCAGATGGTACCGAAGAACAATTAGAGAAGAAAGAACAAAACATACTTTGGAGATGGTGATGAAGATAATTTTTGAGCTTTTATTCTTATTTTTAAGTTGTAAGACGCTTCCGTAAGTTTATTCCATTTTTAGGAATTTTGAGTTGTACAGAATATTTATTTTGGAATTTTTATTCATGAAATAGACTGGTTTTAGTTAAATTCTGTACTAAGAGCCTGGTTGTTTTTGATTTTTTTTTTAAAGCAACGGCGATGTCACCTGACTCCGGGCGCGGGGCGTGACAGAAATGGTATCAAAGAAAAACCAGGTTCATGGTCTTGATGGGAAATTAGAATTAATAATTTATGATCTTGATGGGAAGGAACCACTTGGGTGTAGTATTTATATTGCATAGGCAATATAAAATTTGAGATTGATTTTGTTGGTGAATTTTTGGTTTAAGTTAGATTGAATTATTTAAGTCATTATTTTTGGGATTCATATGAAATCATTTGGGAATTAGATTAAGTTTTGATTTTTGAGATTTAAGTTGACATTTGGAATTTAAGTTTGACTTTGATATTAGGACTTATATACTAATTTTTAAAGTTTTAGATTTAAGTTTTATTTTTGTACTGATAAATTAAGTTAAAATTTTGGGATTTATTCTAGAATTAACGGTAATGAGATTTTAGTTTCAACTAAGTTAAATCAAGTTTCGAGGACGAAACTTCCAATAAGGTGGGAGGGATGTGAAACCCCGGATTTTTAGAATTTATATTTCAATTCGTGATATAATTATATATTCCAAGATAATTTTGGTGATCGAGTATATATTCAGATTTTATTAATTTGATATAATTAGTATACAATAAGGTAAGTGAACTAGATTTAGAAGGAATCAAATCTCGAGAAATGAAAATTTCAATCAAACTTGGAATATCAAGATTTTGTTCTATTTTTAAACTTATTTTGTTGTGCCTATAAATATAAGAGCAATGCTTAAGAAAAATCACTCATTCTCTCTTTTCCTCTCCATAGTTTCGAGAGAAGCAAACCACAATTATTTTGCCCATGTTTTGAGTGAAGCTACAAAGTTTTCTTCATTGGTTTTCGTGAATTAGGTTGCCATCTTCTATTGTCTCTTTTCAATATGAAAGTTGCCATTTTGTCAGAGCCACTCGAGAGTTAGGATTAGATTAGAAAAATTAAGTTTTTAAGGTGGGTTTAAGGATACAAATTTGAAGACAGAGATCCAAGATTTGTATCGCGCTTTTGGAAGAGCTTTCAGCAAGCTATGGGTAGTAAAGTCACACTCAGTACGGCTTATCACCTTCAAACCGATGGCCAAACTGAGAGGACAATCCAAACCCTTGAAGATATGCTGTGGGCATGTGCCCTGGATTTCAGCAGCAATTGGAGCGAACATCTACCTTTAATTGAGTTTTCTTACAACAACAGCTACCATAGCAGCATTGGAATGGCTCCGTATGAAGCCCTGTATGGGAGAAAATATCGTTCTCCTCTCTATTGGGATGAAGTCGGAGAGAAGGCTATTATCGGACCCGAAATTATTCAGGAGACTGTGGGAAAGGTTGCAATAATCAAGGAGAAACTTAAAGCTGCACAAGATCGCCAAAAAAGTTGGGCGGACTTAAAAAGGAGACCTTTGGAATTTGAAGTAGGCAAAAAGGCTTACGTCAAACTTTCACCTATGAAAGGAGTCGTGAGATTTTGCAGAGCTGGAAAATTGAACCCAAGATATGTGGGACCATTTGAGATCCTCGACAAAGTGGGAACATTGGCATATCGACTCGCTTTACCACCTGCTATGTCAAGGGTCCACAATGTGTTCCATGTATCACAGCTAAGAAAGTATGTTCCTAACCCAAATCATATTTTGGAAGCTGAGCCACTAGTGACTGAGGGTAATCTGAATGAAGAGCTGAAATATGAAGAAGTTCATATACGAATAGTGGATACCATGGACCAGGTCCTTAGGCGAAGGACCATTCCTTATGTCAAAGTACAATGGTCAAATCACACTGAAAGAGAAGCTACTTGAGAGTTGAAAGAAAAGATGCAGAAGAAGTATCCTTATTTATTTGAAAAGCAAGTTAACTCAAGTTTCGAGGACGAAACTTCTCGTAAGGAGGGAGGGATGCGAAACCCCGGATTTTTAGAATTTATATTTCAATTCGTGATATAATTATATATTCTGAGATAATTTTGGAGATCGAGTATATATTCAGATTTTATTAATTTGATATAATTAGTATACAATAAGGTAAGTGATCTAGATTTAGAAGGAATCAAATCTCGAGAAATGAAAATTTCAATCAAACTTGGAATATCAAGATTTTGTTCTATTTTTAAACTTATTTTGTTGTGCCTATAAATATAAGAGCAATGCTTAAGAAAAATCACTCATTCTCTCTTTTCCTCTCCATAGTTTCGAGAGCAGCAAACCACAATTATTTTGCCCATGTTTTGAGTGAAGCTACCAAGTTTTCTTCATTGGTTTTCGTGAATTAGGTTGCCATATTCTATTGTCTCTTTTCAATATGAAAGTTTCCATTTTGTCAGAGCCACTCGGGAGTTAGGATTAGATTAGAAAAATTAAGTTTTTAAGGTGGGTTTAAGGATGCAAATTTGAAGATTCCAGCAAGGAAATTTTGAAAATTCAATTCTGAATTTTCGAGAGACTTGTATTTTATTTCCGATCAAAGTTTTGTCGGCTGATTTCACGCGCGTCATCGGTAAGTGGGCTTTCTTTTAAAATATTATGTATGATTTAAAATTCGATCGTTCATGATAATCTTTGGAATTTTGCTATGTAATTCTTATTCATGACAAGATTTTTAAGAGTATGTTTTGACACTGTTATGACTCAAATTATGAGTGAAAAAGAAATTTTCGAACCATGTTATGTTATGGCCCTGATGCGGTGGGTAATAATAACCGCTCTATGACCTCACCCCTTAGAGGAATTACATATAGGGGACTGATCAGTTAGCCACGAATAATGAGAGGAATTTCAGTGTCTGGTCAAAGTTATGTTATGTTATGTCATGATGATGTTCATGCTATGCTATATTAATACATGATATGAAATGTTTACGCTTTGAATTATGCTATGAGTTTTTGAAATAATATATATATGTATATATTTTGATATGATCGATCGGCCCCCATTTGTTGAGTGTTTTCCAAAACACTCACCCCTTACTTTTCCTCCGAGATGGTACCGAAGAACAATTAGAGAAGAAAGAACAAAACATGCTTTGGAGATGGTGATGAAGATAATTTTTGAGCTTTTATTATTATTTTTAAGTTGTAAGACGCTTCCGTAAGTTTATTCCATTTTTAGGAATTTTGAGTTGTACAGAATATTTATTTTGGAATTTTTATTCATGAAATAGACTGGTTTTAGTTAAATTCTGTACTAAGAGCCTGGTTGTTTTCGAATTTTATTTGAAAGCAACGGCGATGTCACCCGACTTCGGGCGCGGGGCGTGACAGAAATGGTATCAAATCAAAACCAGGTTCATGGTCTTGATGGGAAATTAGAATTAACAATTTATGATCTTGATGGGAAGGAACCACTTGGGTGTAGTATTTATATTGCATAGGCAATATAAAATTTGAGATTGATTTTGTTGGTGAATTTTTGGTTTAAGTTAGATTGAATTATTTAAGTCATTATTTTTGGGATTCATATGAAATCATTTGGGAATTAGATTAAGTTTTGATTTTTGAGATTTAAGTTGACATTTGGAATTTAAGTTTGACTTTGATATTAGGACTTATATACTAAGTTTTAAAGTTTTAGATTTAAGTTTTATTTTTGTACTGATAAATTAAGTTAAAATTTTGGGATTTATTCTAGAATTAACGGTAATGAGATTTTAGTTTTAACTAAGTTAAATCAAGTTTCGAGGACGAAACTTCCAATAAGGGGGGAGGGATGTGAAACCCCGGATTTTTAGAATTTATATTTCAATTCGTGATATAATTATATATTCCGAGATAATTTTGGAGATCGAGTATATATTCAGATTTTATTAATTTGATATAATTAGTATACAATAAGGTAAGTGATCTAGATTTAGAAGGAATCAAATCTCGAGAAATGAAAATTTCAATCAAACTTGGAATATCAAGATTTTGTTCTATTTTTAAACTTATTTTTTTGTGCCTATAAATATAAGAGCAATGTTTAAGAAAAATAATTCATTCTCTCTTTTCCTCTCCATAGTTTCGAGAGCAGCAAACCACAATTATTTTTCCCATATTTTGAGTGAAGCTACCAAGTTTTCTTCATTGGTTTTCGTGAATTAGGTTGTCATCTTCTATTGTCTCTTTTCAATATGAAAGTTGCCATTTTGTCAGAGCCACTCGAGAGTTAGGATTAGATTAGAAAAATTAAGTTTTTAAGGTGGGTTTGAGGATGCAAATTCGAAGATTCCAGCAAGGAAATTTTGAAAATTCAATTCTGAATTTTTGAGAGACTTGTATTTTATTTCCGATCAAAGTTTTGTCGGTTGATTTTCATGCGCGTCATCGGTAAGTGGGCTTTGTTTTAAAATATTATGTATGATTTAAAATTCGATCGTTCATGATAATCTTTGGAATTTTGCTATGTAATTCTTATTCATGATAAGATTTGTTAAGAGTATGTTTTGACACTATTATGACTCAAATTATGAGTGGAAAGGAAATTTTTGAACCATGTTATGTTATGGCATTGATGCGGTGGGTAATAATAACCGTTGTATGACCTCACCTCTTAGAGGGATTACATATAGGGGACTGATAAGTTAGCCACGAATAATGAGAGAAATTTCAGTGTCTGGTCAAAGTTATGTTATGCTATGTTATGTCATGATGATGTTCATGCTATGCTATGTTAAGACATGATATGAAATGTTTACGCTTTGAATTATGCTATGAGTTTTTGAAATAATATATATATGTACATATTTTGATATGATCGATCGGCCCCCACTTGCTGAGTATTTTTCAAAACACTCACCCCTTACTTTTCCTCCCAGATGGTACCGAAGAACAATTAGAGAAGAAAGAACAAAACATGCTTTGGAGATGGTGATGAAGATAATTTTTGAGCTTTTATTCTTATTTTTAAGTTGTAAGACGCTTCCGTAAGTTTATTCCAATTTTAGAAATTTTGAGTTGTACAGAATATTTATTTTGGAATTTTTATTCATGAAATAGACTGGTTTTAGTTAAATTCTGTACTAAGAGCCTGGTTGTTTTCGAATTTTATTTGAAAGCAACGGCGATGTCACCCGACGCGGGGCGTGACACGAGGGAATATAATTAATAACCACTGAGGCATCATTAATATAGAATGCTCGTGGAGCATGTGAGTGTGAGCACCATCACGCCTTCTTCTTGCTAATTCGGACAGAAGATGATCAGATAGTAACGCCCAAAGCTGGTCGTAAGATCTGAATCTGCCGTTGAGCATCTCAGCAGCAAGCTGGCCCGTCCATCTATATATTTTCAGCATCAGCAGGTAAATCAACACCCCCAAGGAGTAGAAAATTCATGAGAATGATCAGTACATGATCGGAGAAAGTTATAATGTCGTCCGCCGTCACGCGGGTTTATGCTAATTTGTTGAGCTTCAGCTGGCAAATCAATGCTTCCAGTACTCAAATGCGGCAAAACAAGGGCCAGATCAAAATTCATTAGCACCGCCGGTATATGTTCTTCGAGAGTCGACGGACGGCGCACTGCTTGCATATTCATATCGAATTAGCTAGCTGAAATTATATATGATTCGGCTGAGGCAAAAATACCACTGCCTGATGTCGATCTTATATATGTGATCAATGATATTTTAGCATTTTACAGCCAATCTGAACATATACATTGTATTAATACATGCATGATAAGAGTACGGAATATTCTTTGGATAAAGCAAATCAGGAGATAGTGGATGTCGTTACAATATGCTCTACTTGCGGACTATTAATGATTAATAGGAACGGTAAGAATTGTTGGGTATGAATATGATTGATAGTACAAATGAAATTTTTTTTTTCGAGGAAAAGGACAAATGAATTGATATTCACTGAATGATTAGTAATTTGGTCTTGTACGTTAGTAGTATATATAAAAATAAAATACGGTAGATTTTGGTTGTATAATGGGTAAATAAAAACAATAATTTAAATTTAAATTTTGTTTTACATTTTTACCTTTATTTAAAAATAATTATGTTACTTCAAAAAAAATAACTATGTTAATATTATTTTTTGAATAATTATGTTATTTTCTAATATTTTCTCACTTCTTCCACTTCTACACTCTTCCCTTTTTTGAGTCGCTTGCAATAATATATCTTTATATATTTTTTTAAATATAGACATCGTGATCGAAAAATACATTGTATCATGTGTGTTTTTCGTTCAAAAATTATATATATATTTTTTAAAAAAAATTTCCACGAGTCTATTGTCCCAAATTATCCTCTCTCGTTTTCTCTTACCCCAAAATTTTTTCTTCCCACCCCTTTCTTCCTTTCTCCTCTATAATTCCCACGAGTATCATATCATCTCTAAAATTTGTGAGTCATTTTGTTTAGGTTGAAAAAAAGATAGTGAAACGAAACACAAAGGTGGTAGCAAACATGTCAATGGCCGCCATGGTATCTGGAGTTGCTGATTCTAATAACTTTAGGATCAATTCATGCAAAGATGGGAATAAGAAAATAGAGTGAAGGTTTTTTCGTCATTCCACATTTATCCACACTTGTAGATGAATAATCACACCATGACCGTGGATTAATTACGTAATTTAATGAAAATGATGTTGTTGCACCATTTTTTCGCAATTTTATTTATTTATTTTTTGATGTGGCTCGATCATGTAATCAATATAATATTGATGTATGTAGTGTCATGTCATGTCAGCACTCATGAGAAAAAATATACATCATTATCTCATGTGAGAGCATTTAATGGGTTAATTTTGTGGGATAGTGATCCATGAAAATATTTCTTTTTATGTACAATATTGAATCTGCAAAAGTAGTATCATGTTTTGTTAGTATTACGTAAACGTATTGTGGTATATATATTGGTGATTTGATGGGACAACAAGCAAAATAACATTGGTCAAATTTTTTTTAAAAAAAAATGAGCGTATCATGTGCATTTGAATACACTCAAATACACTTGAGAGAGTAATTTTTTTTTTTTTTTTAAAAAGAATTTTGACAAAGGTTATTAGTAATAATTACCTCATTTTTCCTATGATTTTTTGGGTGCACAAAATATTGAGATCATGTGAGACAGTTGTAGTGGATATGTACCGTCTAATATGTTGTCGGCTAACATTCATATATGGAGTACCACATAGGTATGAAAATTCAACAAGTTAATTAACAGCTAGCATAAGCCATTAATTCTGATTAATTGGGATATATGTTGTTAAAGATGATGCCCATTCTCGATTGGATCAGACTTAACTCTAAACTTGGGCTGAGGCCCATGGATCAAGATATTAATTAGCTGGCTTATATTGGACTGGACTCATGACAGTTATTAAAGCCTAACAACCACAACCGTTTGATTGGAAGAATTGGTCGCAGAGGATCAAGAATATAAGCATGCTACCGGCTGATTAACGGGTATGATCAGAAAACAAAAAGAGAGAGTTTTCTAGTCAATAAAGAATGGGGGATCAGAGAAGCAAGAATCCTGGAGAGTGATTGTAGTGACCCGCGCCGTGATCACCTACTAATCAGAACTTAAGCATGCAATAATCAATAAAATAATCTTTAATCAGAGTAACTGCGGAATCTTAAAAAAAAATAATACCAGGTAGGAAAAAAAACTTAGTGGTCAACCCTGATATCCAGCCTTGGTCACCACCTAACCTCCCTGTCCCCGGGAGAACTACTTGCAACTGCCCCATGAAGTAGGGCATCCAACCAACAGAAAATAACCGGAAGTGAGCCTAACATGCTCAGTACGAGAGTATGAGTATACGGTGTTATGTGTGCATATATGCAAGTGAACTGGGTACCAAGACTCTCAGGTCAAGAAACAAGCTCAAAGACCGGGCCCAGGGTATATAGCACGCTGCGCCGTCGCATCAGGAGATGACTCATATACCCAGTGGATAATGGTGACCTGATACTAGTACATATGTCCAACCATCACGGTGACCTGACATAAGACTTACGTATCCAACCATCCACAACTCGTAGGGTGAGCGCCCTACTACAGGATACCTCTAAGGTGAAAGCTCAATATGCTCATGTATACAACATACAGTCATGACATGCAGTATATAAAGGCATATAAAACATGCAATCACATAATCCATGCAAACACATAATACATGCATACTCAATCTGGATATCTCGAATAATACTTCCGTACCTTTCTAAGACAGATCCTAGAAGCTCTCATCTAGGTCCAAGCCTACCATGCAACACTACAACATAAATACCCATGCATTACCTAGCATGTCAAACATCACCTACTAGGCTCTAAAAGCCTTTAATTATACTATAGCCTACTCCCTATTTACTATAGAGAACCAAAGCCATACCTTCGTCCGTCGTCAGCCCGCTGATGTTGCATGCCCCAGAGCCTGGGCATAGCCTAGCTACGACCCCTGGATGCCTCGCCAGAGCTCCGTCGCCTGGCTGTTACTGCGGACACTGTCCGCTAAAAAAAATGTTAATTCCTACTCCAACTCTTAAAATAAGAGTACCCAAAAGCTCGTAAAACGAACTAACATGGGACAAGGAGAGGATTTAGCACTTCAAAATGAGGAATTCGGACCTCTATTTATAGGCGAAGTTCGGATGGTCCGAACTGCCACTTGTCCGAGCCTTTAAGACATCTGTCTCTGCTGACTTCGGATGGTCCGAACTCGGGTTCTAAGGACCCGAACTGTTCGGAGGGCCTGAAGTGGTCCGGAGGGCCCGAAGTAGTCCGTGTGCTCCGAACTGTTTTGGTCCTTCCGAAGTCATTTTTGGACCCCCGGGACCTATCCCACCATTTTTGGACGTTTCGGATCTGATTTTTCACTTATTTTCACCAAATAAGGACTCCTTAAACATGTTTTGACACTTTTAAAATTATATGTCATTTTTTAACATGTTTAAAATCACTTAATCTTGTAAAATGAAACCGGGCTACTACAGTGACAAAGAGGGAAATCAGTATAGCTCATTCAAGAATCGAGAAGTTGAGAGTGTGTGAATTCCTCAATTGCAAATCTTGATATAAGCTTTGTGTATTTTAGTGCTTTGTTATTTTGAATTGTTGTTGATCTTCACGTTACAAAGAAAAATAAAGAGATTGATGATTCCTCATGTGGATGTAGGCTAGATAATAGCTGAACCACGTATTTCTTCTTGTTCTTTGATCTGCTTAGTGTTCTGCTTATTTTTTTGATCTGATTAGTTTTGCAAAGTGTTTTTGATACAAGAAGAAGGAATTGAGTTACTGTGTAAACTTGAGTTTGTGTTCTTGGTGATCGACTATCATTTGGAGGAGCTAAGATTGTGTGTTAATTTCTTTGGGAATATTACTGGCGTTGTGATTGTCAAATTTGGTTCTTATCTTACAACTGGCGCCGTCCGTGGGAATCAATTCGAAGATGGGAACAATGAAGTTTGATATAGAAAAATTCACAGGCAAGAACGACTTCTCTCTTTGGAGGATTAAATGAGAGTTATCTTGATTCAACAGGGATTAATGGATGCTCTCAAGAATAAGGAGGAATCGTCTTCTGATGCAAAGGATAAAACTGATATCTTTGAAAAGGCACACAGTGTAATTATCTTGTGCCTTGGTGATAAGCCCCTCCGTGAAGTTGCAAGAGAAACATCTGCTGCAAGTGTTTGGTCCAAACTCGAAAGCTTATACATGACAAAATCGCTAGCCAACAGACTGTATATGAAGAAAAGATTATATTCATTCGTGATAAAGGATGAAAAGACTCTTGAAGATCAAATTGAAGAATACACTAACATTCTTGATGATTTAGAGAATATAGAGATCAAACTTGAGGAAGAAGACAAGGCGCTGATTCTTTTCAATGCACTACCAAGGAAGTATGAGAACTTTAGAGATGCTCTTTCATATGGCAAAGAACAAACCATTACCTTGGAGGAGGTGTCAGCCATACAGTCAAAAGAGCTTCAAAGAAAAACAAATACAAGTTCTGAATCACAAGGTGAAAGCCTTATGGCTCGAGGTAGGCCTGAGAAAAGGAATCATACTGGGAGAAAGTTCAAGTTTCGATCTAGGAGTCAAGGAAAGTTTCCAAGAAAGTATACAGGCAGTTTCAGATGCTATACTTGTCATAAGGAAGGACATATCAGAAGGAATTGTCCAGAAAGAACTGGAAAAGGAACTGACGCACCAAAGGAAGAAGGATCTGCTTCTATTGCATCTGATGGATATGATTCAGCTGAGGTACTTGTAATATCGAATCAGGAAACTACAAATGAGTGGATATTGGATTCTGGATATTCATTTCATATGTGCCCTCAAAAGACATGGTTTGAAAAGCTGGAAGAAACAAGTCAGAGAATTGTGCTACTCGGGAACAATAAAGCTTGTGATATTAAAGGGGTAGGCAATGTGAGAATAAGGATGTCTGATGGAGTTGATAGGCTGTTGGCAAAAGTGAGATATGTTCCTGAGCTTAAAAGGAACTTAATCTCACTTGAAAGTCTTGGCTCAGATGGTTTCTCATTCAGATCAGACAAAGGACAACTAAGGGTGACTAAGGGTTCTCTTATAGTAATGAAGACAACTAAATCAAATTCCCTTTATGTGCTACAAGGAGAAACAGTGGTTGGTGCTTCTGCTAATGTTCAAATACATTAGGATAAGACCAAGCTGTGGCACCTAAGGTTAGGACATGTCAGTGAACGAGAACTACAAGAGTTATCAAAGAAGGGTTTATTATGCGAAGATAAGATACAAGCTCTGGAACTCTGTGGCAGCTGCATGCTAGGGAAGTCTAAGAGAGTTTCCTTCAGTCAAGGAAGACACACCTCTCAACATCCTCTAGAATATGTACACTCAGACCTTTGGGGTCCATCCAAGACTGAAACACATGGAGGAGGAAAGTACTTCATGTCAATAATAGATGACTATTCCAAGAAACTATGGACATTTGTATTAAAATCAAAGGATAAGGCATATGAAAGATTCAGAGACTGGTTATTGATGATTGAAAACAGAACTGAGAATAAAGTGAAACATCTCAGAACTGATAACGGGTTTGAATATCTATCAAATAGGTTAAATCAACTCTGTAAGCTTAAATGGATCACAAGGCATAGAACTGTCTCAGGAACTCCCCAACAAAATGGTCAGGCTGAAAGAATTAATCGTACTCTATTAGAAAGAGTGAGATGCATGTTAATTAATGCATCATTGCCTAAGACATTTTGGAGAGAAGCTCTTGCTATAGCAACTTACTTGATTAACAGATGTCCATCTAGTGCCATCAATTTCAAAACTCCTATGGAACTTTGGAATGGGAAACCAGCAAATTACTCCAACCAACAAATTGCTTATTTTTTTTGATCCGATTAGTTTTGCAAAGTGTTTTTGATACAAGAAGAAAGAATTGAGTTACTGTGTAAACTTGAGTTTGTGTTCTTGGTGATCGACTATCATTTGGAGGAGCTAAGATTGTGTGTTAATTTCTTTGGGAATATTACTGGCATTGTGATTGTCAAATTTGGTTCCTGTCTTACATATGTACGTTCCAGTCTCCTTTTGTCCGTTGCGTTACGGCATAATTACTGTATCTGGATACCTAAAATTAAAATAAAAACGTTACGTTGCGGGCCCTTTGATTAGTGACTTGTGTGCACTCCAATTATTGATTGTGAACGCGGCGTCGTACGAGCAAATTAAAGCCCGATCATAAATCTTCTCCCTCAGTTTACATTTTGGTTGGAGAAAAGTGATGTAATGCCAAGTGCAAAGAGCAACCCGTTTTTATCTCTCCTCGTCGATGACCCAAGTTACGGATCATTTACAAGAGAAATATAATAATATTACAGAAGAAGTCTAAGGGCATCCACAATGCCAAAACCCATTCAACCACTCTTTTGTGGTCCCCACTCCGCCACGTAATTGTCACTTCAAAAACAAAAACCTCATTCAATTCTCCACTATAACAAAAAACCTAAACAACTTTTTTATGAACCTCACACTCAATTCAAATATTTCAACTATCAATTCATTTTATATATTTATATATACATAATTTATCTAAATAGTTTAATAAATGTATTTCATACAAAATAAATATAATTTTTATTACTATAATAAATATTTTAAAAAATAATATTATATATATATATATAACGGTAATATTATATATATATATATATAAACATTATTAAAAAATAATGAAAAAAGAAAGAAATGGGCAAAGGGCGCTCTGTGCAGTCAGAGCGCCCTCTTCCCTTCTCTGCGTTCGTCGTCAGCCTCATGTTTGCCTTCGCTTGTGCTTCACCTCCATGCTTCTTCTACTCAAGAGCCCAAAGGTTTCCAGATTGCTTCATATCACCGCTGCCTTCTGGCTCTCATCCGCTTTCACTCTTCTCTTCTCTGCCGTTATTCGCCACTAGATAGCTAGTACTACCCGACACTTAATGGATCAACCCAGGCTTCATCTTAATTAATTATATATATACTGATTTCATGTCTCTAGTGGATATATATATGTTCGGATTGAAATTGAATGTATATATAATCGTTGCAATTATTCTGATTTGTTTTGGAATTCTTGGTTCCAACATTAAATGATTCTGTTTAATTAGCTTCCCTGTTGGTTCATCACAAATTTCATCAAGAATCGAAGCAACAAACTCAATACCAGAGAACAAATTAATTAAACAAGAATTTTGAAATTAAACTAATCAATTTCAAGAAACCATAACGCAGGATCAGCTGATAAAATATATTTCATATATATATATATATATATATATATATATATATATATAGATATATATATAGATATATATAATTTTGATATGCTGCTCACCAATCGTTCAAACCTCTGTGCCCACCATGTATAAACTACTCAACTATTGCACATGGTGGACACAAAGGTTGGCACGGTTGTTGAGTAGCATACCAAAACTCTATATATATATATATATATATATATATATATATATATATATATATATATATATACAATATATAAAAAACTCAACTATTGCACATGGTGGACACAAAGATTGGCGCGGTTGTTGAGTAGCATAGCAAAACTCTATATATATATTAAAAATTTAAGATGGGAAGCCCCTGAAAATAATGCTACAGTCGACAAAGATAAAGACAAAATTTGACCCACTATAGTGTGAAAACAGAAACCACTCGACCTAAAAAAAAGGAACGAAAAAGAGCACATTATATGTCGGTTTCAAAAAATAATGATAATAATAATAACACATTAGATTTCCCCAAATTGTTGGAAAATCATACATCATTGGAAGTAGGATGGGTCAAGGATTGTCAATTTTATGTGGGTCTCATGTGATACCGTGACCAAATTCATGGTATAATAAAGAAAATATATTTAAATATATTTTTGTACCTACTAGTGAAATAAAAACTAAGATTTCTAATTTCAATTGTTTTGGCTAAATCTCGGTTCTCATATTATACTTATTATTTTACATGTAAAGAAAACTTATTATTTTTATTGACTAGTATTATTTTCAAAATAATGATTTATCTTAATTGTCATGTTGAGGTGGAATTATTAATGTTTAAAATTTTAAGAGTGACATTATATCTAATTATTTTATATAATTATTATTTGATTATTAATTAGGCTTAAAGCCTCAATTGATTGTTTTTTAAAATTCTCAACCATGAAAACACACGTTCAAGTATATATCTTTATCCATTATAAAGTTCATAAAATCCATTTTTGTGTCCAAATTGTCAATATAGATAATTTATTTGTCATGTGTTAAAAATTATTGACTAGTCTTTAAATCAACCATTATACCATACTTGCTATTTGTCATAAACCACCATGACTTATCAAATTTCTACCCACTAACCCATGTTTCCCCTCTCAATTTACTACCCACTAAACCAAATTCAATTCCTTACATTTAATGTGACCCTTTGAGTTGCTTGAAATAATAGTATAAATATACTACACTAGTCACATTCTCATTTCAATCCATAATATTCATAAAAAGAAAGAGAGATAAATTATATGGAAGACATGCATATTTCTTCTAAGAGTTAAGTTCTTGTGGCATCAAAGAGTTGGGCTTGGCAAAGAGTAGATGAAGCTTTTAGAAGAATTTTATATCAGTTATCGATTCAACAAGATTTTTCGAGTAAGTGGGCTTCTACCTTTCTTTTGTGTAATATAAGTTTCTACACTTATATTTATTTTTGTGTGTGAGTTAAGTTTTATAAAATAAATACTTATACTTTTGAAAATTCGATCGGCATGATAATATTCGTTTCATTTTGATATATATTATTTGTTGGCTATTCGTGATATTATTTGAAGCATGTTAGAATTATTTGGAAATATTTGAGATGCACTGTTAAGAGTCGATTTAGAAATGGTTAAGGAATTTCCGACGATTTGATTTGATTTGATTTGATATGACCCTGATGCGGTGGGTAATAATAACCGTTCCTTTGGCGAGGAGTAACATATAGGGGGACTGATCAGTAGAACCACGGAAAATGAGATAATTAACAGTGCAATATTTGCTTCGTATTTGTTCGAATTCAGCATGCTTATTTTGTTTCGAGATTATAAAATATACATGAGTACATGTAAATATATTTTGGTGTTTATCGTGCTCGATTGGCCCCCACTTGCTGAGTGTTTCCCAAAATACTCACCCCCTTAATTTGCTCCCCAGATAAGAATGAAGATGAGTTAGATGACGAAGAACAAAATAAGTACTGAGGTTGGTGATGATGGATCAGTTCAATTTGAAGAAATATTTTTACTTTAAATTTCAGTTTCGCTTCCGCATTGTTGCACTTGTGTTTTGTTCTCTGTAAAAACAGTTATTGTTTATGAAATAGACTGGTTTTTGGCAAGACTTGTACTATGAGGCTTGTTGTTTCAATGTTAAATTTTTAAACAATGCTGATGTCAACTAGGCCCAGTTTCGGGGCGTGACAGAAGTGGTATCAAAGCCAAACCAGGTTCATGATCTTGATGGGAAATTAGGATGAAGAATGAGAATGAATATCTTGGGGTCTAGTAAGTAAGATTTGGAATAATGAGGAATCACTTGGAAACAAGTAAGTAAGATTGAGAATAGGAAAGAACCACTTGGGAATAATATTATTTTTAAGGACAGTAAATATTTTGAGAATGATTAGTTAGAATTAAGTTGGACTCATATTGGAAATATTATTTAAGCGATAGAAATATTTAAGTTTTGATTTCGGATTTATAAAGAATTATTTGGGAGCTAGTGTTAATTACATTATAGATAGAAAATTTAAGTCATGATTGTCGAAGTTTAAGCTAGCTTGACAATATTGGGTTATATATATGTATGTGATTGGGTTATACTATGACTCGAAGGATTTTATTAGTGTAAAATATTTGGAAATTTTTTTTTCCTAATTAATAAGAATACATTTTTTTTTTCATAAGGATCATATTTTCCTAGAAATAATTAAAAAAATAATAATAAATTTTCATATTCTATCATTTGACTATTTTTTTTACCTTCTTAATCATTCAATGACAAAGTTATATGTCACTATCAAATTATTCTCTCTAACATATTCTTAGTCATATATTGTGTATATTTTGATCATCATTATTTCTTATATTTTTAAAATGGAAATACATTTCAAATATTTATTTTTTCATCTATCAAGTTATTGGAGTTTTCCAATTTATTTTCTAAAATTTTGTTACTGATTTCAGAAAAACGACACTGTTTATGTTCCTAAATATTATGCATTTAAAAAAAATGTTTTTTTTAAACTAATATTAGATATAAAAAAAAACATTTTACTTCGTTAAAATTTTTTCTCTAAAGTATTAATTTTTAATTCACTCCTCCGAGAATATTTTTTTAAATCATTTGATTTTCTTATGTTGAGATAATTTTGAAACAAAACCTAAAGATATTTTAAGTTATCGTTTGATATTTTATTTTCAAATTATGTTTGTTTATAACAATCAAAATATAAATGTCAAGTTTCGAGGACGAAACTTTTTTTTTAGGAGGGAAGAATGTGATACCCGTGACCAAATTCATGGTATAATAAAGAAAATATATTTAAATATATTTTTGTACCTACTAGTGAAATAAAAACTAAGATTTCTAATTTCAGTTGTTTTGGCTAAATATCGGTTCTCATATTATACTTATTATTTTACATGTAAAGAAAACTTATTATTTTTATTGACTAGTATTATTTTCAAAATAATGATTTATCTTAATTGTCATGTTGAGGTGGAATTATTAATGTTTAAAATTTTAAGAGTGACATTATATCTAATTATTTTATATAATTATTATTTGATTATTAATTAGGCTTAAAGCCTCAATTGATTGTTTTTTAAAATTCTCAACCATGAAAACACACGTTCAAGTATATATCTTTATCCATTATAAAGTTCATAAAATCCATTTTTGTGTCCAAATTGTCAATATAGATAATTTATTTGTCATGTGTTAAAAATTATTGACTAGTCTTTAAATCAACCATTATACCATACTTACTATTTGTCATAAACCACCATGACTTATCAAATTCCTACCCACTAACCCATGTTTCACCTCTCAATTTACTACCCACTAAACCAAATTCAATTCCTTACATTTAATGTGACCCTTTGAGTTGCTTGAAATATTAGTATAAATATACTACACTAGTCACATTCTCATTTCAATCCATAATATTCATAAAAAGAAAGAGAGATAAATTATATGAAAGACATGCATATTTCTTCTAAGAGTTAAGTTCTTGTGGCATCAAAGAGTTGGGCTTGGCAAAGAGTAGATGAAGCTTTTAGAAGAATTTTATATCAGTTATCGATTCAACAAGATTTTCCGAGTAAGTGGGCTTCTACCTTTCTTTTGTGTAATATAAGTTTCTACACTTATATTTATTTTTGTGTGTGAGTTAAGTTTTATAAAATAAATACTTATACTTTTGAAAATTCGATCGGCATGATAATATTTGTTTCACTTTGATATATATTATTTGTTGGCTATTCGTGATATTATTTGAAGCATGTTAGAATTATTTGGAAATATTTGAGATGCACTGTTAAGAGTCGATTTAGAAATGGTTAAGAAATTTTCGACGATTTGATTTGATATGGCCCTGATGCGGTGGGTAATAATAACCGTTTCTTTGGCCTCGCCCCTTAGAGGAGTAACATATAGGGGACTGATCAGTAGAACCACGGAAAATGAGATAATTAACAGTGCAATATTTGCTTCGTATTTGTTCGAATTCAGCATGCTTATTTTGTTTCGAGATTATAAAATATACATGAGTACATGTAAATATATTTTGGTGTTTATCGTGCTCGATCGGCCCCCACTTGCTGAGTGTTTTCCAAAACACTCACCCCCTTAATTTGCTCCCCAGATAAGAATGAAGATGAGTTAGATGACGAAGAACAAAATAAGTACTGAGGTTGGTGATGATGGATCAGTTCAAGTTGAAGAAATATTTTTACTTTAAATTTCAGTTTCGCTTCCGCATTGTTGCACTTGTGTTTTGTTCTCTGTAAAAACAGTTATTGTTTATGAAATAGACTGGTTTTTGGCAAGACTTGTACTATGAGGCTTGTTGTTTCAATGTTAAATTGTTAAACAATGCCGATGTCAACTAGGCCCGGTTTCGGGGCGTGACATCTCACATTAAATGTATGTGTGGTCAAATGATAGTCACACAACTACAGTAGGAGTATTGCCCCAATTGTAGCATCGATCCACCCGAGCAAGCCTCATGCCACTAACGTATCCAATGTGGCGGAGCCCCTAGGCAGAATGTGAATTTTTTTTTTCTAATCTTATGTATGAGGTATTTCTCTTCTAGTACTAAAATGGTGCACGTGTATCGCACGTGAGCGATTATTGGATGAAAACATAATTACAAAATATGTTCATACATAAAATAAAACCACTAAAATGTTATTAAATTTAATATCACTTATGTTTGTGCTAAATTTAAAATCTTTATGAAATTTGTTTATCTTTCTCTATTTATTTTTAGAGTTATATATTATATATAGTTAGTTTTGTATCAGAAGTTTCTTTTGTAAATTTAATGTGAAAATGATATGAATCAAATAAGCATGTGTAATAAAAATGCATAGTTCTAAACGATTCTTGTAAAAACTCCTCATCATCAGTTGCAAGGATACATAATTGGTTCACAATACTCGGAAAAAACCAAACGAATATTAACGTTATGGAATTTCAAATACCATGATATATAGATGCTTATATTCATCCATGGATCAATATCTTAAGCCTTCTTATTGAAGATCATACGTTCGTTATATTAAAATTTTCACGAGAAAATTCTATCCATGCATATTATGTGATTATTTTGACAAATAAAGTAAAAAGAAAATGTATTGGGACGTAAAATAATATAATAATCTAAATATGTTATAAAATGATTAACATCGTGTATCATTATTGTATCATTTGTTATTTCCGTCCAAATTGTGCCGACCTTGATAATTTATAATTATCCAGATACCAACTTTCAAGAAACTGCTCCAGTTTTAGCAAAAGTTGTTCATCGGAGCCAAATGCGGAGTTACGCTCTGGGCCACCTGGGTTTTAGCACGGATGGCCCAATTATTTTAAAAAAAATTTATGCAAAATTTGTTTCAGCCCAAGTGGCCCAAATAAAAGTTTAAAAACACACATTTTAGTGCCAAAATCTAATAACCATAATTCAAGAAAATAATGGCAGCCCTCATTGATGATATTCATTCAAATTTTTCTCGCTATCTAATGTTTACTTTCAATGTATTTGCCATGAACTGTGAAAATTATTTCACATTCGAATTATTCTTCTCGTTCACCTACGCCTCTGTTAGATATAGGAAAAGTTGCATTAGCGTTTCTTCTTTTTCTATTTCTTTCCACCGTTAAGTGAGTCAGTTAGTTGAAGTTGTATAAATACAAACTCTTACTGTACCAATCTTTTAGCTCAATAATACAATTCTTCATTTGTTTCACATTAACATAGCATCAGAGTCCGGGTTCCACCGTTATGTATTGGACGGTCCATAGTTGGCCTCATCCGCCCCATAGTTGGCCACCCGTTAATATCTCCACGCTCCAGTCGTTTCATTCCTGGTCGTGAGAGGGGTGTGTTGATGTCTTAGTTTGTCCCACATCGGTTGGGTAAATAGCCTGGGATTTTAATATATAGGCTTGGACTAGGGGTGCAAACGAACCGAACATGTTCGTGAGCATTACGAGTCCGCTCGATAAATATTTGATTCGTATTCGAGCTTATCGAACTCGAGCCAAATTCGAACATGTTCGAATTTTTTTTCGAGCCGAGCTCGAGCCGAAATTACTCTGTTCGATAGCTCGCGAACCTTAATATTTAATTAATATAATATTATTATATAATAAATATATATACATTTCGAACTTTTTCGAACTTTTCGAGCTTTTCGAACCATAATATCCGAATAGTTCACGAATAGGTTCGAATATTTCGAACCGAACTCGAACTCGAACTTCATTTCGAGCCGAGCTCGAGCCAAAATATTTGAAATTATCGAACTTCGAATCGAGCTCGAATTCGAATATACTCTTATCGAGCCGAATTTGAGCCTTAAAATTTTATCATTATTCGGCTCGATTCGGCTCGTTTGCACCCCTAGCTTGGACAAACCTTCCCTCTTAAGCTAACTTTTGAGGTGAGTTAGGTTCAAGTCAATTTTTTAACAGCCTCCTTATCTTTTAATATGTTCTATTAATATTTTGTTTTGGAAGAGGGACATGCATTTGTCATGGACTATATATATATATATATACAAATTTCCATATTTTTTTCAACTAAACATTGTAAATAAGATAAATTGATAAAAAAAATTTAATTTTTTTTATATTATTTTATAAATGTTAAAAAATAAATTTAAATATTATTGAAAAAATAATATTTATATATAACATACAATATTAAATATATTGTATGATTTTATACACACGCAACGCGTGTGCGATTATGCTAATATATATATATATATATATATATATATATATATATATATGAAAACTCTATGAATGTTTTATTCATTTTGAGCTCCTCGTCTTCTTAGAATTTCAATTTTTAATTTCGTAAAAAATTTAATTTTTTAAAACTATAATGAACAAATATCTTACTTATGATTTTAATTATTATATATTATTTTATTTCTCGTTAAAAATTCTAGTTCGGGTGGATTCGAAATCTTGGCTCCGTCGTTGGTAATGGAGCGAAACTTCTTTGGGGAAAAAAAAACTTAAATAACTTTGTTTTTATGAAGAAGTCGTCATTATCTATCAAGAAGGCTATATGCCATTTACAACCCGGCGACCAAAAAAAAAAAAAACAAAAGAAAACACAATGAATTCATAGAGAAGAACATCATGTACTACTTTGCCTCCAAACAATTAGAAGATTCTCTTTGACCGAAGAGAAATCAAGGTGAACATGAACAAGTGCTTCCGGGCCTACGGGTTTCGAGGAGAAAGAAATTCCTAAATAATTTGGATTAGAAAGTGTCAATTAGATAGTGTTAGGAGAACTTCTAGTAGCATTATCAGCTTTTATTTAACAAAATTTTAAAATTTTATTAAGAAAAAGCTACTTTCTAAAAGCTCTGTCAAACATTACCTTAGTCAAATTAAATGAATGTTTTGGATAACTTTTACTTATTTAAAAATGATTTTAGTAGCGATTATTTTGAAGTTGGTGAGAAGCTAAAGTAAGGAGTGTTTGGAAATAGAAGTTGAAAGCTAATACAAACTAAAGTTTAGTGTTTGGAAAATAATTGTTTTCAAACTTAATTTTTTAACTAAATGACAACCATATCCTTATTTGATTATTTAATTTTTGATACTCACATTATAAAAAATAAGTTTATATATTATTATTACATTATGAATTTTGTATCAAAGATATTTTATTTTTTATAAAATGAATATTTGAAAAAATATATAAGATTAATAAAAATAAAAATATAAAGAATGAAAAAATTTGTATAAATATACAAGATATGTACAAAAATTTATGAAAATTCAATATATATATATATATATATAAACAAATTCTTGTAATAATAATGTAAAATTTTAAAAAATATTTCTTTAAAAAGTGCTTGTAATAATAATGTAAAATTAAAAAAAATATTAAAAATACTTGTAATAATAATGTAAAATTAAAAAAAAAATTTAAAATAATAATAAAAGCATATGTAATATGATATTTTATTAAGAGTATATATGTCAACTTGTAATTTTATATCTTAAACAAAAAAGCAGAAGCAAAAAAAAAAAATCAAATTTTAGCTTCTTGCTATTGGGTAAAAGTTGTAGAAATTAAAACAAAATTTAACATTCACAAACACTCAAAAACACTTGTATGCAACTAGAAGCTAAGAAACACTTTATAGAAGCTCTACCAAACACTCCCTAAATGTCTTCTTCCATTTCTGGGTTTGACCTTTTTCTAGACTAAAACAGTAAAATATGTAAAGATACATATATGATGCTAACCCTAATTTGACAAAATTACAAAGAATACAAGATTAAAACCCAAACTAATCAAAATATATATATTATAACGTATCGAACGATTATTTTCCCTAAAAAAAAAAAAGGGAAATGTGACTGGTTATATTTATAGAAGGAAATGAATGATTTCCCTTGCTTTCATTATTTACTTTTGATCACATATAGAACGATTAGATCGATTGGCTTCTTGGATCATATCTATCTTGATTCAGTGTAAATTACACAAACCCGTTCATTTTTAATCTACGTTTATAAATATATATTGAGTTATATATTGGAAAGAATAACAGGTATGTCTAGCATATGCCCTTCAAATTTGTAATTTTATATATTTGGTTATATATAAACTTATTTAAGTATCAATCCCATTTTTGGGCTTGTTTAGTATATTATAATATCATATAATCTTTTTTCATTGCCGATGACAAAAATATCAAAAGTCAAATGATCATCATATTTGAACATTTATAAAAAAAAGTGTTTTATAAAACGGACCCTTAATTAAATTTTTATAATATATAAATCTCAGGTAATTCGGGCAAGCAAATACAACTCGTGTAATTGTAAATGTCCTCGAGTGATATTGTATTGTCATATATATCCATGAGTTAGTTCACAAACTATTACATGCATGTATTTTTATTTACACAAGGGGTCCTCCCTTCAAATACTCCGTGTATGCCAAAGCCACCAGCCCCACCATGGCAAGCCTCCCATTCCATAGCTCTGCGTCCGACGACATCAACCCACCCGGTCTCGATTTCGAATCCGCGCTTACGCCTTTAAACAACGGGACAAGAGATGCGATAGAGAACAGAATAGTCGTCCCGATGAACCACTTGTAACCCCCGCTTTGTATCTGTGAGAAGATGTCCTGTCCTCTGGTTAATTCCACTGCAATGGCGGTCGTGAATCCGAGCATGGCTAGGCGGCCATTGATCCTCTCCGCCGCAGGCCCGTTGAAGGCCATGATGTCTGTCGCCTTGGTGCTCTCCTGCAATATCATCATGTAATTTGAAAATAATTTAAGTGAAACCATATATATATATATATGCACCAAATTGTACTTTTGATCTGAAAGTACATACCTCAGGTTGTGGCGGCGGCGGCGGAGTTGAAAACACCTGTGGCGGAACTGGAACGGCTGCCCTTTCTTTCTCTTCACCAACATCACCACCATTCTGTTAAATCCAACAACTATTAATTAATATTCTTAATTTCAAAATATATACACCATGATGAACAATTAATAATATTGTATTAACCTGATCTGCCAGCTTGCTTCGAATTGTTCTGAACTTCAAGTCCTTTTTAAAATATGAAACATTACATCTCAAAGGAGCAAACTGGCTCAAACCAGCGATTCTTGAACTCAAGCCACCTCCGCAGATCACTTGCATCCCTGTTGCCATACTGTGTATGTGTTTGTGTGTTAATTAAAAAACTTCGGATTTTTTAAATGTTTTCGAAGTTAGAAATGGATTTTGTGTATGTGTTTAATTTGAATATGAGAGTATATCATATGGGCTTTTTTTATTTATAGGTTCATGGGGCAGAACAAGATGGTGGGCAGTTTTTAGGACACGTAAAATGGGTAAAATCTTTGCAACATCGTACGTAACATGGATTCAATGGGCACCGCACAGCTTGCAATTTTTTTTCACGGTTTCGATTTAATTACATAATAATTAATTAAAAGGAGAGTATGCGTTAGAATGTGTTGGTATTTACTCGGATTCATGGCTACCGTACACATTTTCTTTACGTGCCTGTCTTCTGTAGCAAATCTTGTCACGATTTTAGGGCACGGTTTTCAATGTTCGAAACAGATCTCTTCTTAAACCATACATTTCACTTTATTTTTTAAATATATATATATAATATTTATTTATTTTTGCCGGCTCTGATTTGTGTTCCTTGCAGGCCTTGCATCTGTCCCTTCATCAAGAGTAATGGTTGCCACGTTATTTCATATAAACTTTTAAAATATTTTTAGTTATTTAAAATATTTAGTTATGAGATATTTGTTCTGTGACAAACAATCATGGAGTCAGGATTTCGAATCCATCAGGGTTCGAATTTTTCGAGGAAAAAAAATAATACATAATAATTAAAATCAGAAATAAGATATTTTTATTCACAAAAGTAAATATAGCATCAAACATATAACATATATAATTCAAGATTTTATTTCTAAAACAAATTGACGAGTTATCCTCGGCACAGCTCCAACGCTGCGCGCAGCAAAGAAGCTTCAATGGGGGTGCCTTTTGGCGCCCCACCTCCTTTGCGCCCAATATGGCGCAGACCAAATTTTTTTAATTTTTTTATTATCTTTTATTTTGTTTTAAAAATATTTAAAAATTATTTGATATTATTTTAATAACTAAATATTATGAAAAAATTAATATATAATCATTTAATGTAATCAATAAATAATTTATTATTAATTTAATTTTTAACATTTAATTAATTATTACATAATTATTTTATAAATATTTGTATTTTGTAATACAAATGCAAATAATTAAACTTATTTATAAAATATTATTTAATTAATAAAAATATTATTTATATAATATGTAAAAATATTTATTAACGATAAAATATTTTTTTATAATCGTGAAATTAATTAAATAATTTGTACAAATATGTTGAGTAAAATTAATTAATATATGTGAAATAAAAGGAATATTCCGAGAATATTCCTTTTTGTGTAAAATTTGGTGTAAATGGGTTGGAGATGAATGTTGTGTTTGGTACAAAAATTGTACTATTTTATGGCAAAAAGTTGCATCAAAATGGTGTTTGTGGTTGGAGATGACCTAGAAAATAATCTTTCTAATTCGTGATAGTCAACTGCATCAAAATATTCGATTGATACATATCTTAAAGAGTGAGAACTGAGAACAATGTTAGTTTGCAATAATTGAAGACTCTGACTGTTTTTACAAACTTTTGCATTTTACAATCCAAAAATTATCAATTTTGTAAAATAACAGATATTAAATATATATTGTCTTTTTGTTTACAGTAATATTAAATATATTGTCGATCTATGCTTTAAACTTCTACACGTATTTGACGTCAGATTTTTTTTTAAATCACTATAGCCAAATCTTAAATTTTTGAAGATTGGATCGATTTGAACTGATCTTTGAACTACGATGAGTAATTCAAGATGAAAATCTTCAGTGTGAGCTCATGAGTTGTTATTATCAACCGAATTATAGTTTTTCTCACGTGTCAATGTTAATTGACCAATAAACAGTGGCGACTTACTACAGTTGCTGTTACAATGGATAATAACATTAATGTTAACTTCAAAAGTAAATATATCAATTTAAAAAATTGATGTTTCTTTGATTAAATGTTATTTTTAGCAATCTCGTTGATTTCTATAGCCTCCGAGAATTGATTTCTATTTCATATGTCAAAAATAAAGTTGTGAAGTTGGTGCTCAAGATGCATTAACATTATTATAGAGAAATCAGATGATAAAGTGAGCAAATAGAAGAAGTTTTTTCTTCATCATAAGTAAAAAATATTTGATGGATCAAAACATATATATCAAACATAACAACAAATTTTTGTTTACCTCATTAAAACAATTGTCTAACTCTCGAAGTTATAAATCTGTTACTTCATAAACCTTTCAATGCGTTAATATTTTTTTATTGGGCCATTTTTCAGTAATTCATCAAGATCTCAAAATTTGTATTTATTGTTATTAATTCAAAGCTTATCATGTTATATGTATAATGCTAATTTTTTTAAAAAATTCAGGGGACGATCGCACCCTTTTGGTACCATATAAGGCCGCCACTGCCAATAAATATATGCGAGAAATAGGCAAGTTGACAGATTGAACAAATATAGAAAATGGCCGAACTGGTATGTAAATAACGCAGATGTGTTTATGAATGTTCAAAGACTTAACTGCTCCTACGCTAACTTCTTCCACTTAAAAAAGGATTCACCAGAAGACTTTGACCTATACAACACCTTATATACAACTCACTCCAATCGTAGGACTTATCATTTGCCCAGATCAAAACTCCTAGTATACAAACAAGTTAAGACACCACGTCATAATACCAAAATACAATAACAAAAGAATCCTTAGATTCAAGCGGTAGATCAAATCCTTATAAGAAGTAGGCAGTTGAAAGATGATTCTTGATCCTTAATGATCTTTGGAGATCTAATAAATCAAAATGAGTGGCTGAAGTGAGCAAGCAATATAATTGGTTCAGAATGCTCGAAAAATGTTTTAAACAACTTGAATATGTGCATGTTTTTATGTTATTGTATATTTGCTCTTTTTTTTCTCTGTCTTCTTTCATCTCTCTCTCTCTCTCTCTCTCTCTCTCTCTCTCTCTCACACACACACACACACACACACACACACATATATATATATATATATATATATATATATATCAATATCTCTTGCAACATTCGTCTGTGACATTAATGCATGTCTTCATTATCTCTAGATCTTAAATAAGTCTTTGTAAGAGCTTTTAATGAAGTTGCACATATTTTAATGAAGATGTCTGAATCTTGCGACAACTCTTATATTTGAAATAGGTTTTGAGCAGTCGGATAATGTATTCCAGTATGCCCGATAAATTCATTTTCTCAGTCTTGATTTTGGATTGTATATATGAACTAGCTTCTTCAATTGGTCTTGAGCTTCATGGATATGATTTCTGACTAGATTGCTTAATCTTGGATTGATTGATTTTCGAATGGACTACTTGAAATATATCTTTGTGTTTTGTCAAATATCAAAACTTATTCTGAAAATTTCTCTCTTTTTGGTTTTTGATTAAACTAAGCAGCTCTTCTTTCTTTCATTGATATATTCTTCGAAAATCAATTATTTCTGTTCAAACATTCTTCAAGCAATTCCCCTTAATGTGAAATATAATATATTCATTTGTATTTCTTGAAGAACTTAAAAATTATTTATTACGTCTCCTCGATATCTGCAATTCATTGAAAATAGTTACCATGAATAACTCTTCACATTTTCCAAATAATTCTACAAATAGTTTAGAATTACATAAATTTGATCATATCAACAAATTCTTAGCATAGTGATGATGGAAGTAATTATCAAATAGTACATAAATCATTGTTCATCAGAATTTGATGTCCCTAAAGGCTAAGGTGGAAATGCTGCAAATTCATAGGGTTACTCCTTATCCGTCAGTCAGAGCTGGATGACTGTAGTGACCCACACAGTGATCACGTACTAATCAGAGATTTAAACATGCAATTAAACAATAAATAACCTTAATCAGAGTAAATGTGAACTTAAAAAAAATAAACCAATACTAGAAAGTAAAGCCTAGTGGTCAACCCTGTCATTCAGCCTTGTTCACCACCTAAACTCCTTGACTTTAGGAATAATAACCTGCATCTGCCCCTTTGAATGGGGTAACCAGATAACAGAAAATAAACGGAAGTGAGCCTAACATGCTCAGTACGAGAGTATGAGTATACAGTATTAAATGTGCATGAATGCAAATGAATTGGGTACCAAGATACTCAGGTCAAGAAACTAGCTCATAGACCGGGCCTAGGGTATATAACACGATGCGCCGTCGCATTAGGAGATGTCTTCTATACCCAGTGGATAATGGTGACCTGATACTTGTACAAGTGTCCAACCATAACAGTGTCCTGACACATGACTTACGTATTCAACCATTCAACTCGTAGGGTGAGCGCCCTACTACAGGATACTTCTAAGTTAAAGACTCAATATGCTCATGTATGCAACATACAGTCATGACATGCTGTATATAAAGACATATAAAACATGCAATCACATAATCCATGCAAACACATAATACATGCATACTCAATCTGGATATCTCGAATAATACTTCTGTACCTTACTAAGGCAGATCCTAGAAGATCTCATCTAGGTCCAAGCCTACCATTAATCACTATAATGCATAAATACCATGCATTATCTAACATGCCAAACATCGTCTAACAGGCTCTAAAAGCCTTAATTAAACTATATCCTACTCCCTATTTATTATAGGGAACCAGAGTCATACCTTTGTCCGTTGTCAGCCCGCTGATGCCGAATGCCCCAGAGCCTAGGCATAGCCTAGCTATGACCCCTGGATGTCTCGCCAGAGCTCCTCCGCTCGGCGGCTACTACGGACACTGTCCGTTATATAAAAACTACTATCTAATCCAACTCTTAAAATAATAGTACCCAAAAGCTCTTAAAATTGAGCTAACATGGGCCAATGAGAGGTGAGATGAGCATTTGAAAATGAGGCCTAGGACCCCTATTTATAGACGATGATCGGAAGCTCCGATCTCCTGATCGGAATCTCCGATCTTTGCATGCATGTAACGTGTCCATCGTCTACAATTGGAAGCTCCTATCTGCACTTTGGAGGTTTCGATCTCTGACCGATTAATTCGGTGTCTACTAGCAAGTGCACTAGGTCAAGTAATAGTAAAGTGGACAGAGAGTCCAAGTATCGATCCCACAGGAATTGTAGTCAATTCTCAAGAATTAATTATTTTACTTAATCTAGACAAAATCATAAAGAGCAATTTGATTTAAATAAAATAAGAATTTAAAATAAAAACTGCTTAAGAAATAAGAATTAAAATAGTTGAAAGAAAAATTTAATTAAAATGAGACAACCAAGACACACGTAGGCACCAAACAAATCATGTAACATGTAGTCCATTCAGGACTCAGATTTAATCTTAAATTACGGGAATTCTCCTAACTTGTTCAAAGGTCTATTTCTAGAACAATCAAACCTATTCAAATGTTGACGGATTAATCTTTCATAATTCTAATAAAATTTGAATGCATTAAATATTTGTAAAATTTAATTTACACCCAAACCACACACTGAAACCGAATTCTATTTTTAGTCGATTTTACCATGTGTTGATTATTAAAGTGAACAAAATCAATCACTCCTCTGTCGACTTGTAATCAATTAACATGCAAGCAAACAGTTGATCATACTATCCACAAGACAAATATGAATCTAAAAATCAATAAAATAAAATCAAGTCTTAAAAATCTCAAACAAACATCCAAGTTTTCTACATAAATTTGTTCGGCCCAATCACGCCGTCTTGGTTGAAGAAAATCTACTCAATAATTGAAAACAATGATTCAAAAATAAAAGAAGGAGAAGAAAAGAAAAGAGAAATATTCTCTCCCAAGCCTTGTAGCCACCTCCCTTGTGTTGTCTGCATTCTGGAACCCTTCATCTGATGATAAAAAGCCTATTTATATGCCCCGAATCTTCAAAAGATTGCATCCTTCACGAATAAGAGTTTCCAAAAATAAAAAAGTATTCACGCCGTCTTGCTAGGGTGCCTAAACATGCGTTGGGCGAGAGATCTTCTGTTTTATTTTTTCACGCTACTCCAGGCTCGCTAGGGCACCTGTTTGTGCGCTGGGGCAAGCCTTATTCTGCCATCTCTTCATTAAAATATTCCAGCTCGCGCATAAATCATGAAAAATTTATAACTTGAGTTCTAACCGTCGGATCGAGCTGAAATTTGGACAAAAGTTTCATATATTTTGAACATCATTTTGAACGATGAAGATTGGATTTGGATTTTTCTATCATTAAAAATAAATTTTGGACCATGACTGATCCGTAATTCATTCTGGCGGCTCTTCTATTGCCCCAAAATCATGAGTTCTTCACAAATTCCTACAAAAATCAACCCGAAGAATGAAATACACATGCATGAAATAATTTATAAATAAAACACATAAAAACACATGTGAAACCAAATGAATGCAGGACAAATAAACCTAAAAAAAACACCAAAATATGCACACACACACAATGCACTTATCAATCTCCTGCATAGAGCTACGTGTATAAGTTCTCATGCCACGTCTCGGGTGTTGCAGATCGGAAGCTCCGATCTCAGGATCGGACGTTCCGATCTCTCACATTGCTTCCGAACTACCTCCATTTCTTTCGAACTGATCGGAGGATCCGATCCTGAGTTCGGAATCTCCGAACTGTCCTTAGCCCAAAACTTCATATTTTGTCCGATTAATTCCAAATTAAGCCCATAATCCATTATTAACTATTTTTACTTAATTAATCTTGTAAAATGGTGCTGGGCTACTATAGTGACTATCTCGAATAGAGAAAAAAAATAAAGCAACGACTTGGTATAAACTGGTCTGACGACATCTTAAAGTCTAAAAATGTTTCTCTTTTGAAGTTTGTAAAAGAGCTTCAGACACTAGAAAAATTCAACTTTTCTCCATGTTGTCAGGAGATATCATCAGGTGAACTAGTCACCTGGATGTCTTTCTGAAAAATGGTTGTTGAATGGGAGATTGTCATTGTACAACATAATCTTTGAATTAAATATATTTTATCTTCCTTATTTTAATTTGCTGTATATTTTGTTTTTATGCAAATTATATATTATTTTTAACTGTCTAAAATTTATAAATATAATCACCGATATTGAAATAAGACAAGTATAAGAGTAAAAAAGCATATTCATTTGTTTGTGGTGTGTCATTTGATTGTAGTCTTCAATATGCTAGAAAATCATTTGGTTCATCTAGTAGCCTTCTATGGAGAATAACAGTTCCCCTGAGACTGATATCTCTTTATTTGTTTTTGTCAATTGTAAATGATGTCAAAAATTGTTCTATGATACCCAAATTTACGTGAGTCATTGATTGATTAGTCATTTGGTAATCCAAACTTGAATCAATCTGACTGCTTTTATTGAATATATCCTATAATGTTCGTGCTTTGTGTTTAGTGTACTTGTGAGATGAATAATATGTGTCGAATTTTGAATGATGTACATAAGAAGAATTTTGAAATGAATGAAGTGTTCAAGAGTATACAATGTATGATTTTATTCTTTTTGCATCATAATTTTGTCTATATCTAATGTGAACTAGTCTTTCATGTGATTTAAAGTTATGTTTTCCAGTCATTTGATCTTGACTAGATTTCCAGTCTTTCTTTTCACATGAGTTTTGTGGAACATAACCAATTACAATTTTTTTAAAATTGCTCTAGCTCTCCACTTTTTCAACATTTTGTGAGGAATGATTACTCATGGATTTGACAAAATGAATACATTTTCCTACACACATATTTAACTTTGGTTGGTATCAACTTCAGAACTGCTTGTATCTTCTTTAAAACCTAGACCAGTCTTATCATTACATGGTCTTTGCAGTTCATGAATTGTGTTTAGAGTACTAACTGAAGATTTATTCCATGTTTGAATTAGCTCAGTTAATTTCAAGTTTTCTGATCTTAACTGCTATTTCCCATCATGTAAATCATTATTTTCAATTTTAAGCCTAGCAATTTCTACCTCTGAATCAGCTTTGTTTGGAAGTTCATTTTGCTTTGCCTTAACTTCTTCAAATGCTAAACATAATTTGTGATATTCATTAGCCATTTCGTGTAGTGCATTAGCTAAATCTTCTTGTGTAAAATCAGTGGAGTTGAAACTTAGTACCTGTTCACTTGTAGAAGAATTAACAGGCATCTGTACACTAGTAGAAGGACGGTATTCATCATCCATGAAACAAAATCTTCTTCTTTGTTTGAACTCGATGAGCATCAAGATTCTTCAATATCTTCTATTTTAGAATTCTCAGCCTGTTCAGTCTATTCACTTTTGTCATGCTTAATAAATTGCTGCCAAATAATTTTTGCAGTAGAACATGTTTCCATAGTTTTGATTGAACATTTATCTAAGGTGGTGTTTCAGAAACTTTTGGCAATCTCACTAAAAGCGGAAATTCAAGATGAAAATCTTCAAATGTGAGCTCAATTGTTATTAGCAACTGGACTATAATCTTTCTCATGTGTCAATGTTAATTGACCAATAAATATATGTGCGAAAATAGGAAAACTAACAGATTGAGAAAATAAAGAAAATGGCTGAACTGGTATGTAAATAATTCATATGTGTTTATGGATGTTTGGAGACTTAATTGTTCTTAAGTCACCCCTTCTTCCACTTAAGGAAGGATCCACTAGAAAACTATGACTTATACAACGTCTTCTATACAACACAATCCAATCTTATGACTACCGAAATACAATAACAAAGGAATCCTTAGATTCAAGCAGTAGATCAACTCCTTATAAGCAGTAGGCAGTTGAGAGATGATTCTTGGCCCTTAATGATCCATGAGGTCTGATAGATCAATATTAGTGGCCGAAGTGAGCAAACAATATAATTCTTTCAGAATGCTCGAAAAATGTTTATCTTAATTTGGTCGGTTAGATTAATTGAAGCCCTTCTCTATTAAGGTCGATCCGTCGAAGACAAACAAGAAGAAAGAACCAGAATACTAGACAAGAAGAGGCTCATATAACTTGATGACCCTACTATCATCGAAAAATCTAACGAGACCTCTAGATGATACTTAATTGAAGAAGCCCAAGGGTTGTGCAATATAATAAGACTGAAGTGGCTCAAACTTATCGTATCCTGTGGAGTAAGGGAGGTTGTTCCATGCTAGATCCATCCTATAATGATGTGTCAGTTTATTTTTTAGACCAGGAAAAAGAGCAAAGATTTTAGGTGATAGGGCATAGCGAACCAATCTGTTTTCCCTGCCCTCGGTTCAACTCAGCTTGTTGCAAAAATCTTTTCTTTCTCATGCAAACACTCCAGATCTGCACTTCCTTTGTAGAGGTACTCAAATTGGAACAATGATTAATTTTTAGGTTTCGTTGTAAACCTAACTTGTTACTTCCAATTACGTAAATCATTAGTTCAAACCACGTCCGAAGCTAGAGTTTTCTTTATTAGCACATTGCTCTTTGCCCGATATGGAGATAAGAGCTCCAAACATGTAGAGACTAAGAAAATTATTTATGGGTTATGCCATAATGAAATACATGTCTCCTTGATCTCTTAGAAAACCTTCTTGATAGACTACTTTCACCGAGGCGGGAGTGCATAGCTAAGACAAAATTATCACATGTCTTTTATTTATTAAACCTTTTTTTTTTATCTCAAAGACAAAGAGCTACACGCAAATTCTCATTGGATCTTAGTGTTTTTAACATCGATCCATTGGCTTGGTGTCCTATCTCTTGTATAGGTTTGGTATCATTGATTACCAGTGTGGGAGTAGCTTACGCTAATGGATTCGGAGGTGATAGAAAGGTGTGTGGGTACTATAAAGCTATATTTGAGCAATGCTGATTGATTATGGAAGATATGGCAGAACTAGGGAAACAAATATTTGAATCTTGTCTTTTGGGTAAGGTCCTATCTACTAAGGTTGTTAATCGAGAAACCTTTAAGGTACAGATGCCTAGGAATTTGTAGGCGAAGAAACAGGTAGACATTGAGGTTATTGGAAAAATGTTTTCCTTCTTGATTTTAGCTCCACCTCTGATCGTCGGCATGCGTTACTTGATGGGACATGGTCTTCATTTAAGGATCTTGTAGTTTTGAAAGTAATTGTTGGTTTCCAAAAGCCGACATATATGAACTTTGATCTTATACATATGTGGATACAATGTCATAATGTTATGATAGATTTCATGCACCCGACAATTCTTCGGAGTATTGGGAAAAGGATCAGATAAGTTATTGAAATCGATGGAGGGGATAATGGGAAGTGTGCTGGAAAATTTGATAGAATTTGTATTGAGATAGATATCTCAAAGCATTTGAAGAAGGGGATTTGCGTCCAACCGGAGACTACGAATGATGAAATCTGTATACTACTTATGTATGAGAGGTTGCCTAATTTTTGTTATTATTGTGGAAGGATAGGTCATTTTTAGAGAGATTTTGATGATAAAAGAATTGAAAATTATGAAATTACTTTGGTAATTGGTTACGGACACCTGTTTCTTTGGGGTAAACAATAACATCATCTCCGAAAGTCAATTTACCAAGGAATGAAAGATGTGAATCTCCAAGTGTGCCCTCTTAAACTGAAGAAGATGGTTTTATCGTGCCTTTTTTGAAGGGGACGCATCATATGAATCAAACTCAAACTTCTTCATCCAAAGGCAAAAGGCAAATGAAAATGGCATTTTAGTTGCCGAATCTTTGAATTCATCCCAAACAAAAGTGCATACAACTCCTATTGAACCAATGAAACTTCATCCTATTGTGATAACTAAGCAAAAGGATCCAAGTATTATGAAAGCGAGGCAGTCAAACAAATGAAGTAGAAACAAATGGAAAGGAGAAAGAAACATATCCCAAAGGCTAGTTATGATAAATCCTCTCCTAAATTTGCTTCCAAATGTTCAATCGCTGAATAAATTGGTTCTTCTGAAATTCGAAATGTGCTCGTGTTTAGGACATATCAATAGGTGAATTCATCATTGATTTCGCGGTGACTGCGGAGCAAACCCGCCAACAACTAGTTTGGAATGCATGGGGGCTTGAGAACCCACGTTCAATTCGTAAATTGAAGCTTCTTATCGCTGTAAGTTCCCCATCGATGTTGTTTTTGTGTGAAACAAAATTGTGGGCTTCCCAATGTTGTATGTAGGCCAATAGGTTTAATTTGGATCACCTCATGCTTTTTTGGTCCAAAGTGTTTTTCCTTCTGAATGATAGGACAACATTTTCTCAAGGAGAAGCTAGTAAAGTGTCTGATGAAGAATAAAGATGTCTTCGCCTGGGTTATATCTCTAGGGTCTGAGCCACTTTTACTGACCCTATGGGAGGGGAGAACAATATCTCCTTGCTTTCCTCCTCCATGGCGACTGGGATATTTTCGTCTAGGATTTTCCCCTGCTCCCCTCCGTGTGGTTCGAGTCGGTCACAATGATCTGTCTTGACCACTTTCTACTCTATCCAGACTTTTTTTTACATAGAACTTGCAAGAAGTTTTTTTATCCCCTTGCACTTCGCCGACGTCACTTCCTACTTGGAATATTCTGGTGTAGGGCAGAGGCTACAACCTATAAGTTGTCATAACTGATCTTCCTAATATGAATTTGTATGTTGACGGTGCATCCACAACGATGAAACTAACGGTTCTCATTATCCTTATATGTGCTTTTCCCAAAGTGAACGGTATATTAATCAAACCTATAGGACTGATCGCATGTCTAGTGAATCCAAACAACTCGGTTACCACTGGTTCCATCTTGAACTCTCCCAAATCCATCTGTTTTGTTGTTTTTTGGAAAATTACATTAACTGAGCTTCATGAGTCTAGGAAGATTCGTTCCAAATCGTAATTGGCCACCATGGCCTTGATGACGAGCACATCATTGTGAGTTTCAGATTTGTCTTTCAAGCCTTTTGGGCCAAAGGAGATGGTCAGGCCCATCCAAACTATCTAGTTATCGATTTCCATGTTTGTCAATTTTCGAATGCTAGTCTTCCTTGCTCTATAAGAATCCTCATCCAATGGTCCTCCGGAAATCATGTTAATGACTCATTTCGCCGGAGGGACGGTTCTTGGATGTTTCCGGACTGGTTCTGGCTCAGGCGTTGAAATTTACCCTGCGGTGAGTCTAGCCTCCCTCTTTTCATAGTATGGTCGGGACCGTTCCGACCCCTTTTTCTCGATCGATATCCTCCCCCTTGTCGCGCCAGTATATATTTCATCCTTGGGTCTTGCTGAATTATTCTCTCGATCTCTTTCTCCAATTGTTTACAGTCATTGGTAATGTGCCCATATCCTTGTGAAAGTCACAGTACTTATCTAATTTTGGCTTTAGGGGTCTGTGTTCACTACATGGAAGTCTCTGTATGACCTATCTATCATCACAAATTTGGAGTCTGCGGACTTTTTTCATCCTTAGGGGAGTGAAAGAGGCGATCTGCCCCAGCAGTTCGGGTCGAGGTAGTGGTCCGCTTCTCTGAGGTATGATGGGGGGCCTAGTATTTTTCGGGATTTTGGGCTGATCTTTCTTCTTATTTGATTGAGAGGCTTGTATCTCTTCCAAATTTACGTATTTCTCAGCATGAGCTAGTAACTCATCGTACGTGATGGGAAGTTTTTTGATCAACAATTTGAGAAAATCCTATAGTATGCCCTTGGATAAAGGAGCTAATGAGTAAATCGGTTATGGTAGCCGGTACCTCGAGGACCAATGCGTTAAATCTTCCGATATATGCCTGTAATCCCTCTTGCTCTCGTTGTATAACAGGGAAAAGGTTAAAAGTAGTTGTAGGGTGTTTCTTGCTACATGCAAAGTGATGGAGGAAGGCTAAACTAAAGTCCTTGAATTTGGGAATCTCCCCCGGACGGAGTAGGTTGAACCATTGCAGGTCTGGCCCTATCAAGGTGGTGAGAAAGACCCGACACTTGATAGTGTCCGAATATTTATGTAGCATTCTCGGAGCGAGATAGGCGCTCCTTCGAATCTCCCTTCCCTTCATATTCCCCAAAGTGCGGAAAATAGAAGTTTTTGGGTAGTTCCGCAATCAGTACCTCTGGGAAAAATTGGACGTTTTGGACCAACGATGTTGGATCTCCATTCTGATTTTTCTTTTGAAGTTCCATCTCTTCTTTCAGTGGGGGTTGATTTTTCCCATATATTCTTGATAACACTTGTCCAATGGTGGCAGTGATCAGTTGGGTGAGTTTCGCCAGGTTGAAGGCCGGACCTCCCCCATTCTGGTTGTTTGGGACTTCTGCTCCTACCATCTTGACTCTTTTCCTTCAAATTCACACAAACAGTGCCAATTGATGAATACCAAAATTGCAGTCGTGTTTGGTTTAGCAGAACGGATCTTCAAATCTTTCAACACACGGTTCGGGTTGGATGTTGCGTATTTTTCACTCTCAAGCATAAGATGTCAAGTTTTAATATAGAAAATGAGTCCAAGTCGATCCCACATAGAATGAATAAAATGATATTATATCAAATATTTGCAACTAATCAAATCCTAATCCTATGTAGAGCTACAAAGAAGGTTTGAGTTTAATAAAACTAAAAATTGCAAGAATTAAAATTTAAATAACCACGAATTTGTAAGATAAATTTCAATAAGAGATGAATGCTAGAGGTTCGATTTCACTTGACTGTCTACCACAATTTATTTATAATAATTATTTAATTATAAATTCATCAAGTTTATTAGCCAATAATCTCTATTATTTTCTACTATCTCTCTCAAGTTCTAGCATAAATTCGTATTCAATAGCAAACTCAATATCCCTATCTAAGCTCAACTATTAAATTTGATAAATGACACAATGATTCTTCTAATGACTTCTATAGAGTTATATGTCTCTCGAACAATATAAACACCAAAGATGTATTTTCCTATGTCGTATTCAAAATCTTCTCTCTCAAGTGATAAATTCAAAATAAAATATCATTCAATCCATGGCCAGTAAACTGAAAGCATTAAAATCAGGAAGAATACAAATAACATGTGCGAAGAATTAAAATATATAAATCAAAATATCCAAATATTGGTTTCCAGTCAAGATCTGTTTACCTCTAGACTAAGAATTAATTAGTTCATAATAAAATTTAGCAATAAAACCAACATGTTTTTTAAACAATTCATCAAACTAAAAAAATAGAGTTCAAAGAAAAACTAGAACGAAGTAGAATTAAGCTTCTCCGTCGCCGGACGCCGTCGTCTTTCGTCTTCATACCGAGTTCTTGTGCTCTTCAGTACTTCAAAAATCTTCAATAACTATCCTCTCTGTATTTTTTGAATGCGTCATGGCTCCCCTTCCTCATGTGCATAAAATCTCCTTTTATATTTGTTCATGAAAATCCCACGATCGAGCCCTAGAATCAAGATTCCAAAATTTCCAAAATTCTATTTTGTTTCCATATTTTGCACAACCCGCATACGAACTACAATTCTAGCACAAATGCTTGAGATTTCACTTAGAAGCTTCTTTCTTCATGTTTATGAGAATGCGCAGATGCGGGAGAATTAGGCGCAACAGCGTTGATGTTTCTCATGGTTCTAACTTTTGCCGCATATGCCTTAAATTGTACCGCATATGCGGTCCTTTGTTTCTTCAATTCTCTGGCTTTTCACGCTTATGCCTCATTTCTCGTGCATACGCGCCTCTTCTATTCCACACTTTCTGGTTTTTAGCGCATATGCTTCACTTTTCATGCATATGCGGTCTCTTTTTTCTCAATTTTCTGGACTTTGACACATATGTGAGCAATTTAGCAGATTCCCATACTTTTTCTTCTTCAATTTCTTCTTCTTTTCATCTATATTTTCACCAACTCATGAATCCTCCTACATACATATAAATGACAACAAAACCGCATAACTCTGCTCGAAACAACGTAAAATTCAATAAAAATCATAACTAAATTAAGTACATAAAATGCACTTATCATTGGATGAATAACTTCACATACAAAAACAAGGTTAGGGGACACTAATGTGTGTTCGGCATGACCCCTCTAATGCATAATTAGTGGGTGCTCAGAATATGAAGATTGTATTAAAGTTGAGAGAACAAGAGAATATAATTGAGTGAATGTGTAAAACCATAAGAAGTACCTCGTATATATAGGGCAAGAGGTGTAAGTTACCTTAATAGGGTATAATTCTTATTAGGGCAATACTCTACTCAAGGTACGAGACTAGTGTCGGTAAGAATCTATCAACACAATGGCTGGGATTCATTAATCGACCTAATGATCTTAATTCAATCCCAAATTTATCGAGATCCACTATATCTTCATGTTACAGATTCTCAAGTGTTTTCAATTGTCAAGACTTTTCCTTGTTGGGCTCGGGTAGGGTATACCCTATCCAGATAGGGCTCGGCCTAATGGGCTCAACATTTAGGGCTTGGACCATGATTATTATATTTTTATATCAGTTGGGCTTTTTTCATGCTTGGGTTTTACGTATAATAGGGAAGAGTAAATTTTGGGACACTTTTCTAAGTATCGGTTGTGTGGTTCAGGTCGGGCCAGATCCATATATATTTAGGGGCATCAACGTCCTTATTTAATTTAAAAACTATTATTCAATTACATTATTACAAAGATGTATTCATGCCTTTCCTAAGCAGTGTGGCTTTCTTCATTTTCCTGTTCTTCTTCATCAGACTCTTCATCACTTAAAGACGTATTCATGCCTTTCCTAAGCGTGTTAGCACACTCATTTGCATAATGTCCAAAGCCTTGACACTCATGACATTGTACCGTGTCTAACTTCTTTGGTACTGATTTCTTCTTCTCTTCCAACATCATTCGAGGCTTAGGAGTATCAGTAAGCTTTCTTGGTGACGGTTTTGGTCCAGTAATTCTCAAAGGCTTGCTAGGAAACATTGGAGTCTTGAATTTTTTATCCGTCTTTCTTGTCTCTTTCATCTTCATTAGATAATAATTGAATTTCCTAGTTATGAGCGAGATCGAATCATCCTCTAAATCAGACTAATGAAATTCTTGGTGGAATTGAACATACTCCTCATATGAGGGCTTTGAAGCTTGAAGTGATATTGATTTCCCTTTATCCTTCTCTTGTGCTGTAAGGTTCATCTCAAAAACCTGAAGGATACTGATCAGTTCAGTCATCTTCATCTTTGAGGTGTCTTTCACTTTCTCAAGCGCCCAAATTTTCCCATTGAATCTCTTTGGCAAAGATCGAAGAACCTTGTTCACCATACTTTCACTAGCAATAGGTCCTCCAAGAGCATGCGCCTCTGTAGCTATCTCCCTATGTCTCTTATCATAATCAGCAATAGTCTCATTCTCATCCATCCTGATATTCTCAAATTTTGTTTTTAATAATCTCAGTCTTGTTCTTCTCACACTATCAGTTCCTTCACAGTGTTCTTGAAGAGCTTCCCATGCATCCTTAGCAATAGTGCAGTCAGCTATGAGTCCAAACATTCTCATATCCACAATAACATATTGAGTAAGTTGCAGTGGAATATAAGTTAAACGTGAATAAAATAAAGGGGAGGGAAGAGCTAGGAAAAAAAATAATTAAAGACCAAATATTATGTGAAAAAATTAAAATTGACACAACTCGCAAATTAAATTATATAAGTGTCTTTAAAATATGGGTTTTCCTGACATCTCATATTGTCATTATATTATTTTTTTGGTGACACTTATAGAGTTGACAATAATACCATTTAATGACATTACATAATGTCACCAAAGCTAAGTCGATATTAGAATAGATGACATTTTTGCAGATGTCACTAAAACATTAATGTCACTAAAAATGAAATATAATGACATTCATGAATGTCACTATAGGCATTTTTCCTTGTAGTCTAGGAAAAAAAATTAAAGATCAAATATTATGTGAAAAAATTGAAATTGACACAACTCGCAAATTAAATTATATATCTCAGTTTTGTAAAATTAGTTCAAAAATTTAATATATAATATTACCATCATAAAGAAAGAGGACAAAATCGCAAAGAAACATTACGAAAAAAAATTCCAATTTTCCCAACATAAAAAAGATACAATTTTTCCTACATTCTCAAAGGAACCATAATTTAATTTCGCATCCTAGCTAACTTGAAAGAATTTTCTCGAAGGCATGTAAAGAAAACATGTGCGGTGCATATGAATCCATGTTACTCCCGATGCTGTACAAATTATAGCCAATTCACGTGGATTTAACCATACCCACAATTTCTCTACACTAAAATTAAACCCCATCTATAAATGAAGCTCCAAACTTCATGGACTGTCCCATATTCAAACTAACTAATTAAACACAACTTTTATACAGAAACCAGCCCTAGCTATTTTGAGTCCATTTCAACAGCTAGCTACTCTGTTCTGAAATTCGACCTTGTTTCTTTGCACACGTACAATTAATATGGCAGCTGCAGCAACAGGGATGCAACTAATTTTCGGAGCCGGCTCGAGTTCGAGAATTTTTGGTTCGAACCAGTTCGTTCCTTTGAGAAGTGCGCCACTCTTTAAGAGGAACTTGAAGTTTAGAGTCCAAAGCTGCATGTCGTCTGAGGTAAATTAAAACATATAACATAATTGTCAACTTTATAATGTAATTAAATATATATTAATTTTTGAGTTTGTTACATAATGAAATATATTAATTAATTAATTAATTGTTGATTCAAACAGGATGGTGATGATGTTGTAGCTGGGGAGAAACAAAAAGCAGCAATTCCAATTCCACCTCAGTTGTTCTCAACACCTCCCCCGCCACCGCAACCGGAGGTACGTACCGTACGGTTAATCCATATCCTATAAATTAATTAATTAATTATATTTCTTTTCAATTACTTATATATACTAAATATTATACATTCAATATGTATGTATGTATGTATCCCAGGAGAGCACCAAGATTAGAAACATCATGGCATTTGACGGGCCAGGTCCGGAGAGGATCAACGGTCGGCTAGCCATGATCGGATTCGTAGCAGCAATTGCAGTGGAATTAACCAGAGGACAAGATATATTTTCCCAAATACAAAACGGAGGGATTCCGTGGTTTCTGGGGGCAACTGCTCTGCTATCCGTAGCATCTCTTGTCCCATTGTTTAAAGGCGTTAGCGCGGATTCGAGATCGAGGGGATTCATGACATCCGATGCAGAGCTTTGGAATGGAAGGCTTGCAATGTTAGGGTTGATAGCTTTGGCTTACACGGAGTATGTCAAGGGTGGGACTCTTGTGTGAAAGTTTGTTATATATATATGGGCATGTTTTATTCCATTATATATAGCTGTGTTTAAATAATTAATTATTATGTAAAATATTCAAATCATATAGTGATATTTTCTAGTGAGAATCTATTATATATATTAATCTTTACATAGTTGCCCTCCTCCCGTTCTGGCCACTATTATATGGATATATATATATATATATATATATTATATGAATTAAATATAAAATCAACATAATGAGAAGTTAAAGAGAAGGATAAGTGTGGAGAGAAGGGGAAAGATTCGAGAAACTAAGTTTGGAATAATTTCAGAAGACGTTATCAATATTTATAATTGAAATATTTTTTTTACAGAATTTATAATTGAAATTTTCAATCCGTGACACTAAAGACACGTGCGACCTTCTTTGCTCTTTAACCGTGCGAATACTGGCAAAACAACTTTGTGTCGATTTGTGACAATATAATAAAATTATTATTATTTGAAATTTCTAAATTGATTGTATAAGTTAATCTATTATAATTTTTAATTTAAACTTGAAAATGGTTGAAGTTTAATGATAATTCATAACGCAATTAATTAATCGTCTTAATTAGGGGTGGATTTTCGGTATACCGTATCAAAAATATTGGTATAAAAAAAATTCATACTGATAGCGATATCGAAATTTCAAAATTTTGGTATGAAAAAAATTTATACTAATACCCTATAGATACCGAAAAAAAATTTGATATACCAAAATAATGTATATATATCAAAATAATTTCGGTACGGTATTCCGAAAAGTCGGTATTTTGGTTCGGTAACCCAGTCCTAGTCTTAATCTACATTTTAGCTGGTAATATATTGCGTAAGCGAGATACTGCTCCATATAGGGAAATCATTGAAATGCACACCAAACCATATATGTCACTACAACAAATATGCTATTTAACTACACTAAAAAGACAACGGTTTTATACACAAGCTGTTGTCTTTTGGCCTTTAACAACGTTTTTACAAAAACCGTTGTCGTTGGCCGTAATTTTATTGAAAAAAGACAACGGTTTTTAAAAATTCATTGTCTTATATGTATTAAAGACAACGGTTTTAAAAGTTGTTGTCTATCAGCGGTTTTTTAGGCCTACAACAACGGTTTTAATTAACCGTTGTCTATTTGCATGTTTTTTGAGGCCTACGACAACGGTTTTATCTAGTTTAAGACAACCCTCTTGGCAAACCGTTTTCTCTTTTTTTTCCCTTTTTTAAAAAAAAAATACATATACAAATCTATACCTACACGCTAGAGAAGAAAGAACAAAAGAAAGAGAAGGAAAATCCAAACCCTAGCCCCAATCAGCGTCGCCCCTTCTACCCAGGACAGCTCATGCGCCCTAGTTGCCGATCGATCACCGGAAACAGGTCATCCGACCTCCTTTCAGTTAGCCTAAGCTTTAACATCGATCTCCAATTATTATTCTTTCTTCCTCAGAACGAACAGATTTCTGCAGTGTTCTTCGGATTTCACTGTCAGAATTTCAGAATGTTTGTTCGGCGCTTGTATGGTGCTCGCCAAGCTCCTTCATCTGATCTTATGTGTAAAGGTAGGTTCTAGTTTGTGTTATTTTGGATTCCTTTGAATATCGAGTTTAAACTCCCGATTTGTGTGACTCGAAGCTCTCAGCGCTTTGTTTACATGTTTTTCGCTCACTTTTGGAATTGCTTCAAAAAGGTATGCCTCTCGTCAATTATTTTTGTATATATTCTTTTTTGCTTCAAGTTTTTTAGATTTTCCTGTTTATATTTTTAATTTGTTTTTTTCGTTTCCTAGTTATTTTTTTCGTGTTTTTGTTTGGTTAGATTTTGATTTTCATTCGTTATTGTTTTTTTTTTTTTTCTGAAGCAGAAGGTGAAGGACAAGGAGATCAATATTTTCCTGAAGCTGGAAAAATAGGCACTAATCCATCTCTGCTCCTGAATAAAGCATTCAAATGTTTCAACGATAAGCATGTAAGTAGTCGCACTAATCCTTGAAACTTAATTATTTCTCGTAAATATAGTTGAGATATAAACAATTGAGTAAATGCTCTACAAGTGAATTCTTTAAAAATATTTTCGCTCAAGCTAAGTGGTGGCTGTCGGTGCTCTCCTCCCACCCAACCTGATTCTTGATTAACTGAATGCAATAATACTTCAGATTTGCATGTCCTAATACTACGGTATTCAGAAAATAGATCATGTACGCACACAGCCAAAGACTCGAAAGAAGGGGAGAGACGGGGAAAGGGGGTGATTTAACGAAAGTGGTGAAATTTTAAATTTATGAAAACAAAACATTCGAAACTTTTTCATCTAAATGGCATTGGATTTTCTATATTTGCTTCGGCCATCATAGGTAGCAATCTACATTAAATGACTGTCTATGATTCCTGCACATACTTACCAACTCCAACTCACTGCCCTGTTTTAACGCATTATTGCAACAAAATAGCATGATTTCTACATCAAATATAAAATCTATGTCCAATATGTCTTTTCAAACGTTAGAATATACTCAAAACATTCTCTGCCAAAGTTTTAAACAACAAAGAGATCGTGCAAAGGGTGAGTCTGAAAATTGGAAAGAAGACTTGATCAATGTTATGTATTCAGCTAACATGTTACAACTAAACACAATTTATCATATATTCTATTATACATGTCTACATATTTACAAATAACTCAAACCAGTGAGCTCAGCGTGCCACCTGAATACATGGATCCATACTGCAACGGACCGTGCATAGTCGAAACACGGCATGTACTGGATTGCGTGGATGGTATTGTAAAAAACTTCTTATTCTTCAACAGGGCTACTCTTAACAACATAAGAGATGTAATCAGTGGTGGATGTAGCTATGGTCTTAAAAGAGATACCAAACGACACCCTGATAAAACCTCGGTCTCCCCTCGATTTCAACTTATGATTAAGCTCTATAATGCCAAGTGCTGTAAATAAGGGTTTGTTTTGTGACATGTAACTTCAACGTGGCTGAGCATATTCGAGAAGATGTAATTATTGGTGGATGTAGCTATGGTCCTAAAAGAGGTACCAAACGACACCCAGATAAAAATCTTGATATATATGATTGTTTTTCACCAGTGGTTTAGATCATGATGGCGTGTTACCTGCATGGGCTTGGATTTCTTGGATTTTCGTCATAGGATCAGGAATTGGGGTCAGAATTTTGTGTGTTCTGCATCTGTGGATTGACTTATACAGGGAGAGAGCCCAGAAAAAAAAAGAAATTGAGTTGAGACATTCCGTAAAAAAGTGTAAGTTAATTAGTTGCTAGCTAACTAGGAGGATGCACGTGCTTTGCACGTGAAACTCTTCACTAATGTGTTATTTAATATAATAACTTAGAAATAATTTTTTAATTGAGATGTCTTAATCTTGCGACAACTCTTATATTTGAAATAGGTTTTGAGCAGTCGGATAATGTATTCCAGTATGCCCAATTAATTCATTTTCTCAGCCTTGATTTTGGATTGTATATATGAACTAGCTTCTTCAATTGGTCTTGAGCTTCATGTAGGGTTGTCAATTCGGGTAGGTCGGATCGATTCGGGTCGGGTTGAAGAATTTTTTAAAAAGAATCTCTCAACCCGAACCCGACTCAACCCAAAAACGACCAACCCGAACCCGAACCCGACCAACCCGACTAATCCGATCAACCCGAACCAACCCGATTTATATTTTTAGTTTTAAAATTTTTTTAAAAAATAATTAAATTAAATTTCAAAAAACACAATAATAATAATATTTAATTAAACACATAATAACAAAATCTAAGTTTATATATAATTTAAATTTGAAATTGTAGTTGTAAATAATTTAAATTATACTTAGTACAAAAAATAAAAAAATTATTTTAAAACATCAAAATTGTAAAATAAACATTAAATGACGAAAATCTATTATATAAATATATAATAAATTTTTTTCAAACATACAAAACATAAAAATGTAGCAAATATCTTTCATAATTTCATAAAAAATAATAATTAAAAAAAATTCGGGTCACTGGTTGACCCAAACCCAACCCAAACCCGATTAATTTTTTCGGGTTAGCTTTCGGGTCAACTTGATTTGACCCAAACCCAAAAACCCCCAACCCTAACCCGATATATTTTGGGTCAACTCGTGTCGGGTTGACGGGTTGGGTTCAATTTTGACACCCCTAGCTTCATGGATATGATTTCTGACTAGCTAGATTGCTTAATCTTGGACTGGTTGATTTTCGAATGGACTACTAGAAATATATCTTCGTGTTTTGTCAAATACCAAAACTTATTCTGAAAATTTCTCTCTTTTTGGTTTTTGATTAAACTAAGCAGCTCTTCTTTCTTTTATTGATATATTCTTCGAAAATCAATTATTTCTCTTCAAACATTCTTCAAGCAGTTTCCCCTTAATTAATTTGATATATATAAAATATCTTCATTGTATTTCTTGAAATACTTAAAAATTATATTTATTACGTCTCCTCGATATCTGCAATTCATTGAAAATATTTACCATGAATAACTCTTCACATTTTCCAAATAATTCTACAAATAGTTTCGAATTACATAAATTTGATCATATCAACAAATTCTTAGCATAGTGATCATGGAAGCAATTATCAAAGAGTACGAAATCATTGTTCATCAGAAGTTGATGTCCCTAGAGGCTAAGGTGGAAATGCTGCAAATTCATAGGGTTACTCCTTATCCGCCAGTAGGAGCTGGGTGACTGTAGTGACCCATACAGTGATCACCTAATAATCAAATATTTAAACATGCAATTAAATAATAAATAATCTTAATTAGAGTAAATGCAAAACTTAAAAAAATAAACCAATACCAGAAAGTAAAACCTAGTGTTCAACCCTGACATCCAGCCTTGATCACCACCTAAACTCCCTGACTTTAGGAATAACAACATGCATCGGTCCCATTGAATGGGGTAACTAGATAACAGAAAATAACCGGAAGTGAGCCTAACACGCTCCGAAATTGTCCTTAGCCCAAAGCTTCATATTTTGTCCGATTAATTCCAAATTAAGCCCATAATCCATGATTAACTATTTTTACTTAATTAATCTTGTAAAATGGTGTTGGGCTACTACAGTGACTGTCTCGAATAAAGAAAAAAAATCAAGCAACGACTTGGTATAAACAGGTCTGACGACATCTTCAAGTCTAAAAATGTTTCTCTTTTGAAACTTGTGAAAGAGCTTCAGACACTAGAAAAAATCAACTATTATCCAAGTTGTCGGGAGACATCATCAGGTGAACTGGTCACCTGGATGTCTTTCTGAAAAATGGTTGTTGAATGGGAGATTGTCATTGTACAACATAATCTTTGAATGAAATATATTTTATTTTCCTTATTTTAATTTGCTGTATATTTTTTTTTATGCAAATTATATATTATTTTTAACTGTCTAACATTTATCAATATAATCACCGATATTGAAATAAGACAAGAATAAGAGTAAAAAGGCATAGTCATTTTTTTTGGCGTGTCAGTTGATTGTAGTCTTCAATATGCTAGAAAATCAGTTGGTTCATCTAATAGCCTTCTATGGAGAATAACAGTTCCCATGAAACTGATATCTCTTTATTTGTTTTTGTCACTTGTAAATGCTGTCACAAATTGGTCTATGATACCCAAATTTACGTGAGTCCTTGATTGATTAGTCCTTTGGTAATCCAAACTTGAATCAACCTGACTGGTTTTATTGAATATATCCTATAATGTTCGTGCTTTGTGTTTAGTGTGCTTGTGAGATGAATAATATGTGTTGAATTTTGAATGATGTACATAAGAAGAATTTTGCAATGAATGAAGTGTTCGAGAGTATACAATGTATGATTTTATACTTTTTGCATCATAATTCTGTCTATATCTGCTTTGAACTGATCTTTCATGTGATTTAAAGTTATGTTTTCCAGTCATTTGATCTTGACTAGATTTCCGGTCTTTCTTTTCACATGAGTTTTGTGGAAGATAACCAATTCCAAATTTTTGAAAATTGCTCCAGCTCTTCACTGTTTCAACATTTTGTGAGGAAGGATTACTCATGGATTTGACAAAATGAATACATTTTCCTTCACACATATTTAAATTTTGTTGGTATCTACTTCAGAACTGCTTGTATCTTCTTTAAAACCTAGACCAGTCTTATCATTACCTGGCCTTTGCAGTTCATGAATTGTGTTTAGAGTACTAACTGAAGATTTATTCCATGTTTGAATTAGCTCAGTTAATTTCAAGTTTTCTGATCTTAACGGCTGTTTCTCATCATCTAAATCATTATTTTCAATTCTAAGCCTAGCAATTTCTACCTCTAAATCAGCTTTGTTTGGAAGTTCATTTTGCTTTGCCTTAACTTCTTCAAATCCTAAACATAATTTGTGATATTCATTAGCCATTTAGTGCATTGCATTAGCTAACTCTTCTTGTAAAAAATCAGTAGAGTTGAAACTTAGTACCTGTTTACTTGTAGAAAAATTAACAGGCATCTGCACACTAGTAGAAGGACGGTATTCATGATCCATGAAACAACAATCTTTTTCTTTGTTTGAACTCAAAGAACATCAAGATTCTTCAATATCTTCTATTTTAGAATTCTCAGAATGTTCAGTCTATTCACTGTTGTCTTGCTTAATAAACTGCTGCCAAATAATTTTTGCAGTAGAACATGTTTTCATAGTTTTGAATGAACATTTATCTATGGTGGTGTTTCAGAAACTTTTGGCAATCTCACTAAAAACATCAATTCGAGAATTGTTGGTTCGAACCAGTTCGTTCCTTTGAGAAGTGCGCCACTCTTTAAGAGCAACTTGAAGTTTAGAGTCCAAAGCTGCATGTCGTCTGAGGTAAGAGTTTGTTACATAATGAAATAATGGTACATTGCTGAAAAATCCCCAATCCAAACATTTTTTGCTCTGCACTCCCTAGCCACTTTTTTGTACCATAATTTTTGTTAATTTGTACCATATCTTATATGGTTTTGTACCACATGATGTATGATTTTGTAACACATTTTATGAATAGGGACCCCAAAGCAAAACATGTTTGTATTTGGGGATTTTTCAGCAAATTGCCCATGAAATATATTAATTAATTAATTGTTGATTCAAACAAGATGGTGATGATGTTGCAGCTGGGGAGAAACAAAAAGCAGCAATTCCAATTCCACCTCAGTTGTTCTCAACACCTCCCCCGCCACCGCAACCGGAGGTACGTACCGTACGTTTAATCCATATCCTATAAATTAATTCATTATATTTCTTTTCAATTACTTATACTAAATATTATACATTCAATATGTATGTATGTATGTATGTATGTATGTATGTATGTATGTATCCCAGGAGAGCACCAAGATTAGAAACATCATGGCATTTGACGGGCTAGGTCCGGAGAGGATCAACAGTCGGCTAGCCATGATCGGATTCATAGCAGCAATTGCAGTGGAATTAACCAGAGGACAAGATATATTTTCGCAAATACAAAACGGAGGGATTCCGTGGTTTCTGGGGGCAACTGCTCTGCTATCCGTAGCATCTCTTGTCCCATTGTTTAAAGGCGTTAGCGCGGATTCGGGATCCAGGGGATTCATGACATCCGATGCAGAGCTTTGGAATGGAAGGCTTGCAATGTTAGGGTTAATAGCTTTGGCTTACACGGAGTATGTCAAGGGTGGGACTCTTGTGTGAAAGTTTGTTATATATATATGGGCATGTTTTATTCCATTATATATAGCTGTGTTTAAATAATTAATTATTATGTAAAATATTCTAATCATATAGTGTGATATTTTCTAGTGACAATCTATTATATATTAATCTTTACATAGTTGCCCTCCACCCGTTCAACATAATGAGAAGTTCAAAAGAAGGATAAAAGTGGAGAGAAGAAGGGGAAAAATTCTAGAAACTAAGTTTGGAATAATTTCAGAAGACGTTATCAATATTTATAATTGAATTTTTTTTTTACGGAATTTATAATTGAAATTTTCAATCCGTAACACTAAAGACACGTGTGACTTTTTTTTCCTCCTTAACTTTGCCCCTTACGAGAATTACCAAAACAGCTTTGTGTCGATTCGTGATATCATTGTTTCAACTCATATACACACACATATATTTATGTCCATATCTCTTACAATATTTGTCTTTGACATTAATGCATGTCTTCATTGTCTCTAGATCTTCAATAAGTTTTTATAAGAGTTTTTAATGAAGTTGCACATGTTTTAATTGAGATGTCTGAATCTTGCGACAACTCTTATATTTGAAATAGGATTTGAGCAGTCGGATAATGTATTCCAGTATGCCCAATTAATTCATTTTCTCAGCCTTGATTTTGGATTGTATATATGAAGTAGCTTCTTCAATTGGTCTTGAGCTTCATGTAGGGTTGTCAATTCGGGTAGGTCGGGTCGATTCGGGTCGGGTTGAAGAATTTTTTTTAAAAAATCTCTCAACCCGAACCCGACTCAACCCAAAAACGACCAACCCGAACCCGAACCCGACCAATCCGACTAATCCGATCAACCCGAACCAACCCGATTTATATTTTTAGTTTTTAAATTTTTTTAAAAAATAATTAAATTAAATTTCAAAAAACACAATAATAATAATATTTAATTAAACACATAATAACAAAATCTAAGTTTATATATAATTTAAACTTGAAATTGTAGTTGTAAATAATTTAAATTATAATTAGTACAAAAAATAAAAAATTATTTTAAAACATCAAAATTTTAAAATAAACATTAAATGACGAAAATCTATTATATCAATATATAATAAATTTTTTTCAAACATACAAAACATAAAAATGTAGCAAATATCTTTCATAATTTCATATAAAATAATAATTAAAAAAAAATTCGGGTCACTGGTTGACCGAACCCAACCCAAACCCGATTAATTTTTTTGGGTTAGCTTTCGGGTCAACTTGATTTGACCCAAACCCAAAAACCCCCAACCCTAACCCGATATTTTTCGGATCGACTCGTGTCGGGTTGACGGGTTGGGTTCAATTTTGACACCCCTAGCTTCATGGATATGATTTCTGACTAGTTAGATTGCTTAATCTTGGACTGCTTGATTTTCGAATGGACTACTAAAAATATATCTTCTTGTTTTGTCAAATTGTTGCAAATTCTTAAAGACACGTGTGATGAAAATTGTTGCTAATTGGATGGCCCGAATTGGCCGATTTCCATCCGAGCCCCACAATTTTCATGTGGGCCCGGATGAAAATTGTGTTTTGATCAATCCGGGTCATCCATTTGTAGAGGGGCAGGGGCAGGGGCAGGGGCAGGGTCAGGGTCGAATGACCCCTTCATATCATTGTTTGAAAAAATAATGATAAATAAAATTACGGTAAATTGGGAATAAATACCTATCTATAAAATGTTTTGATGTTCAATTCCTACATCAGATAAATTAATTTTCCACTACCTGACACACCTCAAATCTTTCTACTCGCTCTCTGATAGAAAGATTCACTCATTTTTTTTACTTTATTTATTTATTTATTTATTATTATTATTGTTATTATTATTTTTATTTAACAATTGGTTGTCTCTCCTTCCTCTCTTATTTACTCGTTTCACGACACACCTTCTTCTACAAAAAGTCCCACAGCAAAAAAATCGAAGAACACCCACTCACCTCAAATTTGTCTCGCCATTCTTACACTGTCATCTAATCTCATTTACCTTTGTTTTCTCCTCCATTTAACCATTATCGTTTACTCCATCAGCATATACAAAACATGTGTGTGTTCATGCTGGTTTCTTCAATTTGTCGCATATTTTATTGCAGATTTTTATTCGATTTACCGCTTGTTTTTGTTTGATTTTCGTAGAATTTTGTATAATTTGCCTTCGTGTTTTGATAATTTTTTGGACGAAGGTTTTTGTTTGATTTGTCGATACTTTTTGGTTTTACTTCACATATTTTTGTTCAATTCTCTGTGGTCTTTTGTTGTAGGTTTTTGTTCGATTTGTGTTGGTTTTAAGAATATGCCGTAGTTAATTTCATATTATTTTTGGATGATTTGTTGATTTTTTTGTTCTATTTTAATTTTTTGTTTTTATTTTTGTTTTTGAATGGCATTGCTCTGTATTTTTAATTGGTTTTAATTGTAGGTTGGGACTATACTTCTTGAATTTTGATCATTTGTTCAATATCTTGTTTTTCCATGCCTAATTTGAGGGGAAAACGGTGGTCTTATTTCTGAATGGGAATGGATGAAATTGAAATTCTTGTTGTTTGTGGTAGGATTCAAGATTTCAAACTTTCTTATTTGTCATACATTGAAATTAGGTTCTTGATTATCAAGAATGGTTGTATGATGCTAAACTTCTTTGATATTTGTGTTTGAATCTCTATTTTATTTGGGGTAAATTGCATATATCACCCTTGTTACAATTTTTAAGCTATTAACCCCCGTGATTCTAGATTTGTATCATACACATCTCTTCTCGCTAAAAAATGACGAAAATGTCCTTGACTTTTATGAACTATTTAATTTATCATTTATTTTATGTAGGGGTATTTTCGTTATTTTTTAGTTGAAAAGGGTGTGCATGCTTCAAATCTAGAATTATAGGGGGTTATCAGCTTAAAAATTTTCACAGGGGGTTATTAGCTAACACGGGATTTCACAAGGATGATATATGCAATTTTCCCATTTTATTTTTATTTTTTTAAAAAAGTAGAACATCAAGATTAATGGTCTCATTCTTCAGCATCGTATCAAGCTACCTTTTGTTTTATTGATGCTAAACTTCTATGATATTTTGTGTTTGCATCCCTATTTTGTTTTTTTTTTTTTAAAGACGTAGGACATGGAGATTAATGCTTTCATTCTTAAGCATCATATCAAGCTAACGTTTGTTTTATTGAGAAAAGTGGAGGATTTGGCGTGTCTTTGGTTTGGTGATCTTTGGCTAGTGTAAGAAATCACAAATGTTATGGTTGATGATGCACGAGTTTATATTGAGAAATGAATTTTAGTTTTGGCTTTGGTTGTATGGTAAAGATTTTAAAAGGTTTGAAAAGTATGAATTATATTGATATGACACCCATTTAGGATTTTTTTTTCCAAAAATGTAATTTATTGATGAATGAATTCTTAAAACATATTGAAGCCAATTTATTTTTTATATTGAGACTTTTGTATAGAACATGTATCGACAATTTGGAAGCTAATTTATACATCAAAATGGGATGTCGAATATTCTTTTGTGTTTATGTTTTTTATTTAGTATTTTGACTATATTATTATTGAGTTTGATGGTATTTTTTTTTTCAATGAACATAGAAGCTTATTTTTGTATCTAAATTGGTTATGGTGATCTTATTTTATATGTTCTGATGCAGATATCAATTGACAAAAAAATGATTCAAATTAGTGTTATAGGAGAAGGAATGAGGATGCGACTGGTACCTATTACAGAAACATGATGAATAAGTTTGAAGAAAAACTTAACAAGGAGCAACAGAAATGGATAAAAAGTGCAATGTTGTATAGTGTTGTGTTCATATATGAAATAACCAAGACCCTGATGATACGTACACATATATATGATGTCATATTTTAACTATATTAATCTTGTAAGTAATTTTTATTGTATCGAAGTTTGCAACATTAGTACAACGTAACAATGTAGTTGCTACCAAAAATAATTAAACGAGTCAAGATCGTGATATAACACACATATATATGTAATACCATATTTTAAAAATATTAGTACCGCAAGTTGACTTAATTGTATAACATTTTGCCACATTAGTTACTATGTAACATTGAAACTTATACTGAACATATGTGAAATAACTAAGACCATGATGTTACGCATATATGTATATGAAACCATATTTTAACTATATTAGTAATACAAATTACTACGCAACAATGCAATTGGTATTCAACATATATACATGAACGAATCAAGATCATGATGTAACATACATATGTAACAATACTATATTTTAACTATAATTAGTACTGCAACTTTACCACATTATTCTACATTAGTACTACGTAACAATGTAATTGGTACTGAGATCATTTGAAAGGTGTGACTCAAGATCACCACTATTGAAAATAAGTATGGAAAATGTATCAAATTAAAAAAAATCTCATACAACAATTATACATTATTATAATTCATTTTCAAGCTAAATTACTACGTATCGATATAATTGGTACTGCGTTTCTGACACACACCAATACCACCATGAAAAACATGTATGAAAAATGTATCAAATTTAACAGAATCTAATACCACAATGAGACATTATTATACTTCATTTTCAAGCTAAAGTACTACGTATCGATATAATTGGTACTGCGTTTCTGAACACGCACCAACACCACTATGGAAAATATGTATGGAAGATAAACCGAATTTAACAAAATCTCATACGACAATTAGTTATACTTCATTTTCAAGCTAAAGTACTACATATCGATATAATTGGTACTGCGTTTCTGACATGCACCAACACCATCATGGAAAATATTTATGGAAGATGTACAAAATTTAACAGAATGTCATACCACAATGAGACATTATTATACTTCATTTGCAAGTTAAAGTACTATGTATCGATATAATTGGTACTGCATTTCTGACACGCACCAACACCACCATGAAAAACATGTATGTAAAATGTATCAAATTTAACAGAATCTCATACCACAATGAGACATTAGTATACTTCATTTGCAAGAAAAAGTACTATGTATCGATATAATTGGTACTGCATTTCTGAACACGCACCAACACCACTATGGAAAACATGTATGGAAGATGTACCGAATTTAACAAAATCTCATACCACAATTAGAAATTATTATACTTCATTTTCAAGCTAAAGTACTACATATCGATATAATTGGTATTGTGTTTCTGACATGCACCAACACCACCATGGAAAACATGTATGGAAGATGTACAAAATTTAACAGAATCTCATACCTCAATGAGACATTATTATACTTTATTTGCAAGCTAAAGTACTACGTATCGATATAATTGGTACTGCGTTTCTGAACACGCACCAACACCACTATGGAAAACATGTATGGAAGATGTACCGAATTTAACAAAATCTCATACCACAATTAGACATTATTATACTATATTTGCAAGTTAAAGTACTACGTAGCGATATAATTGGTACTATGTTTCTGACCACGCACCAACACCACCATGAAAAACATGTAGGGAAGATGTACCAAATTTAACAGAATCTCATACCACAATGAGACATTATTATACTTCATTTGCAAGCTAAAGCACTACATATCTATATAATTGGTACTGCGTTTCTGAACACGCATCAAAACGATGATGTTACACATATATCATAGATGTATAACCATATGTTTGAGTGTAAATATATGTTTTATATGTTTGAGATACTTACATGTCATTAAATTAATGATCATAGAGGTTACATATATATTAGATGTATAAACATATTTTTGAGTGAGTTATAGGTTATTAATTGTGGGGACCCGGGTTGCTAATCTTATCTTGGGGCAATTTATCATTAATAACAATGAATCAAGTACTAAAAGGAAATTATAAACCAAGAGCAAAAAATTTTTTTTTTTTTAACAAACAGTAACGCGCTCGATCGGGTAAACTCACCCGATCGAGCGAGCTAAAATATGCAGCTCTCGGGTCCATGAATTATTTGGCCTCGCTCGATTGGATGAACTTGTCCGATCGAGCGAGCCCAAATATTCATTTCTCTGTTTTTAACATTTCCAAGCCGCGCTCGATCGGGTGAACTCGTCCGATCGAGCGGGCTCCAAATTCTGAAAATATGCATAATGTATTTTTGCTGTCAAACTTGGAACATGTATACACATACTCTTTTTCAAGCTACAAAATAATATACATGTTATCTAATATCATCTTATAATCTCCCATACACATAATATGAAAAGCTAACATGTATTCTACAACAATATACAAAGTTCTTGTATCCTTTCCAACATGTTTAACCACATAAAGTACAAGTCGTTCTGCTACAACCCGAGCTCTCACATGCTAAGAGTATATCTCGAGCTATCCCTGTCTTTTCTGACCAGCTCTTGCCCCCACCTATTGTCATGCACACATACAAAACAAAGAAATAGCCGGATACCTCCGGTGAGAATAAAATCCCAGTATAAACAACATAAAGTGTGAGATAATAAACATGAATGCAATGCATATGTTCAAAATAGGCTATCAATTTGATATCAATAGAATACTAGTTCTTGGGATCCCGAGGAAATAAAATCTTCAACGAACACCAACTCACCCAATCAAGGTGAATTTAAATACTTTATTTCCTCTGACTTTGGTGCAACTATAGTGAGTCTTTTGGGTCTGGACGTAAGTCTACATTCCGTGCCACTCAACTACAGTCCTCCAAACGTCATATGCACTCTAGGCCTTTCAACCCTCTGTGCTTTTGGACTGGAGTTCAAGATGAATGTAACATAATCTGTATGCATTAAAGACTATAAAACATCTTGAACATCTAATCACATAAGCAAGAAAATCAACAAAAGCATTTACTCACATAAGGCACATAATCAAACAAGTATGTGATTGACAAGGGAATACTCAAAACAATAGCTATTTCGAGTGTTCTATCCCATCTGGATTAGCTGTCTTTTATACCTTTCAATGTCGAGTCTGAAGGTACTTCATGTCTGAAAATACATCAATACGATTTCATATCAAAAGGCTATTCAACTTGGTAGTTCAAACTTCAAACACAAATGCTTCAAAACTTCTTGAACTCTTTGCCGATTCAATTCCGGATTTCCCGAGTTCGACAACTTCAAACACAAGGCTGAAATGAAGTGTTTATGGACAATGAATATCAGCTGATAACTCAAGAATTTATCAGCTCAAACAAACAACAATAGCAAAAACTTGACAATTCTTGAACCGACGACATAACGGCTAAAAACCGGCAATCCAAACGATATCCAAATCAATCCAACAATCAATACAACTCATAATCTTCATCATATCAGCTCACATAACTCAAAAATCAGCATAGACAGAAATGATAGGGTTCGAATTTTGCTTTCTAAAATCATAAAAAATTTTAACGACAGTCTTTTTTCGAACCGTCTGCAAATACGTAATCGGTACTAGCTCAGTCACATATATAATCACAAATAAGAACAACCTATCTTCAACATAAAAATAAAATCTAAGAAAATTGAATGAAATTTGTACCAAAACGTAGCTCTCGGAGCGGTGATCGCAAATATATACTTATCTCGAATTTCTGACGTCCGGATCACGCAAAATCGAAGCTTTAAAATATTGAAAATGGCGTGAAGAAAATAAATCTGATCCGTCTGCCTTTTTGGTCGTGTAATCTGATGGAAAAAGAGTCAAATAGATATATATAAGCTATTTTGCAGTTTAGTCCCTGAACTTTTGGCTATTTGCAATTCAGTCCCCAGAAAAGCGATTTAATTCAATTTCAATTCTTATTCATTTAAGAATATTAGAATTTAATTCTAAACTCTAAATATTCCCAAATTAAATATTCTCGGATAAAAATTAAATAATTCCGGGCCTTACATTTCTCCCCCACTAAAGGATGTGTTCGTCCTCGAAATCATAAGCAAGCTGTATAGACTATCTGTATACCCATAAGATAATGAAATAACGGAAAACAGAATAAGAACTCACATCAAGGAAACAACTCTGGAAATATCTGTCTCATATCTGACTCAGTCTCCCAAGTCGCTTCTTCTGTGCCAAGTCGACTCCACTGAACTTTGACTAACTGAATTGTCTTGTTTCTGAGCTGTTTATCTTTGCGATCAAGAATCTGAATAGGATGCTCAAAATAACTTAGAGTCTCGTCAAGTTCAGCTTCATCAGGCTGAAGAATATGGGAAGGATAAGGTTGATACTTCCGCAGCATAGAGACATGGAATACATCATGAATACCAGACAAAGATGGAGGAAGAGCGAGTCGATAAGCAAGATCTCCTATCTTCTCGATAATCTCATAAGGACCAATAAAAAGCGGTGATAACTTTCCTCTCTTGCCAAATCTGACTGTACCTCTAAATGGAGAAATCTTCAAGAAAACTCTGTCTCCCTGATCAAAAGATAGAGGTCGTCGTCTGATATTTGCATACTTTTCTTATCTGTCCTGAGCTATTTTTATTATTTTCTGTATAAGCTTCACTTTTTCTGTCATTTCACGAATCATATCAGGCCCAACATCTGGTACGTCTGAGATATCATCACAATATAACGGTGATCTATATTTCTTTCCGTACAGTGCTTCAAAAGGAGTCATCTTAATGCTAGTCTGATAGCTGTTATTATAAGAAAATTCTGCAAGTGGTAATGAATCTTGTCAACTAGTACCAAAGTCTAGTACTATCGCTCTCAACATATCCTCAAGTGTCTGGATAGTCCGCTCTGACTGTCCGTCTGTTTGAGGATGTTAAGTTGTACTTAAATGCAATTGAGTACCAAGAGCTTGTTGCAAGCTATGCCAAAAGTGTGATGTAAATCTAGGGTCTCGATCTGAAACAATATATTTAGGCACACCATGTAATCTTACCACTTCTCTGACATAGATCTCTGCCATCTGATCATGTCTATACGTCATTCTGTATGGAATAAAGCACGCTGATTTCGTCAAACGATCAATAATCACCCAAATGGCATCGTACCCTCTGGATGATTGTGGTAGCTGTGTGACAAAATCCATGGAAATGTGATCTCATTTCTATTCTGGAACTGATAAACTCTTTTATAGACCACCTGATTTCTTTCTTTCTGCTTTCACCTGTTGGAAATTCAAACATTTAAACACAAAATCTTTGACATCTGCTTTCATCTATTTCCACCAATACTGTGTCTTCAGATCATTATACATTTTTCTGCCACCAGGATGAATACTAAAACGACTGTTGTGAGCTTCTTTCAATATCTGCTGTTTCAAGTCTGGCACATTTGGAACAACCAATCTGTTATTCACATATAACACATTATCAGCACAGACCTGATATTCAGATTGATGTCCAGATCTGACCATATCAATCGATTTCTTAATATTCTGATCCACTTTCTGTGCTTCCTTGATTCGTATCAACAGTTCTGGCTCAGCTTTTATAGCATAAACTCGGATAGACTGCATATCTGTTTCAAATACTAATCCAGAAATACAACAATCTTCCACCAAATGAGATACACCTATCGTAGACAAGGATAACGAACATACCTTTCTACTTAAGGCATCTGCAGCTGCATTGGATTTTCCTGGATAATATTTGATCTCGCAATCGAAATCTTTCAGTAAATCAAGCAATCTACGCTGTCTCATATTCAATTTTGACTGCGAAAACAGATATTCAAGCTTTTGTGATCAGAAAAGATTTCAAACTTCTCACCATAAAGATAATGTCGTCATATCTTCAATGCAAAGACAATAGCGGCAAGCTCCAAATCATGGATAGGATACCGTGTCTCGTGTGGCTTCAACTGTCTCGAAGCATAAGCGATAACATGCCCTAGCTGCTGCTACAACTTAAATTGTAATTCACCCAAGTGTAGGTTGTCTGCAAGTAATATACTCGTGAGTACAAGATCGATCCACGGAGAGGATGTTGTAGGTTTAATTTTAGAAATGATATATTATAGATGGAAATATTATTATAAAACTTCAAATACAAATTATAAAATTGTCAAGGCTTCAAAGGTTCATTGTTGGTTTATTTAAGATTGCTTAACAAAAATAAATAAAAGAAACTAAAATAAGAATAAACATAAAAAATAATTAAATATTTATACAAATATATCATATAATATAGTTTCCACTATATTAATATCAGATTCAACGATAATATATGGTACCCATAATATATATATAAGTGCATAAATATAAATTGACATAAAAATAAATATTAGATCAAATCACCATATTTCATTTAGAACAACCGGCAGAGCCATGTTATCGTCTAAATAAAATATATGACTTTTTATATTAGATGCGATAAAGTAAATGTTAGTTGCGGAAATGTAAATGTTAGTTGCGAAAAGTAAATGTTAATTGCGGAAAGTAAATATTAGTTGCGAGAAAGTAAATGATAGATCAAATCACAATATATTATTTAGAACAACCGGCAGAGCCACGCTATTGTCTAAATAATATATATGACTTTATTATAAATTTATACATATATTTATAGTATATAATTATTGTAGTATTTATTGTATCATATTAGACAACAAATCAAGGTAACCACATTCAAGGTACCAATTATTTGATGTTAATAGATAACAATAAATCATCCAAATTATACCTACAAATAAAGATCAATTAGTAAAACAAAATAAAAAATAGAAAAAGAAAGAATATACAAAATATAAACAATATTATTTGACCAACAATGAAACCTTTTCACCTTGACATAAAAATATTTAGCTTGCGATGAACATGAAACTCAAGAATAAGGATAAAAAAAATTTCATACTTGAACTTGAGAAACTTGCACACTCAAACTTTTATTCTCACACACACAATATTTATTTTACAAATGAGGAATTTCTCTACTCTCTTGCACACTCAAACTTTTATAAACATATCTATTTATAGGCTAAATGAGAGAAATAGTCCAAGACTCATTAAATGTGGAAAAGTAAAGTTGGTGAGTGCTTGTTTCCTTGAATGTTAATATCACAACCCAACTTTAATTGGTATGTTTGATGCCTTAAACTTCCGATTTGGCTTTTGCACAAAACATATAACACATAGCCCTTTGTCTGTAGATGTTTTTTGACATATAATTCACCCCTTTTGGATTAAAGGTGAAATACCTATGATATTTTTACTCCAAGCTGGTCATAGTAAAAGTAAATATGTCTCCATTTTGGTGTTTGATTATTTTGAGTATCTTAATGAGGTTTTTGGATTTTCTTGTCTTCTACAAAGTTTAAGATGCCTCTTTTGTGATTCTACAGGATTTAATATTACTCCAATATGACCTTTGTAGCTTGAGTAATTTTATTTTTACCAAACCTGCGCAAAACATAAAATATAAAATTTTTAGTAAAATATTTAAATATTAACACATAACACTAAAATAATACAACTTCATAATTTTAATGAAACTTTAATTTTAAAACACACTTTTTAACATATAAATGATTACAAATTTTAAGTTTCATCACACCCCCAAACCGGCTCATTACTAGTCCCTTAGTAATAAAATATCATAAAATATCATAAAATCACAAGTTAGATTTTTATTCCTTATTATATATATTCAAATTTGCAAAGTTTGAAATTTTAAAACACACTTGTGAGGAGATCATTTGTTTATTTATAAATCTTATTATCAACCAATATATTAATATATAATTGGATGGGGTATACATATATATTTCACACAATATCAAAATATTAAATATATATAATTTTTTATATAAATATTTTCTAACTTTGAGAATTATATAATCAAAATGATAATAGAAATCATTTCATAACATGTATATCATCAGGAATATTAATGTAAAAGTATCAACTCCATATTCTCTCGGGTTATGATATTTCATATATAGATGTTTTCACTCATGGAGTTGGAAGAAAATTATACACTCATTGAAAATGGCTAGTAAAGCAGGCAATCAAATAACCTAATATTGAAAATAAGATAGGATAATTTACAAAGAATAAACCCATTTTTTTTGTTTTTCAATTTTTTTCTTCTTTTTTTTTTGGGAAAATAAGTTTTTTGGTCCAATAACTTGTCCATGTTTTGGTTTTGGTACATTAACTTTTTCGATGTGAGTTTTGGTATACTAACTTTGCATTTTCAGTGTTTTTTGGTCCAACTGCATACGTGTCAATTTCTGATTGGTGCATGGCTTATGACGTGGACCAATCAGAAGCTGACATGTATGCAGTTGGACCAAAAAACACTGAAAATGCAAAGTTAATGTACCAAAACCCACATTAGAAAAGTTAATGGACCAAAACCCAAAGAGGATAAAGTTAATGGACCAAAAAACTTATTTTCCCTTTTTTTTTGTTTGACTGCAAAATTGTTTTTACATAACCAAATACCTCCAATAAACTTTGAAAAATTAAAATTTTTTATTTCAAAGTTTATTTATTTGTTTATTTTTTATGAAGTAAATCTATTATATTGATAATTATAGTAGAGATATTAATACTCTACAATCTACATCTTTACAATCAAACTTCAAACAACTTTGCAGCCAATTTTTATATGAACACATTTTTTTTTTCAAAATGAGTTTAATCTAGTAATCAACAATTTCATATAATCAATAAAAGATTATAAGTTGTTTTCTCAATTCTCATCTCTCACTCACAAAATTTATGTGAGTATATATTGCACTTTTACAAATTCATTCATTCAATTATACATGTTATTATTCATTCAATAAATATCACTTTAACTATATACTCATAAAAGTTTTAGAAAATATGTTATTTGAAAACACATAATTATATATTATTTATAACTTATATCTCATAAATTATATATTTTCTATTAAATTGATAAAAAGAAGAATAAATAAACATCTATACAAAAAGACTTTATTTTCTTAGTAATTTGCAATTTAAATATATACGAAATATTAAAATCTAATCTATTGTGATAATATGATAAATAAAAACTAATGCGTGTCAGAAGTTTTTGACTCCTTACTCTGCCATTGAAAAAGGAAAAATAAATATTATTATAGAATTTTTTTTAAAATTTTAATAATTTAATTTTTAATTTTTTTTTGAAAAACCTCCCCCAAACCTGAATATGACATTATTTTTAATTTTTTAAGAAAAATAAAGATTACATGATAAAAGAGATATCACCTGGAATTTATTGAAGATGAGGAACAAACACAAACCATTTCGTGACATGTTGAGTTTATGATCCAGTTTTCTTTTCTTACTGGTTGGTTGAGTCCAATTGATATTTGTTATAGCCGAATTAGGTTGATGAACAAAAGCTTGGAGATCATCAATTAATTGGTCGTCATTCGAAGCAGAGATGAGCATCATTCGTGAATTTTCTGAAATGAAAATTTGTTCCACAGCTACATCAAGAAAAGTCAACAAACCATCATAATGGTTATTGATATTCAACAAGTCAACAAATTTATCATGGATATTAAGTTGTGCCCAAGAAACAACATGAAAAATTTCTTCTAAAGTACCAAAGCCACCAGGTAAGGCAATAAAAGCATCAGAATTTTCTATCATTTTAGTTATTCTCTCGTACATTGATGAAATTTTCAATTCTTCCCCAACCGTAACACCTATAATATTTCCTTCAGCTAAAGCTGTAGGAATAATATCCAAAACCTGACTACCTCCAAGATGAGCTGCTGTTGAAATAGATCTCATTAACCCAATATTGCCTCCTCTGTATACCAAGTGAATTTTTCTCTCTGCTAACTTTTTTCCAAGATTAATTGTTGCATCAACTAATATTTCGTTCTTTCCATTATTAGAACCACAAAAGACACAAATATTTTTCAATTTTTGTGAAGAAGATCCTGCCATGTTTTTTTTTTCTTTTCTGCAAAAATATAGAGATAGTTGAGTGATTTTATATGAAAACAAGAAATACGACAGAAATAGGAATACAGGTGTGAACATAATAAGAAAAACAATAAAAAAATAATAATATATAATAATGACATGCATGCATATATACAGTGATGTGATTGTGGCTCACAGTGTTCTTTCAATATTTATGAGTCGAGGGTTGGCTTACCATCCAATTTTCTTATAAACTGGCAAATAGGGTCTTTTTTAGTCAGATTCCCAAGACCATTACCATGACGTTGTGCTTGGAATAGTTTTCATAAACGGAGAAGTTGACCTTGCACATCTCCACTAGAATGCATCTCAAGAGTCAATGAGATATCATCTAATGACTCTTTACTTAGCCCATTCTTAATGAAATCAATTTTATCTTCTCTATTTGTGGAAACATATCCCAAAGATCTGTATCGTCTATCACAAGTCTATCTGGCGCATTTATGACAAACATCTAACCTCTTGGCCCTCCTTTTCTTCGCATAAGTGTTTTTTCCTAGTCCAGACATATTTCGAACAAGTAAGAATTTTGAAACTTTACCACCCAATAGAACCTTGGCTTCAATTATACGACGAATATCCTTCGGAATTCCTTTATGCATAAGCATTCTCTATCTTTCACATCTGCCTTCATAAATCATTCTCAAAACTTTTTTAGAAACAGATGGAAAATATTTACCTTGTTCTTTGATAGCTTCATCCATTTTGAAAATAAAAAAAATTCAATTATTTTGGGAAATTGAAAGAAAACCGACTAAAAGAAGTCACGGAGTACCGTTATCCGCCACTTAACCGGGAAGTGATCTCAATTCTGCATTAATAAAATGAAAATATAAGTAACAATTAATTTGGATCATATAAGGCATAAACTCATCATTAAGAATTTTATTTTCTAAAAATGGTTTAAGTCTTTGTCCATTAATTTTAAACACATTATTATTTTTATGATTTTCAACATCAACAGCACCATGAGAATAAACATTTTTTACAACATATGGACCTGTCCATCGTGATCTAAGTTTTTCTGGAAACAAATGCAAGCGATAATTATAAAGTAAAACTTTTTTTCCAATTTCAAACGATTTTCTCATAATATTTTTATCATGAAAGGCTTTTGTTTTATCTTTATAAATCTTTGCATTTTCATATGCATCATTTCTTAATTCTTCTAGTTCATTTAGTTGAAATTTTCTTAATTTAGATGCATCATCTAAATTAGTATTAAATGCTTTAATAGCCCAATAAGCTTTATATTCAATTTCAACAAGTATATGACAATGTTTACCAAAAACTAATCTATATGGTGACATCCCCAATGATGTTTTAAATGCAGTTCTATATGCCCATAATGCATCACTTAATCTTAAAGACCAATCTTTTCGATTTGGATTGACAGTTTTTTTCAAAATTTGTTTTATTTCTTTATTTGCAAGTTCAATCTGACCATTCGTTTGAGGGTGATATGGAGTAGAAACTTTATGTGTAATACCATATTTTCTTAACAACGAAGAAAATGATTTATTTATAAAATGACTTTCCCCATCACTGTTTATAGCTCTAGGTATTCCAAATCGAGTAAAAATATTTTCTTTTAAAAATTTTATCACAACTTTATGATCATTAGTTCTACATGCAATTACTTCAATACATTTTGAAACATAATCGACAACCACTAAAATATAAGTGAATCCAAAAGATAATGGAAATGGACCCATAAAATCTATTCCCCAACTGTCAAATATTTCAATAATCATGATTGGATTTAAAAGCATCATGTTTTGTTTTGAAATTGAACCCATTTTTTGACAATTTTCACAAGATTTGCAAAATGAATGTGTATCTTTGAATAAAGAAGGCCAATAAAATCCACATTGAAAGATTTTTGCAGCTGTTTTTTTGACAAAACATGACCTCCACATGCCTCAGAATGACAAAATTTAATGACACTACTTACCTCATTGTCGGGTATGCATCGTCAAAAAATTTGATTAGGACAATACTTAAACAAGTAAGGATCATCCCAATAAAATTTTTTGACCTCTTTCAAGAATTTATTTTTATCTTGTGAACTCCAATGAGAAGAAATTTTATTTGTCACAAGAAATTTACAATATTAGCAAACCAAGGCATAGTAGTAGCATAAAATAGTTGATCATCCGGAAAATATTCATTTATTGGTATTTCGTTTTGAGATGATTCAGCAATTATTCTTGATAAATGATCGGCTACCACATTTTATTTTCCTTTTTTTATCTTTTATTATAAGATCAAATTCTTGTAACAAAAAAATCCATCGTATTAATCTCGGCTTAGCATCTTGTTTATTTGATAAATATTTTATGGCAGAATGATCAGTATAAACAATAGTAGTAGAACCAATTAAATATGATCGAAATTTATCTAATGCAAACACTACTGAAAGTAATTATTTTTCAGTTGTTGAATAATTGATTTAGGCAATATTTAAGGTTCTACTAGCATAGTAGATCACATAAGGTTTACCTTCTTTTCTTTGTCCTAACACGGCTCCTACAGCATAATCACTTGCATCACACATTAATTCAAATGGTAAAGACAAATCAGGAGGTTGTAAAATAGGTGATGTAGTAAAAATATTAATTATCTTTTTAAAAGCAGTTTCACATTCTTGAGTCCATTAAAATTGTGCATCTTTTGTTAAAAGATTTGAAATTGGTTTCGATATTATGCTAAAAAAATTTATAAATCTTCTATAAAATCCTGCATGACTAAAAAATGATCGAATTTCTTTGATCGTGTTTGGTGATGGTAAATTAGCAATAACATCAACCTTAGCTTTTTCAACTTCAATTTCTTTTTCAGATATGACATGCCCTAACACAATTCCAGATTTAACCATGTAGTGACATTTTTCCCAATTTAAAACAAGATTTTTTTTCTTCACATCTTTTTAAAACTTCTTCAAAATTTGGAAAAATTGAAAATTTAGTCCGATATGTTTGTCACTTTGCGATTTTGACCCTCTATGTTTTCACATTTAAGTTTTAGTCCTGCGTGTTTTGATTTTTGGCAATTTCGGTCCTTTTTATTCGAAAATGCTTACGTGGCACTGTACATGTCAGCTCCACATCAGCACTGAATTGGTGCCATGATAAGTGCATTTTGTGTGCATTATTTTATGTCTATGTGGCATGCATTCATATGGTTTCTTGTGTATTTTTATATGTTTTATTTGTAATTAATCTCATGCATGAGCATTTCACTCTTCGGGTTAATTTTGTAGGAAATGGGTTTTTGAAGAATGAATTACGGAGCAGCCTTGGTAAAAAATTCAAATTTAATTTTAAGAAGCTCCAAATCAAATCTCCACCTCCCAGATTGTAGTTTAAGATGTTTTAAAGCTACTGTCAAAATTTCAGCTCAATCCGACGGCTAGAACTCAAGTTATGAATTTTACAAAATTGTTGCGCGATGGAAAAAACAGTGGGCGCGCGGGCTGCTATTTATTACCGCGCGGGCGCATGCCTGTTTTAGAAAAAAGTTCAGAACAGAAGCCCCAGCGCGCGACCTGCACTTTTCTACCGCTCGGGCGCTCGTGCGTAAGTTGAAAAAAAGATATTTATGGGTGTTTTACATGGAAAGAACTCTTGGGCACTATAAATAGATAAAAATCTGACGTTTTAAGGGTTCCAAAAACCATCACAAACGCAGAGGGGAGGCGACCATCAACCAAGGAGAGAAAGGAACGTGAGAAGAGGGAGACGGCGTGAAGAACTCAAGAACCACAAACTAGTTTTCTCTTTTTCTTTTCTTTTATTTGTTGGGATTTAGGGGATCTTACCCCCAAAACTTTGTTTTGATTTCTTCTTGAAGATTGAATTTGATTTTTAAGCATTCTTGATTATATTATTGTGTTTATTGCAATTTTGGAGATTGATCAACTTCTTATTGATTTTATGTGTTATAATTGATACCGAGAGGAGATTTTATGACATGATAGGGTAATATAATCCATGGATCTACAACTTACATAGAGATATGAGGTTGGATACATGTTGATAGTCATAGTCCACCAGGTCGAAAGATGGAGGATTCCACAAATCGTTAATGCAATTGCAATTGTTAAATAACACAAGGAGACTTGGTTATTACAATTCGTTAATTAGATTAATATAGCTCGAGAGAGTATATTGATAGATTAGGGAATTCCGTCAAAAGCATGATTTGAGAATTAAAATTCAATCATTAGAGAAGAAAAGGGATAGGTAAACCGAGATCCTAACAATCGTTTATTTATTTTCTGAACTTAATTTATTGTTTTGCTTTTAATTTATCTTTTTATTTTAGTTTATTAATTTATTCTCTTTATTGTTTTAATTAACTAAAGAATTATACTTGAGGTGAATTTGTCAAACATCAATCTCTGTGGGACGATACTCGTACTCATGTACACTATATTATTACTTGACTCGTGCACTTGCGATTTATTCGAGCTTAATTGATAGATATATTTAAGTTGATTTTCAGTGTTAGTATTTGCTCGATCAAGTTTTTGGCGCCGTTGCCGGGGATTGAAATTGACAATTTTTACTTTTTGTTATTTTCTTTGGTTAATTCTTTTATTTATTCTACTTTATTCCTGCGTGATCTACCGTTTTCTATTTTATTTTTGCAGGAATTTATCTGGTGTAATACTTTGAGATGTTCCATCGACAAGTATTCACGAGTTTTACCCAGCAACATGGAGAGCCATTCTACACAGCATGGGAGAGATTCAATTATTTGAAGAATACTTTTCGGTATCATGACTTTTCTAATTATTCTCTTCTTAAATTTTTTCTTAATGGTTTGGATGCAGTGACAAGGAGATGGGTAATTAATGGAGCTTTGCAAACTGGTTGTTCACTATTTTGCCGCGATGAGGACAGTGCAATACATATATTAGATGATATGGCAGAATTTGACTACCATGGGTATTGGGATCTTACACCACAGTTTTTTTGAGCCACCAATACCCGCAAGATACTCATTACCCAGAGTTTTCAGACCAACCATTTGAGTTTCAAGAGAAGGAGGGCAGTTGTTCTCTATTGATCTTGCAGTCACTAGAGGATAAATAATTCCGGCATCTAATAGTTTTAAAACTTGTGTTGGACTTACCCATTTATTATCCGAGATTGGATAAATAATTCCGGAATCTAATAGTTTTAAAACTTCATTTTTAACAACTTCTTTCATGTGTGGATTTAATCTTCTTTGTGATTGTTGATATGTTTTAGCATTTTCTTCCAAGTGAATTCTATGTGTACAGATTAAAGAATTTATACTTTTTATATCTTGCAAAGTCCATACAATTGCATTTTTATGCTTTTTAAGTAATATTATTAAATATTCTTCTTGTTTGGGTAAGATGATAGAAGATATTACAACATGATATGTTTAATTTTCTCCAAGAAAAGCATATTTTAGTTCTTTTGGCAAAGGTTTTAATTCAAGTTTTGAATAATCATCTTCTTTTAATTCTTCAAGTTCATTAATTTCTTCAAATAACTTTGATTTAAAAACATTTTTTGAATTAAAACTTTCCACTAAACAAACTTCAGATTATTGATTTAAGTTTTCTTGGTGTATATTTTCTTCCACAATTGTTTCTATTGTATTATCATCTTCATCTTCATTACTAATTGGTTTTTTACATAAGTTGAACACATTAAGGTCTAAAGTCATATTTCCAAAAGACAATTTCATTATTCCTGTTGCGTGTTTTTCGCTCGCAAGCGCACGATGTCAAGTTATAATATAGGAATTAAGTCCAAGTCGATCCCACGGAGAATGAACAAATGATATTATAATAAATTTTTGCGACTAATCAAATCCTAATCCTATGTAGAGCTACGAAAATGGGTTGATTTTTATAAAACTAAAATTTTCAAGAAACAAAACTAAATAACCACGAGATCACGAGATGAAAATTCAATAAGCGATGAATGCTAGAGGTTCGATTTCACTTGACTATACACCACAATTTATTTCTTATGATTGTTCAATTATAAAATCTTCTAGTTTATTAGCCAAGAATTCCTATTATTTTCTACTAACTCTCTCGAGTGTCAAGCAGAAATTCGTATTCAATAGCAAACTCAATATGTCTATCTAAGTTTAACTATTAAATCCGATAAATGGCAAAAGAATTCTTCTAATGACTTCTATGGAGTTATATGTCTCTCGAACAGTATAAACACCAAAGATGTATTTTCCTATGTCGTATTCAAAATCTCCTCTCTCGAGTGATAGATTATAAATAAAATATTATTCAATCTATGGCCAGTAAATTGAAAGCATTAAAATCAAGAAAACACAAATAAACTGTATGAAGAATTCAAATATATAAATCAAAATATCTCAATGATGGTTTCTAGTCAAGATCCGTCTACCTCTAGACTAAGAAATTAGTTCATAATAAATTCAAAGATCAAATAAAAAATATTCTTCAAATAATCCATAAAACTAGAAAAACAGAGTTCAAAGGAAAACTAGAACGAATTAGAATGAAGCTTATCCGTCGCCGGATGCCGCCGTCTTCCATCTTCGTATCAAATTCTCGAGCTCTTGTGCACTTCAAAACTCTCAATAGCCGTCCTATAGCTCTCAAATACTCTCTAAACCTTCGTATCCTCCAGAATAAGTCATAAAATTCCTTTTAAAACTCGATTAAAAACTTTCCAAAATTCTGGACACTGTGCAGCGCTGGAGCGCCTGTTCAATTTCTCCAACAGCGCTGGAGCACTGGGGCGCTATTTCCTCGACTTATCACCTTTCGGAAAGACTCCGTATAGCGCTGGAGCGCTGGTTTTCAGGCGCTGGGGCACTGAACTGAACACTTAAATTCATTTTTCCTTTTCTCTTTTCTTCACTCTTTTTGCATCTTTTTGACCCTTTTCATCAACTAAAATAAATATCACTTGAATTCCTGCAAACGACACTAACAACAAAAGAAATGCATAATATCTCTCAAAACACAACAAAAGCCAAGCTAATTAATATAAAATATAAGTGCAAAAATTGCACTTATCAAATCCCTCAAACTTGAACTTTTGCTAGTCCCGAGCAAAACAAAACAAACAAAACACTAAGACGCACAAGGAATTAAAAACACCCAAGAAAGCAGTAAAACTAGAATAACCCAACTTGCCTCAAATGTTCAACACTTAATCCATATGTAGCTAATTTTCTCAAGAGTTCTCGTGTGTGTGTGATTAGCCAATCCCATCTACCCACCTAACTTTCGATCAACTCATGCAACCAGTAAGCCTCAAAGAGTCATTAACCCCGCCCTCTAGTTTCAGAATGCTCTCAACCAAGTTCAACTTTTACTCGCATAAATCAAAAGGACTTTTTTATTTTATTTATTATTTAATTATTTTTTTTCAAAATTACCGGATTTTACACCCGGTTTTATTTTATTTTAGCCCCATAAATTACCCGCAGACTTAGCTATAACTAAAGATAGGATTTGGATTTCAATCCCCTCATCTATATCCCGGATGGAGCATCAACCCATTATTTTTTTCCGCAACTTAGCATTGAACAGTGAGTAGGATTTCAAACACTTTCCAAGCCCGGATGGAGTTGTAAGAAAATTTAGATTCTAATTTTGCAACCTCATTTAATCCACATACTTAGTCAAAGATAAGGCAACTAGGATTTCAGTCCCTTATTCCTAACCCGGATGGAGCCATCAATTAAATTTTGCCTAAATCATTTCTATGCTTCTATCAGACTACCTCGGTTTTGAGCATAAATCACCAGAGTTAAGAATCAAATTATCCAATCCACTTACAAAATACACATAATTTTTTCTACTTATAGGAGTATCGACAGTCAAGGCTATAGTGCATAAAAGGTGAGAACTCAAGATACTATGTCGCCAACACTAGATTATAAACTCTTTTTCTTTTCCCAACTTCATCATCATAGGCCATTTTTCTTTGGCTTTTCTATTTTTCACATTTTTGTTTTGTTTTCTCAAATAAACCACACAAACGACAAAGACAAACACCAAAACAAACAAACGAACGACAAAAAAAAACACCAGCAGAAACATAATACGAACGAGAAAACTAAAAAACACAGATGCAGGAACTAGTAACTAATTTAGCATGCAACAACCCATCAAACTAGTGACTCAACTTCGCTTCAGCTTCAACAACAATCCATTCAACAAACAACTCAACAAAGCTCATCTAAAACAACAAACAACAATCCCCCCAAACTTAGATTGTGCATTGTCCTCAATGTACAGTACTCATTAAAAACAAGGGACACATACCTTAGGCACCAAGCGTCAGTACTTGGCACCATCTTAATCACTCCAAACTCTTCATCAGGGGTGGCTCCTAAACTCTTTCAGATCTATAACTTTTCATCTACACAATTCAAAATCATTATTAATGTCTAGTTTCCTCATGATAAAAATAAAAACAAAAACAACTAAAAAAAAATAAAAAACACATAAAAACTAGCTTGGGTTGCCTCCCAAGAAGCGCTTAGTTTATAGTCCATAGCCCGACTGTATTCCAATTCTAGCTCGGTTTCGCTTTGTTGAAGGTCTTCCCTTTCGCTTTCACCCTCCAAATATATTCAACAACCTTTTTAAACTTTGATTTCTTCTTCGTTTTCTTCTTCTTCTTTGGCACATTCGGATTATTCTTCTTTGAATCTACCTCATGAATAGGTTTGGGATGGCCATCTAACTTCACAACTCGCTCAATCATGCATAATTCCTCGATGGGTGGATTACTTGATTTCTTGAATATGTTAAAAATAACTCTTTCGCGGTCCACACCCATCGACAACTCACCATTCTTCACCTCAATCTTGGCATCAGCAGTGGCCAAGAAAGGTCTCCCCAATATTAGTGGCATATTTGCATCCTCCTCCATATCTAACACAACAAAATCCGCCGGAAAAATAAATTTATCTATTTTTACCAAAACATCTTCAATGATTCCAAGCGGATATGTGATAGATCTATCAGCTAGCTGCAATGCGATCATTGTGGGCTTCACCTCGCCAAGTCCTAAGCTCTTGAAAACAGACAAAGGCATCAGATTAATTCTAGCTCCTAGATCGCAAAGTGCATTATTAAAATAAGAAGAACCAATAGTGCAAGGAATAGTAAAACTCCATGGATCCTTCAGCTTTTGTGGCATCTTCTTTTGGATCACAGCACTACATTCTTCAATTAAGCTCACCACGTCATTCTCTTGCAGCCTCCTTTTCTTGGACATCACCTCTTTAATAAACTTCACATAATTCGGCATTTGTGCCAAAGCATCAGCAAAAGGGATGTTGATATGTATCTTCTTGAAAATCTCCAAGAATTTTGAGAATTGCTCGTCCACTGCCTTCTTCTTGAACCTTTGGGGGTATGGAAGAGGAGGTTTGTACAACGGTTTTTGCTCAGGTTCAGACTCTTTCTCCTCGACCTTCTTCTCGTCAACTGAAACTTTTTCAGATGTCTTGCTCTCATATTTGCCCTCTTCATTATCCACCTACTTCCCACTCCTCAACGTGATAGCATTACACTGCTCATTGGGATTCACCTAAGTATTAACTGGGAATTGGCCTCTGTTATTATCTTTCAGTGCGTTCGTCAACTGCCCAATGATAGTCTCCATGGATTGCAATACAACACCCATGTTGTCCACATGCGTCTCTAAGCTGTCAAGGCGAGTCTCAGTCCTTGCCATCCGCTTGCTCGATTCCTGCACAAAAGCATTAACAACATCCTCCAAAGGAGGCTTACCCTCACCCTTATTTGTATTGTATTCCGGAGGAGAATTCGACACATTATTATTATTTGCATATGAAAAATTCTCATGATTACGCAAACTAGGATGATATTGATTGGGTACAGGATTACCTCGATAGTTGTTGTAATTTATGTTGTTCACTGCTCCACACTCTCAAATCCATCAGCAGAATTTACGGCAGTCGCCAGCGATGCTGTCTTAATAGAAACTTGATTGCCTTTGTTCAGTGCAGCCAACTATGTAGAAATAGTAGTCATCTGAGCAGTCAAAGCAGTGAATGCATAAATCTCATGAATTCCAATCTCTCACTCGGCCACTGATAACTGTTAACAGTCATTTGCTCAAGAATCTCATAAGCCTATTCAGGAACTTTGAAAATATTGAACCTTCAGCTGCAGCATCCACAGAAATCCTCGTTGGGCCATTCAAACCATTGTAGAATAACTCAATCTGTTCCCAATCCGGAAAATTATGGTTTGGACACTTCCTAAGCAACTCCTTGTACCGCTCCCAAGCTTCATACAGTAGCTCATACTCTTGTTGTTTGAACGTAGTGATCTCAATTTTCAGTTGTGCAAACTTTGCAGGAGGAAAGTACTTAGCCAAAAATTTAGATGTCATGTCCTCCCTTGTAGTGATGCTCCCAAGAGGTAGTGATTGCAACCAACTACGAGCATTGTCTCTAAGAGAGAACGGGAACAATCGTAGTTTGATGGTGTCCTCAGTAACACCATAAATCTTTACAGTATCAGTAATCTCTAGAAAAGTACGCAGATGAAGATTTGGATCTTCAGTAACTGCACCCCTGAACTGATTCTGCTGCACCATATTAATCAGAGCTGGCTTCAACTCAAAATTATTCGCCGTGATGTTCTGCCGAGCTATCCCAGAATAATGAGTATTGATCACCGGTCGAAAAAGATCTCTGATCGGCACCAGAGCATTATTGACAGCTCTTTCCCTTTCTTCAGCCATTTGTTGCAACTCTTCTCTTCTAGATTTTATCAAAGCTTTAGCAGTTTTCTCGATTTCTTGATCAAAGTGCAGTGAGTCGTAACTTTGGCTTTTTCGCATAAACTGCATAGACATGGAAAATTTTAAAATTAGAACCAACAAAATAAAATAAAATAAAATGCTCTAAATCAAAATTAGGACTAATTAGCACAATTTAATATAAATCAAATAAAATTCACTCCCCGGCAACGGCGCCCAAAACTTGTTGCGTGTTTTTCGCTCGCAAGCGCACGATGTCAAATTATAATATAGGAATTAAGTCCAAGTCAATCCCACGGAGAATGAACAAATGATATTATAATAAATATTTGCGACTAATCAAATCCTAATCCTATGTAGAGCTACGAAAATGTGTTGATTTTTATAAAACTAAAATTTGCAAGAAACAAAACTAAATAACCACGAGATCATGAGATAAAAATTCAATAAACGATGAATGCTAGAGGTTCGACTTCACTTGACTTTACACCAAAATTTATTTCTTATGATTGTTCAATTATAAAATTTTCTAGTTTATTAGCCAAGAATTCATATTATTTTCTACTACCTCTCTCGAGTGTCAAGCAGAAATTCGCATTCAATAGAAAACTCAATATGTCTATCTAATTTTAACTATTAAATCCGATAAATGACACAAGAATTCTTCTAATGACTTCTATGGAGTTATATGCCTCTCGAATAGTATAAAAACCAAAGATGTATTTTCCTATGTCGTATTCAAAATCTCCTCTCTCGAGTGATAGATTATAAATAAAATATCATTCAATCTATGACCAGTAAATTGAAAGTATTAAAATCAAGAAAACACAAATAAACTGTATGAAGAATTCAAATATATAAATCAAAATATCTCAATCATGGATTCTAGTCAAGATTCATCTACCTCTAAACTAAGAAATTAGTTCATAATAAATTCAAAGATCAAATAAAACATATTCTTCAAATAATCCATAAAACTAGAAAAACAGAATTCAAAGGAAAACTAGAACGAATTAGAATGAAGCTTCTCCGTCACCGGATGCCGCCGTCTTCCGTCTTCGTATCAAATTCTCGAGCTCTTGTACACTTCAAAACTCTCAATAGCCGTCCTATAGATCTCAAATACTCTCTAAACCCTCGTATCCTCCAGAATAAGTCATAAAATCCCTTTTAAAACTCGATTAAAAACTTTCCAAAATTCTGGACACTGCGTAGTGCTGGAGCGCTATAACTCGGCGCTGGAGCGCCCGTTCAATTTCTCCAACAGCGCTGGTTTGATTGCGCTGGGGCGCTATTTCCTCGACTTATCACCTTTCGGAAGACTCCGTGTAGCGCTGGAGCGCTGCTTTTCAGGCGCTGGGGCGCTGACCTAAACACTTAAATTCATTTTTCCTTTTCTCTTTTCTTCACTCTTTTTGCATCTTTTTTACTCTTTCGATAAACTAAAATAAATATCACTTGAATTCCTGCAAACGACACTAACAACAAAAAAAATGCATAATATCGCTCAAAACACAACAAAAGCCAAGCTAATTCATATAAAATATAAGTGCAAAAATTGCACTTATCAATTCCATTTCGACAATTAATTAAAGCATTTGAAGTTGCTAGAAATGGACGTCCTAATATTACTGGAATTTCATTATGCACTTCTATTGGTTGTGTATCCAAAACAATAAAATCCACAGGATATATGAATTTATCGACTTGAACTAACACATCTTCTACGATACCTCTAGGTATTTTGATTGACCTATCGGCTAGTAGAAGAGTAACAGATGTAGGTCTTAAATCTCCCAACTTAAGTTTTTCATAAACTGAATAAGGAAATAAATTCACACTTGCTCCCAAATCTAATAAAGCTTTTTTAATTTTATTTTTTCAAATAATACATGAAATTGTTGGACAACCAGGATCTTTATATTTCAAAACATAATTATTTTGAATAATAGAACTTACTTGTTCAGTTAGAAATGTTTTCTTCTTTACATGCAATTGTTTTTTCACAATACATAAATCTTTTAAAAATTTTCATAAGAAGGCACTTGTTTAATAGCATCTAATAATGAAAAATTTATTTTTACTTGTTTAAAAATTTCATAAATATCAGAATCATTTTTTGTTTTTTTTAATCATTAACTAATGCATGAGGAAAAGAAACATATTTATTTGACTCACATATTACTTCATATAATGTATCATCAACTTTCTTATTATTAGGACTCAAAGCATCAACTTTATCAAAAGTATCAAAATTTTCATCCTTACTCTTTGTAAGGCCCAAAAATATTAAATTCTTAATGACGAGATTTAAGATTTAAATTCGGTATAAGAGAGAAAAGATGAATTTAAGAATGTATGGAAATTAGAGATTTCAATTTTGGGTCAGAAATATTTGATTTTCGGATTTTCGGATTTTAAGATTTTAATATTCGAAATTCTTAAATTAAAAGATTAAAAATATTTGAATTGATATTTATGGAATTTAAGATGTAAATTCCAAGATTATAAATATCAAGAATTTAATTTGAGGATGAAATCCGAGCAAGGGCCAATTTGTAAATATTGAGTAGTTCAAGGACTAAAATGCGATAAGGTTCGAAATGATTTAATTTTAATCCGAGAATATTTAATTTGAGAATATTTTGAGTTTAGAATTAAATTCTAATATTCTTAAATTATTTAGGATTGAAATTGAATTAAATCGCTTTTCCGGGGACTGAATTGCAATTAGGCCAAAGTTCAGGGACCAAAATGCAATTCCCTTGAAACTTGGTCATTAAAAACGTGTAAAGGGAAGAAAAGATATCAGATTCCCAGCAAAGGAACGAGAGAAAGGGGAAAAAGGGTTCCAAATCCATTTTTGCAATTTCAAGCTCCGATATCAATTGATCCGCCCGGTAGAATTTTCGATTGAGCATATATTTGCGATCACAGCTCTGAGTGCTACGTTTTGACGTAAGTTTTATGAAGTTCTACCATGTTTGAATTTTAAGATGTTGTTAGAATTAAGACTTGAATGTATAAATATGTTCTAGCATATACGACGATAGCATATCTAAGACGGATCGTGAAAAGATCGTCGTTTGAACATATTTTCGATTTGTGAAAGAATTTTCGAAATTCTGAATTTCTAAGGCTGATGATTTCGAGATTATGCTATTAAATTGGTGATGATATCATGGTTAGATCATAGTATAAATGATGTTAATGGTTTTGAAATTATCGAATTCGCACCGTTACGCCGTCAGGTTATAGTTAATGAAATTATGACATTGTAAAGGCTGATTTCGAAATCTTTATGAGAGAATGAAGGTGATATGATTCATAGAATGTTGATTTTATGTTTGTGAATCAAGTTTAGAGATGTTAAGCTTTACGGTTTCGAAGTCGGTATGTCGTCGGTTGAATTTCGGTTCTTTGATCAAGTTTTAAAGTTATTAAGCATTGAATGGGATTGGAAGATGATTGTGAATTATATAATACTTCCTTTCAGACTTGAGATGAAGATCATCGATCTCGAGTCAAATTATTCAAAGTGATAAGAATATGAATTGAAGAATTCGAGTTGAAAGAAGGTTTGAAGCTAGTTCTCCTTGAATGATTGCAATGATATGAACAGATTTTGATAAGAGTTCTTTGATGTTATTTGTCCATAATTGGAGCTTATCAGATTCAGAAGGACATGTATGAATAGACATTAATAAGATGAGCAGAATAACTCGAGATTGTTTATGATTATCGAGTTGCCTAAAATCACATACATGCATGTTTAAGCTATGTTATTGTCTACGTTTACATAAATGGGATAGATTATTCAAGATAGATATCGTCTTGAATTTCCAGAATATTTATGTAATTGTTTACTTGTCATTTTTTATTTATAGTATGTTCTGTATTGAACATGTTATATGTGTTACATGTGATGCTTATACATTTGTTGGTATCCTTGATTACTTATCTGCATCTGATTATATGATTGATGTGTTCAAGATTTTGCTTTAGCTTATGTATTATTTAATGCATCCAGATTGTGTTGCATTCATCTTAAACTCCAGCCTGTAAAGCACAGAGGGTTGAAAGGCCTAGAGTGCATATGACGTTTGGAGGGCTGTAGTTGAGTGACACGGAATGTAGACTTACTTCCAGAGCCAGAAGACTCACTATAGTTGCACCAAAGTTCGGGGAAATGAAGTATTCAACTTCACCTCGATTGGGTGAGTTGGTGTTTGTTGAAGATTTTATTTCCTCGGGATCCCAGAGCTACGATTTATTGATATTAGATTTGATAGCCTAATCCTTGGCACATGCATTGCATTTATGCATTAACCTAGAGCTTTTTATGGTTTAGAATATGCAATTATAAATGCTAGCATGTTGTGATATGCCATTCTAGATATGAATGTTTTGTTATGCTTTATATGTTATTGCTTTAGATGAATCGTTATGCTTTAAGAATTTAAGAGTCGATGATGATCTATGATTTACATATTATTACATGTTTTATGATTTTAGATTTTTATGGCATATAGATTCCATATGCTTTAATGATGTATATGCATGTCTTTCATACTAAGATTTATTCTCACCGGAGTTATCCGGTTGTTTCTTTGTTTGTATGTGTGCATTGCATCAGGTTGGGGCATGAGCAAGTCAAATGTGACTTGGATAGCACGAGATTGAAAGATTAGAAGTGGAGGCTCGGGTTTTAAGGAGATGATATGTATTGTATGTAAACATGTTAGAAGACAAGGCATCTTGTACATGTTTTTGTAAATCCTAGTTTATACTCATGAATTGATATATTTATGTGTTAGGATTTATTTGTCAATACATGTATATTATTTTGTAGTTTGTATAAGACTAGATGTCTTGATAATCCTCATTTGACTGCAATATGTTGCAGCATAATTTCCAGAATTTGGAGCACGCTCAATCGGGTGAATTTCACCGATCGAGCGAGGCCTGTATTTTGCAAACAGAGAAGTCAATTTTTCTTGCCCACTCGATCGGTTGAAGTTCACCGATCGAGTGAGACCAAAATTGTTGCAGACCCGAGAGCTTAGAATTTTAGCTCGCTCGATCGGCTGAGTTTGCCCGATCGAGCGAGGTGCTGAGATTTTAAAAAAAAAATTTAGCTCTTGGTTAATTATTCATGTATTGTTTGATTAATTGTTAATTAATCGTTCATTGCCCTAAGATGAGATTAGCAACCCGAGGTCCCCACAACAGGTGGTATCAGAGCATAAAGTCTTGGACTAAGATAGAAGTTGAGCGGGGTAGATTGAGTCGCATGCATTTATAGTATTGCATGATTATGTTTTACCTGCATTGAGAAATTGTATGCGAACATGATTGCTTGATTGAACACTACTTAAACAACATGAGAATTTTCAAGCATATGTTCTATTCACAAGCATGAGATTATATGTATGTTGTACTGCAATTGTATTTTATAATATTTACCATATCTATTGCTTCTGTTATCGAATAAGACAGATTGTGCAGATAGCATGAGAACCTCAGACAGAACAGAATCGCAGACATAACAGAAAAGTGTTGAGTTATTGTGTTTTGAGCCGATTGCACTGAGGAGTATGTTAGTTGAACAACTCCAAAGATATTGATCATCAACCCAAAAAGATACAGAATATGCTATGTCTAGAAAGGGGTTGATTTGAAGATCTGGATTAGTTGTTCAAAAGAAGAATATTCTGATGAACATAGAATCAACTTGATTTTATATCAACTCCAGGACTTAGCACGAAGTTGGTGAAGTTGCCAGAAGAAGTACTGAAATTGTTTGGCAGGTAAGTAAACAGAATTGTTTCTTTCCGTATATGCTACAGAAGATAGAACAGTAGACTTTGCAGACTAGAAGCATAAGTTGATTTCAAGCGAGTAATAGAAGAACGAAATCATGAACCGATAGTACGAGGCAGAGTTAAATGTTTATTCACGCCTCACAATTATGATCATCACCTCCACTACAACTTTCATAGAAGTATAGCTATGAAGCAAGAGATAGTGACAACAGCAGCAAAGATCGATTCAGCCTAAATATCAGCAGATGAAGAAATATATGCATAGCTCCCCTAGCTGAAAGGCTCAAGTTGTATCAGATAAGAATAATACAGGTAAGTGAGTTAATTCTAGTTACTCGCTTATGTATTGATTGCATAGCATACATTCATAGATTAGTGATTTGTGATGCTATAATCCGTATCTGATGAGCCTTTATTTATCGTAGTTGCTGAGATTTTGCCTTTGAGTAAATGGAATACATTTGTAAGATTAGACATAGCAGATGAAATACAGAATTGAGGAAATAAGATTGCATGTGCTGATATCAGGTGTGAGATATTAAGCTAGAATGCATTATAAAGATTAATGCAATAACTGAGTACTAGTTAACAGCTGATTGAATCCGTGCATTGATAAAGCAATAAAAATGAATAGAAATTTATGATATGAGTTTTAGAAATTAGATGTTTGTTATTTCGGTACTGATTATATCACGATGACCGTGGAAGAATGTCAGTAGAAGTCTAGTCGATATATTGAACTAGTACAGAATTAACCTAGAATTGACAGCTATGTCAGTGGTTAGAATGTACAGAAATAGTTCAATGACATATTTTGACCTTTCTACGACATGAATAAAGTTCTATATAGAGTGGTTTCTAGTACGATGGTATTATGACAACTTGTATAGAAGAGCATTACTTGAATTGAATAACTCCAGACACAGCTAGAAGATTGAGTAGAAAGGAATTATGTAGTACCGAAATGATGATTAATTCTATGACAATAAGTTAAGTCGAAAAGAGTATATTCGACTATTGTTAGCTGAGAATTAAGAATTAATAAATGAACTCATATCAATAGAGAATAAGAAAAATCAGTTACAGTTGAGCTTTTTCTTCAATTTTTCTGAAGCTATTCCATCATAGAAATCATGATTCTTGAATTTCTTGCTATCGATTCTGAGGTTTTTGTATTCGACCTCAATCGATTTTTATTGACTCTTATTCCTTTGCTAGAGTCTGTTTTGATTCATTTGCATTGAGTTTTGAAATGCAAGTGAGTTGTTTTCACTTAGCAGATTTTGTCATTCGAAATAGTTGATTTTGGATGACTTTGATTTGAGCAAGTTCCTTTGATTTGAAATTTGAGAATTCTTGATTATTTGATGTGTCTATTCAGTGTATCTTAAAGTATTTGGCTCATAATTGATAGATATTATGATTTTGACGATCAGCAAGATTTATGGGTTTAACTAATTGGATTTATTGGGTACAGATCTGTACTTTTTGTATGTTTATGCTTGACAGATACTTAAACGATCAGAATTGTTGCGATCCAAGCTAAACTCGATTGGTTTGGAAAGATGAAAACAACATTGATATTAGATCAAGCAATAAAAGATTGATTGAGAACGCTAGATTACGATATGAGATAAAACAGCAGAGCAGAACAGATGAATTTTGCGGTGAATAATCGTTTGATTATGACAGATATTTTAGATATGGAATATCAGATTTTGAAAGAGACATAGGACAACATATTTAATATTCATTCAGTTGTCTAAACATGTATGACTTACATGTAGTCATTACTTGGCAATTCGTATTGGAGAAAGAAATGGAAGTAGATACGACATAATTAACATTACCAATACAAAAATTTCAGTAAAAGAAGCAGAAAAGAAGAACCCAAGTGGTTTTTGTAACAGATTAGTTACATAGGAGTTGAAAGAAGATCAACTTTGTGAAAGACTTTAGTTCGAATCTACTCGAATCGTCATGATTTTGCGATTTAGAGTGTAGTAGATTTCGACAAATTCAAGAATATGTCGTATGAGATATAATACAAACATAAAGAGATACTGGTTATGCATTTCGCAAGATGATCAGATTACAGAAATTATTGAAATCTATTGTCGAGATAGAGACTTTAGATTTGTTTTCTAAATTGTGGCATTGATTGTCAGATGTTCTGGGTGTTTGGTTGTAGGAGATGTCATTATACCATCCTCCGATTAGTGGAATATCAGATGTGATTATCCAGCTTTCCGAGGATATACTCAGAACGATAGTACTAGATTCGGTACTAATTGATTGATTATTTTCTACTTGAGTACTATGATTCCTGTAACAGCTATTTGATAGATATAAAGACAGTATTTTGATGATTGATTGATCAGAAACACAAAATTGTCTTTATATTGGAACAATATTTCAGAAATATCAGCTATCAGACCAGATATGAGTCAAGAAGCGATAGAGAATGTGAAGATTGATTTGAACAGAATAAGAATAGAACAACAGTGACAGAGCTAGAAAATGAGTAACAAATAGAGATTTGAAGCCTGAACAGAATGATCAGTTAAGAAGTTCTTTTTCGAGCATCATTCGGTTCAGAAAGAAATTTCAGAATTGATTCCGATGAGTAATTGATCTAGCTTATGGATTAATACTCAAATTGTCAGATAGATGAATTGTTATTCATATGCAGTGACTGATCATATCAGCTAGAATCTGTTTGTGCATTCAATTCAGATACAACAGAAGTTGATAAGATTGTAAGCAAGATAGACTAACTGATGCAGAGTTAGATCATGAGAAAGAGCAACTTAAATATAAGTTGATTCAGTGATTATATGTTAATTAGAATAGATATGAATGCAGAAGTAATCAGAAAGAAGAAGATACTATAGAAGAGAAGATATCAGAATAGATATCTGAAGCTCACAAAATTGAAGTAAGTATTACTTCAGTCAGCTATACAGCTTACGAGAATCAGTAGTAAGATCGAATGCGATTTCGAGGACGAAATCATTCCTTAGAGGGGAGAAATTGTAAGGCCCAAAAATATTATGTTCTTAATGACGAGATTTAAGATTTAAATTCCGTATAAGAGAGAAAAGATGAATTTAAAAATGTATGGAAATTAGAGATTTCAATTTCGGGTCAGAAATATTTGATTTGAGGATTTTCGGATTTTAAAATTTTAATATCCGAAATTCTTAAATTAAAAGATTAAAAATATTTGAATTGATATTTATGGAATTTAAGATGTAAATTCCAAGATTATAAATATCAAGGATTTAATTTGAGGATGAAATCCGAGCAAGGGCCAATTTGCAAATATTGAGTAGTTCAAGGACTAAAATGCGATAATGTCCGAAATGATTTAATTTTAATCCGAAAATATTTAATTTGAAACTAAAATGCGATAATGTCCGAAATGATTTAATTTTAATCCGAGAATATTTAATTTGAGAATATTTAGAGTTTAGAATTAAATTCTAATATTCTTAAATTATTTAGGATTGAAATTGAATTAAATCGCTTGTCTGGGGACTGAATTGCAATTAGGCCAAAGTTCAGGGACAAAAATGCAATTCCCTTGCAACTTGGTCATTAAAAACATGTAAAGGGAAGAAAAGATATCATATTCCCAGCCAAGGAACGAGAGAAAGGGGAAAAAGGGTTCTAAAGACATTTTTGCAATTTCAAGTTCCGATATCAATTGATCCGCCCGGTAGAATTTCCGATTGAGCATATATTTGCGATCACAGCTCCGAGTGCTACGTTTTGACGTAAGTTTTATGAAGTTCTACCATGTTTGAATTTTAAGATATTGTTAGAATTAATACTAGAATGTATAAATATGTTCTAGCATATACGACGATAGCATATCTAAGACGGATCGTGAAAAGATCGTCGTTTGAACATATTTTTGATTTGTGAAAGAATTTTTGAAATTATGAATTTCTAAGGCTGATGATTTCGAGATTATGCTATTAAATTGGTGATGATATCATGGTTAGATCATAGTATGAATGATGTTAATGGTTTTGAAATTATCGAATTCGCACCGTTACGCCGTCGGGTTATATTTGATGAAATTATGACATTGTAAAGGCTGATTTCGAAATCTTTATGAGAGAATGAAGGTGATATGATTCATAGAATGTTGATTTTATGTTTGTGAATCAAGTTTAGAGTTGTTAAGCTTTACGGTTTTGAAGTCGGTATGCCGTCGGTTGAATTTCGGTTCTTTGATCAAGTTTTAAAGTTATTAAGCATTGAATGGGATTGGAAGATGATTGTGAATTATATAATACTTCCTTTCAGACTTGAGATGAAGATCATCGATCTCGAGTCAAAGTATTCAAAGTGATAAGAATATGAAATGAAGAATTCGAGTTGAAAGAAGGTTTGAAGCTAGTTCTCCTTGAATGATTGCAATGATATGAACAGATTTTGATAAGAGTTCTTTGATGTTATTTGTCCATAATTGGAGCTTATCAGATTCAGAAGGACAGGTATGAATAGACATTAATAAGATGGGCAGAATAACTCGAGATTGTTTATGATTATCAAGTTGCCTAAAATCACATACATACATGTTTAAGCTATGTTATTGTCTACGTTTACATAAACGGGATAGATTATTCAAGATAGACATCTTCTTGAATTCCCAGAATATTTATGTAATTGTTTACTTGTCATTTTTTTTATTTATAGTATGTTCTGTATTGAACATGTTTTATGTGTTACATGTGATGCTTACAGATTTGTTGGTATCCTTGATTACTTATCTGCATCTGATTATATGATTGATGTGTTCAAGATTTTGCTTTAGCTTATGTATTATTTAATGCATCCAGATTGTGTTGCATTCATCTTGAACTCCAGCCTGTAAAGCACAGTGGGTTGAAAGGCCTAGAGTGCATATGGCGTTTGGAGGGCTGTAGTTGAGTGACACGGAATGTAGACTTACTTTCAGAGCCAGAAGACTCACTATAGTTGCACCAAAGTTAGGGGAAATGAAGTATTCAACTTCACCTCGATTGGGTGAGTTGGTGTTTGTTGAAGATTTTATTTCCTCGGGATCCCAGAGCTACGATTTATTGATATCAGATTTGATAGCCTAATCCTTGGCACATGCATTGCATTTATGCATTAACATAGAGCTTTTTATGGTTTAGAATATGCAATTATAAATGCTAGCATGTTGTGATATGCCATTCTAGTTATGAATGTTTTGTTATGCTTTATATGTTATTGCTTTAGATGAATCGTTATGCTTTAAGAATTTAAGAGTCGATGATGATTCTATGATTTACATGTTATTACATGTTTTATGATTTTAGATTTTTATGGCATATAGATTCCATATGCTTTAATGATGTATATGCATCTCTTTCATACTGAGATTTATTCTCACCGGATTTATCCGGCTGTTGCTTTGTTTGTATGTGTGCATTGCATCAGGTTGGGGCATGAGCAAGTCAAATGTGACTTGGATAGCAGGAGATTGAAAGATTAGAAGTGGAGACTCGGGTTTTAAGCAGATGATATGTATTGTATGTAAACATGTTAGAAGACAAGGCATCTTGTACATGTTTCTGTAAATCCTAGTTTATACTCATGATGTGAGACCCCGTTTCTAATCTTCTAAACTCGAATAATTAATCATATTCGAAAACAATAAGCAGCGGAAAATGAATCAAAATTTTTAAAAAAATTTATTTTTAAAAGAAGCCTCGCGCCCGCGCGAGGTCATCACCTCGCGCGCGCGCAGGCTACGTGAGCGGGAACTCGCGGAGATGCTCGCGCCCGCACGAGAAGGGAGCTCGCGCGTGTGCGGGCAAAATCTCCCGAGCCTCTTCAAACTCCTCGCGCGCGCGCGAGGTGATGCTTTGCCCGCGCGCAGACAAAATGGGCAGAAGGGTCGAGGAGCCTGCAAAAACAACCAACAAGGCAAATCTAAACATTCCAAGTTCAAACATAATACAAATCAATATTTAGAACATGCCAAATCTAGGTTCTGCCCAAAATACAATAACCAGTCGAGTTTTATAAATGAGTTCCACCGACTCAACAAAACTAATACAATTCCAAATAGACTCGACCCTATGACCCGGAGTCTCACTTCTATCAATCTCACCCCCCCAACCTAACCAGGACGACTCGGTCCAGCTCCTGATCCTCCTGTTGCCAAGTTACACATACAAACAAAGACAACAGCCGGATAAACCGGTTAGAAATATAATTTCTAAGTAAAAGAGACATGCACTCAATATCAAATAAACACTTCAATCGAAATGTGTCAACATAAATCATAGCATCGAAATGATATTGAATGAATGCATGGATTTAAAAGTCGAGATTATCAAGTAAGATAATCTTAAAATCAATCGGTACTCGGTTGGGATCCTGGGGTCAAGTCTTCACGACAACTCACCGACGCACCCTTTCGGGGTGGAAGTCGATCAACTCGATCCCCTAGATTTCAGAGCAACTATAAGAAGTATTCTGGAAAATGGAAAGACTCGAAATCCAAAGCCACTTCAATATAGCTCCCTAAAACGTCTAATTTCAAAACGAATCGAAAGTCAGCTCAATATGAATGCAAGTGAAAATAGAATAACAATCAAATTCACTCAAGCAAATAAATGTAGTATGTGATTTTCGGGAACTCGAGAATGAGTCGGTCTCGAGTATTCGTTCCCATTCGTTTCATTGTCGACTTTTACCTTTTCTCGAAGCTTCAAGTGATTCCTGTCAACAAGAGATAACTCGATTCAATCTCTAAACAATTCGAAACTCAAAGTCGATAAATCAAACAATCTATACCGTCTTCCAACTCTTCGATTGGTAACCGATCTCCAAGTTCGATCAACTTCCGAATCCTCAATCAACTGTCAAAACATCGAATACGGACTCAATATCAACTCGGAATACAAACTCAATCAAGTTCGATATACAAATCAAACCGAACCAAAACCGATAACTCAAACTCGATTTCGACGGCATAATGGCTATAAACTGACTATCCGGAAATACAAACCATCAAACAACAATCACAATAACTCAATCATCACCAAAATCCATCAAAACAACTCAAATCCAACCTCAATCAAAATCACCATTTTCGGAAATATGCCTCTAAAATCATATAAAATCCAAACTTCATTCTTTTTCCAAATCGACTTCGAATACACGTTCTATGCTAGCTCAAGAATAACATACTCCAATATTATCAAATTCTGACCACTCAACAAAATCGAAGTTCAAGAGATCGTAGCAAAACTTACGTCTAAATGAAGCCCTCGTTGCGGTGATCGTGAATCTCAACTCGGAATGAAAATCTAACGGTCGGATCGAGCGAATCGGGCAGAAGAAAAGCTTGAGAAATCGATTTGGCTATGGCTTCCGGAGGAGAGAGAGATCGAGAGAGGGAGGGAGGAAGGAGAGGTATGGGATGATTGGCCAACTTGCATCTAATAATAATATAAAATTCAACTTTTGCATTTCAGTCCTTTATTTCTCCAATCTTGCAAAGTAACCCCCTGCTAAATATCAAAACGATCCTCAATCACTAAAAACTCTGATTATCTCGATTAAACTCAATTATAATAAAATCGGGGCATTACAATTCTCCCCCTCTAAGATTTGATTTTGTCCTCGAAATCTGACAGATCACAGACTGAACAAGAACGAAACAAACTGAAAACGAACTCACCTCAATCGAATAACTCTGGAAATCGCTGCCTCATATCGGATTCGGTCTCCCAAGTCGCTTCTTCAACTCCGTGATGACTCCACTAAATTTTCACCAACGTAATCGACTTGTTTCTGAGCTCCTTCTCTTTTCTGTCAAGAATCTGAATCGGTCGCTCAAAGTAACTCAGAGTCTCATCAAGTTCGGCCTCGTCCGGCTGAAGAACGTGAGACAGATCCGGATGATATTTCCGTAGCATCGAAACGTGAAACACATCGTGGATACCTGAAAGAGACAAAGGAAGAGAAATCCTATAGGCAAGATCGCCTATCTTCTCCAGAATTTCATACGGGCCAATGAACCTCGGCGACAACTTTCCTCTCTTCCCAAATCTGACAGTGCCTCAGAAAGGAGAAATCTTCAGAAACACACGGTCTCCCTGCTCGAAACACAGTGGTCTGCGTCTGACATTTTAATACTTGGCCTGTCGATCTTGGGCTGTCTTCATTCTGACTCGGATTACTTCACCTGCTCTGCCATATCACGAATCATATCTGGACCCAGCTCAGGTGATTCTGAAATCTCATCCCAAAATAACGGAGATCTGCACTTCTTCCCGTACAAAGCTTCAAAAGGTGCCATTCCAATGCTTTCCTGGAAGCTGTTATTGTACGAAAACTCCACTAGAGGTAAGGAATCTTGCCAACCTGAGCCAAAATCAAGAACTACAGCCCGAAGCATATCTTCCAAGGTCTGGATCGTACGTTCGGACTGACCGTCGGTCTGAGGGTGATATGCTGTGCTCAAGTGCAAACGAGTACCCAAAGCCTCCTGAAGACTGTGCCAAAAGTGAGAAGTAAATCTCGGATCTCTGTCTGATACTATCGACTTTGGCACACCGTGCAATCTCACAACCTCTCTTACATACAACTCTGCCATCTGATCGTGACGGTATGTCATATGGTAAGGAATGAAACAAGCAGATTTCGTCAACCGGTCAATCACAACCCAAATCGCATCACAACCTCTGATTGAACGCGGTAGCTTCGTGACAAAATCCATTGAGATATGATCCCATTTCCATTTCGGGACAGGAAAACTGTGCAATAATCCTCCGGGCTTCTTCCTCTTAGCTTTCACCTGTTGACAATTCAAACAATGGGATACAAACCTCGTGATGTCTCCTTTCAATTGCTTCCACCAGAATTGAGTCTTCAAGTCATTATACATCTTCCGGCCTCCAGGATGAACACTGAACCGACTGCAATGCGCCTCTCGTAGAATACGTTGTCTTAACTCAGAAACATCGGGCACAAAAATACGTCTATTCACAAACAAAACGTCATCCCTGACCTGAAACTCTGACTGGTGACCTGATCGGACTCTCTCTATCGAACTCTGAATACTCGAATCTGATCTCTGAGCCTCTCTAATCGACTGAAACAACTCTGGCTCGGCCTGAATCGCAAAAACTCTGATGGATCTCCTATCGGTCTCAAAATCCAAACCAAAAGTACAACAATCTTCAATCAATTAAGAGACACCCATCGTAGCAAGAGACGAAGAACAAAGCTTCTGACTAAGAGCGTATGCAGCTGCATTCGACTTTCCAGGATAATACTTGATCTCGCAGTCGAAGTCCTTAAGAAAATCCATCCATCTCCTCTGCCTCATATTCAGCTCGGACTGAGAAAACAAGTATTTCAAGCTCTTGTGGTCAGAAAATATCTCAAACGACTCGCCATACATGTAATGATGTCAAGTCTTCAAAGCAAAAACGATTGCAGCTAGCTCGAGATCATGGATCGGATAACGAGTCTCGTGAGGCTTCAGCTACCTCGAAACATAAGCTATGGCGTGCTTCCTCTGCATGAGAATGCATCCAAGACCACGGTGAGAAGCATCGCAATACACAGAGAAACCTCCAGTACCTGATGGAATAGACAAGATCGGAGCACTGGTCAATCTCTTCTTTAGCTCAATGAAACTAGCCTCACACTGTTCGGACCAAACGAATGGTGCATTCTTCTGGGTCAACTGAGTAATCGGCTTTGCAATGGAAGAGAATCCCTCGATAAATCGGCGATAATACCCCGCTAAACCCATGAAGCTTCGGATTTCTAGCACTGATGTTGGTCTCTGCCAATTCATAACTGCTTCGATCTTACTGGGGTCCACAGATATTCCATCTCCCGATACAATGTGGGCTAAGAAAACCATTCAGTCCAACCAAAACTCGCACTTTGATAGCTTAACATACAACTGTTCGGCTCGCAAAGTCTGCAATACGATTCTCAAATGCTCGGCATGATCAGAACGGTTCTTCGAATAGATCAGAATGTCGTCGATGAAGATGATGACGAACTCATCTAGATACCGCTGAAAGATACGATTCATCAGATCCATAAAAACTGCTGGAGCATTGGTCAAACAAAACGGCATGACTATGAATTCGAAATGCCCATATCTGGTTCTGAAAGCTGTCTTTGGCACATCCTCGTCGCGAACTCTCAGCTGATGATACCCTGATCACAGATCTATCTTCGAATACACTGAAGAACCTTGAATTTGATCAAAAAGATCATCGATTCTAGGTAGAGGATACTTATTCTTGACCGTCGCTTGATTCAACTGGCGGTAGTCGATGCAAAGTCGCATAGAACCGTCTTTCTTCCTCACAAAAAGCACTGGTGCACCCCAAGGCGATACGCTAGGTCGGATGTATCTCTTGGCAATCAAATCTTCTAATTGTTCCTTCAATTCTTTCAACTCTAACGGAGCCATACGGTAAGGTGCTTTCGAAATAGGCTGAGTACCTGGTGCAAGTTCAATGCTAAATTCAATGCTAACCACCGGTATCTCAGACAACTCAGGGCTAAACTTCTGAACATCCATTGCATAAATCAAGAATCCCTCTGCTCCTTTCTGTAGCAAACGTGACATGGATAACACAGAAATCAACGAAATTTTGGATCGAGAACCCTTACCGAAAAACTTCCAATCGTCTGCCGTCTCAGGTCTGAATCGAACCACTTTCTGAAAGCAATCTACTGTCGCCCTATACATGGTCAAAGCATCAATCCTGACAATACAGTCAAAATCAGATAATCCCAGTATGATGCAGTCAATCTCAATCGAATTCCCTTCGGATTCTAACACACAGTTACGGACCAATCTCACCGAAACAGTCTCTCCACCCAAAGGTGAAGTAATAGAAACAACATCAGATAAAGGCTCAACAATTAAATCATGCATCACAACAAATCTTTCAGAGATGAAACAGTGAGAAGCACCCGTATCAATCAAAACAAACGCAGGATAACCAAAGATCGAACAGTTACCTGCTATCACGTCGTTCGGGGCTGCATTGGCTTGATCCTCTGCCAAGGCAAACACCCTCGCCTGCTGTCGAGGAGGTTGGTTCTGGTTCTGATTACCTCCCTAACGATTCTGCTGTTGAGGTTGAAATGAATGAACTGCAGAAGCTAATCTCTCGGGCTGAGCTGGCGGTCGAGAAGAACTGCCGCTCTGAGCTCTATCGGATCCTCGCTGAGGACAAACTCTAGAAAAGTGACCCGGCTGCTGGCAGATATTGCAACTACCAAACATGCCTCGACACTGATCACTGGGATGACGTCCTCCACACTTGCTGCACGAAGCTCCAGAAAATCCAGAATTCTGTCCAGAACTTAACTGTCTAGTGCCACTGGAACTCGATGAATTGCTGATGGTCATGTTTATGTTGCATATTTTAATATCATTGTGTTGTTATTTTGCATGCGTTTATGTGTTTTAATTAAGCATTGTGTTCATATTTCATACATTGTGTCTACATTACACTCTCCCATGTTTATTGTATAGGACGTAGCATTTTGTCTAGGAAAAGATGGAAAAGCTATTGCGCGAGAATTAATTACAGAGCAGCAATGATCAGAAAATCATATTTAATTTTATATAAGTCCAAATCCAATCTTGACTGTCCAAAATAAAGTTCAAGATGTTTTAAAGCAGCTGTCCAAATTTCAGCTCAATCCGACGGCTTGATCTCCGGATATGAATTTTGCAAAATCGCTACTCGCTGGGAGAAAAGTTGCTTGCTCGATCCGCAACATGTTGCGGATCGAGCGGCCAAAAAAATATGAAACAGTAGGTTCGGAAAAATTGCTTGCTCGATCCGCAACATCTTGTCGATCGAGCGAGACATTCTGTTCGGAAAAATATTTGTAATTTAGGAATTTTTATTATTTAGGACTCTAGCCTTAATTAAAAATATATCTCGAATTTTAGAGTCAGAGATTTTGAGGGAAGAGAGAGGAGACGCAAAAGAGGCTTAAGAACCATCTTGGCAGCTAGGTTTTATCTTTCTTGTTCTTAGATTTTAAATCTTCTTATTTTTATTCTTGGTTGAGGAAGACGAACCCTTGAATTTATTTATCTTGTGAGATTCAGATTTTCATTGTTTAATTCAATTTGAGTATCAAGAGTTGTTCTGATTTATTTCATGCTTGTATGTAAGATTATAGGCCTGTGATTTCGCTATACAATCTACTGCTAAATTAGAATTCAAATCCGTAATTGTTTGAACCATCTAATTTGTGAAGCAACTACGTTTGATATTTTCTACTGTTGAATTTATTAATTCGTAGGAATAACAATTGACTAGGCTAAATTCATCCGCTTGTGTATGGGTTGTCTAGCTTTATCAGTTTTACTAGTTTGAATGCTACCGTGGATTTAAATTTGATCGCTGGTATTGGGTTAGTTTATGGGGTAAGGGTTAACTTAGACTGCTGTTGTCTAGTTAACTAAAATTAAGGTGAAACAGGAATTAAATTTCCAATGATGAATATTCGATGTGAATTAATTATTTTTAGGGAATCAATGATCGAGTGAATGATTTCAAGGGTGTAGTCGACCGATACCAAGTCTAGTTAATTTATTGATCGTTCTTATTTTAATTCTTGCATAGTAATTAGTGAAATCCAAAAAATCCTCTTTTATTTATTTCCAGTATTTTTAAGAACACAAATAAATTCCACTTTTCTCGTGGGAACGATCCCTACTCTCGCTACTACATGTTTATTTAGTTAATCTGAGTTGGGTTAATTTGGGCGCGACACGACTAAGCGCTACCAAATTTTGGCGCCGTTGCCGGGGAAAGGCGTTTAATTTATTTGTGTTTTTGTTTTTGTTTCTTTGTTTTTTTTTATTCCTCCTAGTGCTACTCTGGTTTGTTCGTGCATGCAGGTGAATCTTCGGAAGAAGAAGAGTTTTCATACGACCCAGAGATAGAAAGAATTTTGCGTAGGCGAAGGAGGATTCTTGCGGTGTAATACTTTGAGATGTCAAATCTACAAGTATTTACAAGTTTTACCCAGCCACACGGAGAGCCTTTCTACGCAGCATGGAAGAGATTCAATGATTTAGCAAACCTCTTCCGGTATCATGATTTTTCTAAATATTCTCTCCTTACATATTTTTTTGATGGTTTGGATGCAGTGACAAGAAGATGGGTAATTGATGGAGCTTTCATGACCCGTATTTCAATATTTTGCCAAGATGATGATACCATGAGACACCTGTTGGGTGATATGGCCGAGTTTGACTATTACTGGTACTCACACTCTCAATACCCGAATTTTACAGACCAACCATTTGAGCTTCAAAAGGAGGAGGGAAGTTGTTCGCAGTTGATCTTACATCCGCTAGAGGATATCACGAGCAAGCTTGTGGCATCGACTGTGGAATCTATAGAAGATCTGAAAAAGTCTTGATGTGACCTTGCGGAGAAAATAGAGAATATGAACAGATCATTCCTCCATGAACACCAAGAACAAGAGGTGAAGCAAGATACTCAAGAAGTGACCAACCCAATTTGTCTCGATGATGATGATTCAGAGAAACAGGATTGGGAGTGCGAATCAATTCCTGCTGAAGATTTAGAGGTGCTTGAGTCTTCTCTTCTAATTGAACCTCAGCCGGAAGATGCACTGGAAGAAACAGCATATGATGGAGTACCAGTTTCGAAATATTTTGGTTTCCAAGAGCCTACAGAGACGTTCTCTTCCTATGTTTACCAGCTACGGAGTGTTGTTGAGGTGACGAGCAGGATGATGATTGTTAGCCTATGATGAGATAGTTGAAAAATGATGATTTTTGAAAAACTTTTAACTCTTGATCAGATTTGAGAAACCGTAGGTTGTTTGTTGAATATTCTTAAGCACGCATGTTTAACCAGTGAAGTGTAGCGATGTATTAGATATTGTGGATGTCTGTTGAACCATTGCACGACAATAGGTGTTTGTAGAACTTGATAGTGTTTGAATCTTGATGATTTCTTTGATATGGCATAAACGATCTTGGGCGCACCTAAAAAAAAAAAAAAAATTTACAACTCCATCCTGGCCTGAAAAGGATTGAAATCCTAATCCTAAAAGATCAAATTCAAGGCTAAGTATGCGGATAAAATGGGGTTGATTCTCCATCCGGGCTATAGACGAGGAGATTGAAATTCTAATCTTGTCTTAGTTATAGCTAAGTATGCGGGTAATTATTGGGGCTATAGCAATACCGGGTGCAAAATCCGGATGTGCGTAATTATTCTCAAGGCAGTTGTTTTGTGTTGAAGGATTGTTGGGAGGAGAGTTCTTGATGGTGAGGCTTGCACTGAATTGTTATAGGTCGGCGAACAGTCTTGAAACTTTGTTCTTTTGAAGTTGCATGTAACTGGGGTAACATGGCACACACACACGTTCGCATTCGACTGAAGATGCATCATTGATGATTGAGAGTCGCTATGAACTTATTTTTAGATGAATGTGGTTTTTTCTGAGGCTATTATGTGAGTGATTCATCCTTACTTATGTGTTTGTTGTTGTTTCATTTTGTTTTTGCATGACTTGCTCGAGGGCGAGCAAGGATTAAGTGTGGGGGTATTTGATGGGCATGTTTGTATTGCATATTTTAATATCATTGGGTTGTTATTTTGCATGCGTTTATGTGTTTTAATTAAGCATTGTATTCATATTTCATACATCATGTCTACATTACACTCTCCCATGTTTATTGTATAGGACGTAGCGTTTTGTCGAGGAAAAGATGGAAAAGCTATTGCGCGAGAATGAATTACGGAGCAGCAATGATCAGAAAATCATATTTAATTTTATAGAATTACAAATCCGATCTCCACCGTCCAGAATAATGTTCAAGATGTTTTTAAGCAGCTGTCCAAATTTCACCTCAATCCGACGGCTAGATCTCTGGATATGAAAACAATAGGTTTGGAAAAGTTGCCAAAAAAATTAAATATGATTTGGAAATATGAAAACAATAGGTTTGGAAAAGTTGCTCGCTCGATCCGCAACATCTTGCCGATCGAGCGAGACATGCTGTTCGGGAAAATATTTGTAATTTAGGAATTTTTATTATTTAGGACACTAGCCTTAATTAAAAGATATATCTCGAATTTTAGAGTCAGAGATTTTGAGGGAAGAGAGAGGAGACGAAGAAGAGGCTCAAGAACCATCTTGGCGGCTAGGTTTTATCTTTCTTGTTCTTAAATTTTAATTCTTCTTGTTTTTATTCTTGGTTGAGGAAGACGAACCCTTGAATTTATTTATCTTGTGAGATTCAGATTTTCATTGTTTAATTCAATTTGAGTATCAAGAGTTTTTCTGATTTAAATCATGCTTGTATGTGAGATTATAGGCCTGTGATTTCGCTATACAATCTACTGCTAAATTAGAATTCAAATCCGTAATTGTTTGAACCATCTAATTTGTGAAGCAACTACGTTTGATATTTTCTGCTGTTGAATTTATTAATTCGTAGGAATAACAATTGACTAGGCTAAATTCATCCTCTTGTGTATGGGTTGTCTAGCTTTATCAGTTTTACTAGTTTGAATGCTACCGTGGATTTAAATCTGATCGCTGGTATTGGGTTAGTTTATGGGGTAAGGGTTAACTTAGACTGCTGTTGTCTAGTTAACTAAAATTAAGGTGAAACAGGAATTAAATTTCCAATGATGAATATTCGATGTGAATTAATTATTTTTAGGGAATCAATGATCGAGTGAATGATTTCAAGGGTGTAGTCGACCGATACCAAGTCTCGTTAATTTATTGATCTTTCTTATTTTAATTCTTGCATAGTAATTAGTGAAATCCAAATAATCCTCTTTTATTTATTTCCAGTATTTTTAAGAACACAAATAAATTCCACTTTCCTCGTGGGAACGATCCCTACTCTCGCTACTACATGTTTATTTAGTTAATCTGAGTTGGGTTAATTTGGACGAGACACGACTAAGCGCTACCAATTGCTCCCAGACTTCTAAAATTGCTTCCCCTTCGGTCTATACTGATCTATCCTGTTTCTGCCACTGTTGCCTCCCTCAACCTTCTGAGACTGATTCGACTGTTGAGAAGGTTGGTACTGATACTGAAACTGCTGAGGCTGAAACTGAACAGGCTGATTCGGAAAAGATCTCTGTTGCTGCTGAGAAGCTACCTGATTACCTCGTTGCATTAAGAATCCGGCTTCGGCTCCCTTTGCTTGATCCATAGCATCTGCGAAGTTGTTAGGTCTTCCGGTATTGACCAAGGTAAATATCTCATGGTTCAAGCCATTGATGAAATGGTCGGCCTTGGCTTCCTCGTTATCTGCAACGTGAGGTGCAAACCTCAAGAGACTGTCAAATTTTCTCACATAGTTCTCAATGCTCAAGTTCCCTTGTTTCAGATTCGCAAATTCGGCACCCTTTTCCTTTCAATATGAGACAGGAAAGAAACGCTTAAAGAACTCAGTCTTGAACAAGCTCCAAGTGATGGTGGTGCCTCAGTTCTCATTCGCTCTCTTGGTTTTGGTCCACCAATTCTTAGCAATACCCTGCAACTGATGACTGACTAACATGATTCTGCGGTCATCGGTATAGTCGAGGGAATCGAAGAGCTCATCCATTTCATCTAGCCAACTTTCACAAGCAACGGAGTTCTCGGTACCCATTAAAGTAGGCGGTCTAAAAGATCGAAATCTCTTCAGAAGAGTCTCCATCGGGGTCGCGGTTGCATCAAACTGATCCACTCCTGTACTATCCTGATCATTCGGAGGAGTAATAACTGGCGGAGGATTCTCAGTAGAAGGAGGAGTCAAAGGTGGTTGATTCCTTCTCAAAGATCGTCGAGGTGCCATCTGATATCAAGGGTTAGGGCACAATATCTCAGACTTATTCTCAATCTCATAACCTCGGTATCCAAAACTCTGCTCTGAGAACTCATGAATCTCAACGATATACAATGACAGATATATATCACATAATTCATGCTTTATAAATTAAACCACAACTCATGTAATTAAATTAATCCAAGAATCAATAAAGCATGCTCGCACATATTTAAAATAATCATTTAAATAAACCAATCACATGCGAGAGTTCAATTCATGCGGAATCGATCTACCCCGCTCACTCTAGTTCGACTCCAAAAATCTTATCGCTCTGATACCACTTAATGTGAGACCCTGTTTCTAATCTTCTAAACTCGAATAATTAATCATAATCGAACACAATAAGCCCCGGAAAACGAATCAAAATTTTTAAAAATTTTTTTTTTTGAAAAGAAGCCTCGCGCCCGCGCGAGGTCATCACCTCGCGCGCGCGCAGGCTACACGAGCGGGAACTCGCGGAGATGCTCGCGCCCGCGTGAGAACGAAGCTCGCGCGCGCGCGGGCAAAATCTCCCGAGCCTCTTCAAACTCCTCGCGCGCGCGCGAGGTGATGCCTCGCCCGCGCACAGGCAAAATGGGCAGAGGGGTCGAGGAGCCTGCAAAAACAACCAACAAGGCAAATCTAAACATTCCAAGTTTAAACATAATACAAATCAATATTTAGAACATGCCAAATCTAGGTTCTGCCCAAAATACAATAACCATTCGAGTTTTATAAATGAGTTCCACCGACTCAACAAAACTAATACAATTCCAAATAGACTCGACCCTACGACCCGGAGTCTCACTTCTATCAATCTCACCCCCAAGCTAACCAGGACGACTCGGTCCAGCTCCTGATCCTCCTGTTGCCAAGTTACACATACAAACAAAGACAACAGCCGGATAAATCGGTTAGAAATATAATTTCTAAGTAAAAGAGACATGCACTCAATATCAAATAAACACTTCAATCGAAATGTGTCAACATAAATCATAACATCAAAATGATATTGAATGAATGAATGGATTTAAAAGTCGAGATTATCAAGTCAGATAATCATAAAATCGATCGGTACTCGGTTGGGATCCCGGGGTCAAGTCTTCACGACAACTCACCGACGCACCCTGTCGGTGTGGAAGTCGATCAACTCGATCCCCTAGACTTCAGAGCAACTATAAGAAGTATTCTGGCAATTGGAAAGACTCGAAATCCAAAGCCACTTCAATATAGCTTCCTAAAACGTCTAATTTCAAAACGAATCGAAAGTCGGCTCAATATGAATGCAAGTGAAAATAGAATAACAATCAAATTCACTCAAGCAAATAAACATGTAGTATGTGATTTTTGGGAACTCGAGAATGAGTCGGTCTCGAGTATTCGTTCCCATTCATTTCATTGTCGACTTTTACCTTTTCTCGAAGCTTCAAGTGATTCCTGTCAACAAGAGATAACTCGATTCAAACTCTAAACAATTCGAAACTCAAAGTCGATAAATCAAACAATCTATACCGTCTTCCAACTCTTCGATTGGTAACCGATCTCCAAGTTCAATCAACTCCCGAATCCTCAATCAACTGTCAAAACATCGAATACGGACTCAATATCAACTCGGAATACAAACTTAATCAAGTTCGATATACAAATCAAACCGAACCAAAACCGATAACTCAAACTCGATTTCGAAGGCATAACGGCTATAAACTGACTATCCGGAAAAACAAACCATCAAACAACAATCACAATAACTCAATCATCACCACAATCCATCAAAACAACTCAAATCCAACCTCAATCAAAATCACCATTTTCGAAAATATTCCTCTAAAATCATATAAAATCCAAACTTCGTTCTTTTTTCAAACCGACTTCGAATACACGATCTATGCTAGCTCAAGAATAACATACTCCAATATTATCAAATTCTGACCACTCAAAAAAATTGAAGTTCAAGAGATCGTAGCAAAACTTACGTCTAAATGAAGCCCTCGTTGCGGTGATCGTGAATCTCAACTCGGAATGAAAATCTAACGGTCGGATCGAGCGAATCGGCGAAAGAAAAGCTTGAGAAATCGATTTGGCTATGGCTTCCGGAGGAGAGAGAGATCGAGAGAGGGAGGAAGGAAGGAGAGGTATGGGATGATTGGCCAACTTGCATCTAATAATAATATAAAAATTCAACTTTTGCATTTCAGTCCTTTATTTCTCCAATCTTGCAAAGTAACCCCCTGCTAAATATCAAAACGATCCTCAATCACTAAAAACTCTGATTATCTCAATTAAACTCAATTATAATAAAATCGGGGCATTACACATGAATTGATATATTTATGTGTTAGGATTTATTCGTCAATACATGTATTTTATTTTTTAGTTTGTATAAGACTAGATGTCTTGATATTCCTCATTTGACAGCAATATGTTGCAGCATAATTTCCAGAATTTGGAGCCCGCTCGATCGGTTGAAGTTCACCAATCGAGCAAGACCAAAATTGTTGTAGACCCGAGAGCTTAGAATTTTAGCTCGCTCGATCGGCTAAGTTTGCCCGATCGAGCGAGGTGCTGAGATTTATAAAAAAATAAATTTAGCTCTTGGTTTATTATTCATGTATTGTTTTATTAATTGTTAATTAATCGTTTATTGCCCTAAGATGAGATTAGCAATGTAATATACTCGTGAGTACAAGATCGATCCACGGAGAGGATGTTGTAGGTTTAATTTTAGAAATGATATATTATGGATGAAAATATTATTATAAAACTTCAAATACAAATTATAAAATTGTCAAGGCTTCAAAGGTTCATTGTTGGTTTATTTAAGATTGCTTAACAAAAATAAATAAAAGAAACTAAAATAAGAATAAACATAAAAGAACAATTAAATATTTATACAAAAATATCATATAATATAGTTCTCACTATATTAATATCAGATTAACCGATAATATATGGTACCCATAATATATATATAAGTGCATAAATATAAATTGACATATAAGTAAATGTTAGATCAAATCACCATATTTCATTTAGAACAACCGGCAGAGCCACACTATCGTCTAAATAAAATATATGACTTTTTATGTTAGATGCGATAAAGTAAATGTTAGTTGCGGAAATGTAAATGTTAGTTGCGTAAAGTAAATGTTAATTGCGGAAAGTAAATGTTAGTTGCGAGAAAGTAAATGTTATATCAAATCACAATATATTATTTAGAACAACCGGCTGAGCCACGCTATTGTCTAAATAATATATATGACTTTATTATAAATTTATACATATATTTATAGTATATAATTATTGTAGTATTTATTGTATCATATTAAACAACAAACCAAGGTAACCACATTCAAGGTACCAAGTATTTGATGTTAATAGATAACAATAAATCATCCAAATTATACATACAAATAAAGATCAATTAGTAAAATAAAATAAAAAATAGAAAAAGAAAGAATATGCAAAATATAAACAATCTTACTTGACCATCAATGAAACCTTTTCACCTTGACATAAAAAGATTTAGCTTGCCATGAACATGAAACTCAAGAATAAGGATAAAAGAAATTTCATACTTGAACTTGAGAAACTTTCACACTCAAATTTTTATTCTCACACACACAATATTTATTTTACAAATGAGAAATTTCTCTACACTCTTGCACACTCAAACTTTTATACAACAGATCTATTTATAGGCTAAATGAGGGCAAGAGTCCAAGACTCATTAAATATGGAATAGTAAAGTTGGTGGGTGCTTGTCTATTGAATGTTAATTTCATGACCCAACTTTAATTGGTATGTTTGATGCCTTAGACTTCCGATTTGGCTTTTTTAAAAAATATATAACACGTAGCCCTTTGTCGTTAGATGTGTTTTGACATATAATTCACCCCTTTTGGATAAAAGGTTAAATACTTATGATATTTATACTTCAAGCTGGTCATAGTAAAAGTAAATATGTCTCCATTTTGGTGTTTGATTATTTTGATCATCTTAATGTGTTTTTTAGAATTTCTTGTCTTCTACAAAATTGAAGATGCCTCTTTTGTGATTCTACAGGATTTGAGATTACACCAATATGACTTTTGTAGCTTGAGTAATTTTATTTTTACCAAACCTGCGCAAAACATAAAATACAACATTTTTAGTAAAATATTTAAATATAAACACATAACACTAAAATAATACAACTTCATAATTTTAATGAAATTTTAATTTTAAAACACACTTTTTAACATATAAATGATTACAAATTTTAAGTTTCATCAGCTGCATAAGCACACAACCCAGACCCTTGTGAGAAGCATCACAATATACAACAAAATCACCCGTACCTGATGGAATCATCAAGACAGGTGCACTTGTAAGCCTTTTCTTCAAATCTAAGAAACTCCTTTCACAAGCAGTCCAGACATACGGCTTATTTTTCTGAGTCAATTGTGTAATACGCTTGGAAATGCTGGACAAATCTCTGATAAATCTGCGATAGTAACCTGCTAAGCCCATAAAACTCCGTATTTCTAGTACTTATGTAGGTCTTGGTCAATTAAGTACTGCCTCTAACTTAATTGGATCCACTGAAATACCATCACCGGAAATAATATGCCCAAGAAACACAAATTTCTGCAACCAAAACTCGCATTTCAATAATTTGGCATACAATTTCTCATTTCTCAAAGTCTGTAAAATGATTCTGAGATGTTTAGCATGATCATGTACATTCTTGGAATATATCAAAATATATTCGATAAAAATAATGAGAAAATCATCCAAGTATTTCTGAAATACTCTATTCATCAATCCCATAAATGCTGCAGGAGCATTGGTTAAACCAAAAGACATGACAATAAATTCATAATGTCCGTACCTTGTTCTGAAAATAGTTTTAGGAATATCTACATCTCGTACTCTCAGCTGATGATATCCGGATAGTAAATCAATCTTAGAATAGATAGTTGAACCCTGTAGCTGATCAAACAAATCATCTATTCTAGGCAATGGATATTTATTCTTTATGGTTACCTTGTTCAGTTGACGATAATCGATACACAACCGCATAGAGCCATCTTTCTTGCGTACAAAAAGTACCGGAGCGCCCCAAGGTGAAACGCTTGGCCTAATGTACCCTTTGGCCAAAAAATCTTCCAACGGATCCTTCAAATCCTTCAATTCAATAGGTGTCATTCTGTAAGGAGATTTGGATATTGGTTGTGTACCTGGCATTTGAAAGAGTGAGTGCCCGGTTAGCCAACTTGTGGCTAAGGGCTTTTATGACTCTATGTATAAACAATCTTTGTTTAATATAATTTACATTCATTAATGGCATTTTCTTTATCTTTCTTCATATTGTTATATTGGGATATACTATTGTTGTTTTGATAAAGACCTTGAATATACTATAGTGTAGGTAAGATGAGATAGTGAATAAAGAGAGATCACTATTATGAAACGCATCTTATAGTCACTGTATATTCTAAACAGTTCCTAGTCAATTGAGCCGTCCGCAAATAAGGATAAGGATCGCTCGAGATTGAGACTAGCATTTGCGATGTCAAGTACCACGTTTCATTGGTAAAGAACATGGAGATGCTCAAAGCATGCAAATGGATATTCATATGATGAATGATCGAACTACCCTATTCAGACTTTCCAAGTGGTTATTATTATTTGAGTGGATAACTCCGCGGTTTTGGTTGTACATCATTAGTCCTTACTACTTGAAACATCATTGAAACTATATATGCTAGTACTGTACTTTGACTCGTTTACCGACTCTATGGGGTCATCAGGTGTCGGGATTGGTTACAGTTACGACACATATAGGAGTCAATGCTTTGTTGTCAAGGATTCACCACACGCTTGTGAGTGTGGATATCCTATGCGATCTGAGGAGATATTAGTATGACAAATCTCTGGCCAGAGTACTCGATGTGATTTAGGTTACTTGGTTTCCTAGTAGCACATGCGATGTCACTATTTGATCTTCAAGATGCATTGCATAGTTATCGAATCTCGAACGACTCTTGATGTACCAATGGTTGTTGATTCGATCGGGATATTTGGATGAAGGGACTGTACTGTACGCTAACCAAAACTTACTGGTTCTTGCAGGCACTATCAGTGATACCTAGGGAATAATGGGCCGATGTTGCTAGATGCTATTACCATGATTCATTGGGTAAGTCGGAAATCGTTGTTCCGAGTCACAAGGAGTTGTGAGCCCACGGTTAGCTGTATCCCTGAACCATTGAGGGTCACACAAGTAATGGATTACTAAACCCCGTTGAGATATTTAAATTTAAAGAGTTAAATTTAATGAGAGAGAAGTTGGACTTCTTAATTAAAGGGAGTGGAATTTCCTAAAATGACATAGGGATGAACATTTTTGGAAATCACTGAATTCGGATTCAGAAAAATTATCTTGACTTTAAAAGGTGCAGAAATGGTTTCTATGCACATTGGTGAAATCAGTTTATCAATCAGAGTCATGATGAATTTTATATTAATTTCTATAATAACAGGCTTGGCTTGTTGGGCTTAAGTTATGACTAATGGGCCCTAAGGAGTTAGTGTCCTAATAGAGATATAATTTAATCCAGTCTAGAAATTATATATATATATATAGGTGTAGTTTTCAAAAATTGAACATTAATTCATATTTGAGTTTTCGAAAAACACACTAAATATTCTAAGGGGATTTTCGAAATCCTCTACTCCTTTTTGAGAAAATTCAGTCTGTAATTTTTCTGAAAAATTACTTTCTGAATTGACAGATCAAATCTGTTTAATCTCTACGATAAACATCTGATTGATTTTTAGTGCAATCAATCAGAGGGTTTCAGTTTTCTGTTCGTGGACCTAATTCCAGAGATTGATCGAGCGAGTCATCGGTTCCCGGGATTTACAACAAGAGCAGATTAAATCTGTTGGAGTCCATTAATCAAGTCATAGCTTGAAGAGGTAAAATATTATTAATCGTTATTATTATTATTTTACTTGCATAATTTAATCGTTAGCATTTGATACCCATGATATGGAATTGTTCCATATAAAATTTTTAAACTTCCGCTGCACCGGGTATCAGATCTAAGATCCGAGAACATGTGTTCCAACAGCATTAACTCAATACTGAAGTCTATTTCTCTAACTAGAGGTAAACCAGGAATTTCATCAGGAAATATATCAGGAAATTCATGCACCACTTGAATATTTGTCACTGCTGGGCTGGATTTCAATACATCAACTGCATAAATCAGAAATCCTTCTGCACCTCGCTGCAATAAATGGGTAATAGATAACACAGATATCAAAGGGACATTGGCTCGAGAACCCTTACCATAGAATTTCCATTCAGCTGCCATTTTTGGTCTAAATCGGACCACTTTCTGGAAACAATCTACAGCCGCCCTGTACTTGGTTAACATATCTATACCGATAATTCAATCGAAATCTGATAAACCAAGTACTATACAATCCAAATCTATCACATTCCCATCATATTGCAAAATACAATTTCGAATCATTCGAACAGATACAATACCTTCACCCAAAGGTGAAGAAATAGAAACAACAGTAGACAATGACTCAGATGATAAGGAATGCATCATAGAAAATTTTTCAGATATGAATGTATGTGATGCACCTGTATCAATTAACACATAAGCAGGATAACCATAGATAAAGCAGTTACCTGCTATAACATCATCAGATGCTGCCTGAGCCTGATCCTCAGTAAGTGCAAATACTCGAGCCAGTTGCCTAGGAGGTTGAGTCACAGTCTGGCTTCCTCCTGCTCTAGTCTATTGCTAAGGCTGAAATGAATGCACTGATTGCATTTCCGCCTGAGGTGCTAGTCAAGAAGAAATTGCACTAGTGGTTTTGTCAGTTGCTCTTTGAGGAAACACCTTAGCATAATGACCTGGTTGTTGACAAATATTACAATTACCTGACATACATCTGCACTGATCAGTAGCATGTCGTCCACCACACCTCCCACAAAACACTCCAGACTCACTGGACCTTTGTCCTGTACCAAACTGCTTTTGTCCACTTGAATTGGAGGAACTATTGCCTGACTTCTTAAACTGTTTACCTTTTGGCCTGAATCTCGAATCCTTTCTGCCACTGCTTCCTTCCTCAAATCTAGGAGATGGTTGCTGAAACTGTGGCGGATTCTGTGGCACTGATACAGGTTGTGCAAATGGCTGTGGAATGAATGGTGTTCCTCTTTGTCTCACTAAACCTGCTTCTGCTCCCTTAGCTTTATTCAAAGCGTCAGCAAAGGTATTAGGTCGTCCGCTGTTCACCAGAGTAAACACATCTGGATTGAGGCCATTGATAAACTGATCTGCCATGGCTTCATCAGTCGCTGCTATATGTGGAGCAAACTTCAAAAGACTTGAAAATTTGGCCACATATTCTTCAATATTCAAGTTTACTTGCCTCAGATTGGCAAATTCAGCACCCTTATCTTTTCCGTAGGAAACTGGAAAGAAACGTTGATATAACTCAGTTTTAAAGACAGTCCAGGTGATAGTTGTACCTCGATGTTCTAAAGCTTTCTTTGTAGTAATCCACCAATTTTTGGAAACTTCATGAAGTTGATGTATAACTAGTCTGATACGACGGTCATCTGAATAATCAAGTGACTCAAACAACTGTTCAATGTCTTCTAGCCAATTTTCAAAATCAACTGAATTTTCTGTTCCTTTTAGTTTTGGCGGTTTGAATGACTGAAATCGTTTCAGCAGAGTCTCCATTGTAGTAGCATTAGCATCCATAGAATCAGTAGATGTACTACTCTATGCATTCTGAGGTTCAGCAATTGGCGGTGGTACTAGTGCTGGTTCGGCCTGTGGAACAGCCACTGTGCTTTACGAGGGGCATATCTGATTGTCAAACAGATTAGTGCAAACACAGTATCATATTCTGCAATTTATTCCATCCTTCTCTGATAAGCATTCTCATGCGTTCTCATAAGAATTCAGGTTCTGATCGAGGATAATCTGGAATACAATTGCATATAGAGCATGCAGTAGCAATATAATTTTTGCAATATAAAGCATGTAACATAAACTGCACATAATAAGATACAACATGTAATCTCATGCAATATTAAACAATCAGACAGACTGAATCTACCCCGCTCATCGACTTCTATCTAAGTCCAGAAACTTATGCTTTGATACCACCTATTGTGGGGACCCGGGTTGCTAATCTTATCTTGGGGCAATTTATCATTAATAACAATGAATCAAGTACTAAAAGGAAATTATAAACCAAGAGCTAAAATTTTTTTTAACAAACAGTACCGCACTCGATCGGGTAAACTCACCCGATCGAGCGTGCTAAAATATGCAGCTCTCGGGTCCACGAATTATTTGGCCTCACTTGATTGGATGAACTCGTCCGATCGAGCGAGCCCAAAAATTCATTTCTCTGTTTTTAACATTTCCAAGCCGCGCTCGATCGGGTGAACTCGTCTGATCGAGCGGGCTCCAAATTCTGAAAATCTGCATAATGTATTTTTGCTGTCAAACTTGGAACATGTATACACATACTCATTTACAAGCTACAAAATTATATGCATGTTATCTAATATCATCTTATAATCTCTCATACACATAATATGAAAGATAACATGTATTCTACAACAATATACAAATTTCTTGTATCCTTTACAACATGTTTAACCACTCAAAGTACAAGTCGTTCTGCTACAACCCGAGCTCTCACATGCTAAGAGTCTATCTCGAGCTATCCCTGTCTTTTCTGACCAGCTCCTGCCCCACCTATTGCCATGCCCACATACAAAACAAAGAAATAGTTGGATACCTCCGGTGAAAATAAAATCCCAGTATAAACAACATAAAGTACGAGATAATAAACATGAATGCAATGCATATGTTCAAAAGAGGCTATCAATCTGATATAAATAGAATACTAGTTCTTGGGATCCCGAGGAAATAAAATCTTCAACGAACACCAACTCACCCAATCGAGGTGAAGTTAAATACTTTATTTCCTCTGACTTTGGTGCAACTATAGTGAGTATTCTGGCTCTGGACGTAATTCTACATTCCGTGCCACTCAACTACAGTCCTCCAAACGTCATATGCACTCTAGGCCTTTCAACCCTCTGTGATTTTTGGACTGGAGTTCAAGATGAATGCAACATAATCTGTATGCATTAAATACTATAAAACATCTTGAACATCTAATCACATAAGCAAGCAAAGCAACAAAATCATTTACTCACATAAGGCACATAATCAAACAAGTATGTGATTGACAAGGGAATACTCAAAACAATAGCTATTTCGAGTATTGTATCCCATCTGGATTAGCTGTCTTTTATACCTTTCAATGTCGAGTCTGAAATTGCTTCAAGTCTGAAAATACATTAATACGAATTCATATCAAAAGGCTATTCAACTTGCCAGTTCAAACTTCAAACACAAATGCTTCAAACCTTCTTGAACTCTTTGCCGATTCAATTCCGGATTTCCCGAGTTCGACAACTTCAAACACAAGGCTGAAATGAAGTGTTTATGGACAATGAATATCAGCTGATAACTCAAGAATTCTCAGCTCAAACAAACAACGATAGCAAAAACTTGACAATTATTGAACCGACGGCATAACAGCTAAAAACCGGAAATACAAACGATATCCAAATCAATCCAACAATCAATACAACTCATAATATTCATCATATCAGCTCACATAACTCAAAAATCAGCATAGAGAGAAATTATATGGTTCGAACTTTGTTTTCTAAAATCATATAAAATTCGAACGATAGTCTTTTTCCGAACCGTCTACAAATACGTAATCGTTACTAGCTCAGTCACATATATAATCACAAATAAGAACAACCCATATTCAACATAAAAATAAAATCTGAGAAAATTGAATGAAACTTGTACCAAAACGTAGCTATCGGAGCGGTGATCTCAAATATATACTTATCTCGAATTTCTGACGGCCGGATCACTCAAAATCGAAGCTTTAAAATATTGAAAATGGCGTGAAGAAAAGAAATCTGATCCCTCTACTTTTTTGGTCGTGTAATCTGATGGAAAAAGATTCAAATAGATATATATAAGCTATTTTGCAGTTTAGTCCCTGAACTTTTGGCTATTTGCAATTCAATCCCCGGAAAAGCGATTTAATTCAATTTCAATCCTTATTAATTTAAGAATATTATAATTTAATTCTAAACTCTAAATATTTCCAAATTAAATATTCTCGGATTTAAATTAAATTATTTCGGGCCTTACATTAATGAACATTAATATTACATATATCTTGGATATATAAACATGTGATTGAGTAATTATATGTCATTGATGATCATAGGTTTTATATATATCTTGTCTGTATAATATATGTTTGAGTGACTTATATGTCATTGATGATCATATATGTTACATATATCTTGGATATATAAACATATGCTTTAGTGACTTATATGTTATTAATTACCATAGATAGTACATATATTTTGGTTGTATAAACATATGTTTGAGTGAATTATATATCATTAATGGGGTACCAAATGTTTTACAAATTAGTACTTTTGTCTTGATATGTGGTACACAATAGCTTAGTTGTTGTATCAATAATACCGAATGTGAGGTACCATGAACATATTTTTGATTTAGTGGTCTCCGTTCTTGTAATGTATTAGCAATACAAAAGATCTTATTATGTAGTACTTATGTCTTTATTTGTGGTATATTTTAGCTTAATTGTGGTATCAATAATACCTAATATGTGGTACCATAAACACATGTATGTGTTAGTGTTCTTTTTTCTTGTATGATATTGGCAGTACAAGTGGTCTTAATATGTAGTAGTTATATCTTAATTTGCAGTACATTACAATTTAGTTATGGTATCAATAATCCCTAATGTGTGGTATCATGGACACATATATGATTTAGTGGTCTTCGTTCTTGTAAGTTGTCAACAATACAAATTGTCTTATTATGTAGTACTTATGTCTTTATTTGTGGTATAATCTAGCTAAATTATGGTACCAATAATAATGTAGTGACCCTGCATGGAATCACCTACTAACTGGAAACTAATAGCATGCATTAAACTTAATACAGCAAAATGCTTAACAGAGTAAAACTTGCGGAAACATAATCCATAATTTACATATCAGCTTAGTAAAACATATTCAGGCTTAATATTGTAGTGATACAACCATATCGAAATGCTTAAAATAAACTGTCTAAAACATTTATACAGCTAAAAAAATTCTGCTGTATAAAATCCCTTGAAAAGCTCTGGCTCCCTAGTCCTGCAATCCTAGGTTCCAAGTCTATATTCAAAAGATCACTATATCACTACACAAGTTCTATAAGCCTTAACTAAGCTAATAAGTACTCCCAAAACTTAAATAGATTCTCGGACCATTCCTTCGTCCGTAGTAAGCCCTTTGAAGTCGCTAGTTCTGGATGACTATAAACATACCTTGGTTATTCCAGAACCACTATAATAACCGATAGGGTCCTCAAGTGTATAACTCACACTTATATAACTGAAGAAGGAGACTCGGAAATTCATAATTAAAAATGATATTGAATGAGCCCTATTTATAGGAAAATTTCCGATCAAGTTCGGACCCTCCGAACTCAAGTTCGGATCGTCCGATCCAACTCACTACCTGCATGCAAGACACGTCGAGTTCGGACCGTCCAATCGCCACTTTGGGCCGTCCGAAGTGTTTTAATTCCGACACTTGTCAAAATTCATGACTGATTAATCCTGCCTACTTGGCACAAAGGAGTTCGGGTCGTCCGATCCTGGTTCGGACCGTCCGAAGGTGCCTTAAATCCAAAGTCAACAAGCCCATCTTAGGAGCCCCCGGTTGCTGAGTTCGGATCGTCCGAAGTCCTCTTCGGACTGTCCGAACTGGCTCAAATATTGAAAGTCAAATTCTTAGCTCTGAAGTCCGACTAAGCCCCGGAATTGGTTAATTACTAACCCTTAATCATGTTTAACATATTATTATCTTAAAATGGGTTCTGGGTTACTACATTCTCCCCACCTTTAGATATTTCGTCCGCAAAATAAAATCTAAAGACAAATCAAGATAAACAATATGAAAGATAAAACCATGTTTTATTACAACAACTGTAATTACATCTTTACATGGTAATCAAAAGTACAAAGCAAACAACTCAGGATATTCTTCTCGCATACGGCTCTTTGTTTCCCAAGTTGCTTATTCAACGCCTCGACGTTGCCTCTGTACCATCACAAGTGTTATAGTCTTGTTCTGAAGAACTTTCTCCTTCCTGTCTAGGATACGGAGTGGTCGTTCGACATACGACAAATATGGCTCTAGCTGAACATTAGTAGGCTGAATAATATGAGATTCATCAGCTATGTACTGTCGAAGTAACGACACATGAAAAACATCATGTATACTAGAAAGATATGATGGTAACGCCAAACGATAAGCAACATCTCTGATCTTCTCCATTATTTGGAAAGGCTCAATGAAATGAGGTGACAACTTTCTTTTCACACCGAATCTCATCACCTTCCTGAAAGGTGATACTCGCAAGAACACATATTCACCAGGCTCCAACTACAATGGCCTATGGTGAATATTCGCATAACTGGCTTGTCGATCCTGAGCAGCTTTGATCCTCCGCTTGATCAAATCTACCTTGTCTACAATCTGCTACACCAACTCAGGACCCTCGACTTGTCGTTCCCTGAATTCATCCCAGAATAACGGAGTACGACACCGTCAACCATACAATGCATCGAAAGGTGCCATATCAGTACTACGATGATAACTGTTATTGTAGGCAAATTTGATCAAAGGTAACTGATCCTTCCAAGATAAGCCAAAGTCCATGACAGAAGAACGTAACATATCCTCCAGCGTACGAATAGTGCGCTCTGACTGCCCATCAGTCTCCGGATGATATGCAGTGCTCAAACTCAAAGTGGTACCCAACGCCTGTTGAAAACTACCCCAGAAACGTGAGGTAAATCGCGGGTCTCTATCACTGAGTATGCTCACTGGAATCCCATGCAATCGCACTCTCTCCTGGATGTATAGGCGTGTCATGCAATCAAAATAATACTCCCGGTTGTAGGGAATGAAATGTGCTGATTTCGTCAAATGGTCAACAATGACCCAGATAACATCACACTGACGTGAAGTCATAGGCATGTGGGTGAAAAAATCCATAGTCACGTGCTCCCACTTCCATTCGGAAATCTCAAGATTCTGCAGTAATCCACCTGGTCGTCGGTGTTTAGCCTTGACCTGTTGACAAAACAAACATCTCGAAACAAACTGATATACACTCCGCTTCATCCCTTTCCACCAGAATCTAGTTCGCAAGTCCTTATACATTTTCATGCTTCCAGGATGAACTGATAATCGACTCATGTGAGCTTGAGAAAGAATATCATTTCTGAGCTCCGCTACATCAGGTACAACCACTCGATTCGATAAGCACAATAAACCATTTGTCTGATAATGGAATCCAGATGTATTAACTTCATTGGCTAGACGTGCCAAACGCTAAGTCTAAACATCAGATATCTGAGCGTCTCTAATTCGATAATACAATGCTGGCTCAGAAAAATTAGGATACAAATGAATTCCATTTCTTCCTTTCTTGTGCTTGAGTGTAAAACTCAGTGAACAACATTCCTGAACCATATGAGATAATTCACTAGTTTGAAGTGCAGAAAGTCTCACCTGCCGACTCAAGGAATCAGCAGTAAGATTAGCAGAAACTGGATGATATTTGATTTCACAATCATAATACTTCAGGATATCCATCCAGCGTCTCTGTCGCATATTCAACTCTACCTGAGTGAATAAATATTTCAGACTCTTGTGATCCGTAAATATCTCCAAATCTTGAGCGCAAATACAATGGCAGCTAACTCGAGATCATGTACTGGATAATTCACCTCATGCGTCTTCAACTGCCTAGAAGCATAGGCGATAACATGTCCATGCTGTGTCATAACACATCCTAGCCCCTGACCAGAGGCATCAGTATAGACAACACAACCTCCCGATCCAGAAGGTAGAGCTAGCACAGGTGCGGTAGTAAGACGTCTACGCAGCTCGTGAAATGACTCCTCACAATCCGAGGACCATATGAAGGCAACATATTTCCGTGTAAGCTGAGTCAAAGGTCTGGCCAACTGTGCAAAATTCTCGATGAACTGGCGGTAATAACCAGCTAGACCCAATAAACTACAAATCTCAGCAACCGTCGTCGGACGAGACCAGTTCAGCACTGCCTCTATCTTACTTGGATCAACAGATATTCCTTCACTAGAAATCACATGACCGAGAAATACTATCCGATCAAGCCAAAAATCTCACTTGCTCAATTTTGCATACAACTGCTTATCTCGTAGCGTCTGCAATACAATTCTCAGATGTTGTGCATGCTCATTCTTGTCATGAGAATAGACAAGAATATCATCAACGAAGACGATGACAAATCTATCCAGATATTCTCGAAACACTTGATTCATCAGATTCATAAAGACTGTCGGTGCAATCGTCAAACCGAATGGCATCACCAGAAATTCATAATGCCCATATCTGGTTCTGAAAGCAGTCGTAGAAATATCTAAGTCTCATACCCTCATCTGGTGGTATCCCGATCTCAGATATATCTTAGAGTAAACAAAATTACCTTGTAGTTGATCGAACAGATCATCAATTCGTGGCAAAGGATACTTATTCTTGATGGTGACACATTCAACTGCCTGTAATCAATACATAATCGCACAAGTGCTCCCACGGAGAAACACTCGAACGAATATATCCCTTATCAAGCAGATCCTGCAACTGCTGTTTCAATTCCCTCATCTCTGATGGTGGCAGACGATAAGGTTCTCGGGATATAGGCATAGTTCCTGGTACTAGCAATACCAAATTCAACCTATCGAACCGGAGGAAAACCAGGAATCTCATCAGGGAATACATCAGGAAACTCGCTGACAACCGATAAATGATCAGTACCCGGACTACTCGTGGACATATCAACTGCATAAATGAGGTAGCCCTCCCAGCCTGACTCTAAGACATGACATGCCTTCAGAGCTGAAACAAGTGGCATCGGAGGTCGCGCACCCTCACCATAAAAGTACCAGCTATCACCCTCAACCGGATTAAACTGTACCAGACTCTGATAAAAATCCACAGTATCGTGATACAAAGTCAGCATATCTATTCCCAAAATACAGTCAAAATTTTCATCGCTAAGATCATCAAATTAGCCGATAACACATGACCCTCAAACTCTAGAAGACAACCCATCACTAGACGCTTAGTTACTACCTTCTGCTCCAGCGGAGTAGATACAACTAAATCCATATCTAATGATACATAAGGTAATCTATGTCTCTTGACAAAACGGATAGAAATAAAGGAATGCGATGCTCCAGTATCAATTAAAACAAGTGCAAGAATACCACATAACAAAAAGGTACCTGCCAACATGCGATCGCTTCCCTCAGTAGCCTGCTCCTGAGACAATGCAAACACCTTCCCTTGAGTCTGTGGACGATAACCAGAAGAACTCTGTGGTGCTGGATTCTGACGTGGAAAAGTATAAGCCTGAGATCCAATATGTGATCCCGATCCACTCGCAGCTACCATGTGCTGAGGACAATCTCTCCGCAGATGTCCCTACTCACCACAAATATAACAAGCACCAGTAGCCTTCCGACATGAAGCTGCAGGATGCTTCCCAACACAGTGACTGCAAAATTCCTCCTTCTTCTTCTTATTCCCAAAATGGAACTTACCTCGTGAGCCACGAAAACCAGACGAAGTAGTAGTAGAAGAAGACATAGGTCCAGATTGCACAATTGATTGAGCCCTAGGCCCAAATGATCCACTAGGTTGTCCTAGCATCATCAAATGTGCCCGCGTATTGTTGTTCTCCACTTGACGACAACGGTTCACCAAAGTCTCATAAGATGTCAGATCATCACAGACGACAACTTGTGAATAGATATCTTGATTCAAGCCTTGCAGAAAGATATCATACTTGGATGCATAACTGTCATTGATATGAGGACTGAAAGGTAGTAGATCAAGAAATCGTTGCTGATATTGATCAATAGTCATTGATCCTTGCCTCAGAGTCAGCAACTCCATAGATCGTGCTTGACGAACAGCTGGAGGAAAATATTTTTTCTGAAACTGCTGACAGAAATCCCCCCAAGTCACCTGTCCTCTCTCAGTACATGTCTGAGTAGCCATGGCATCCCACCATAAGCGTGCTCGATCCTCTAGAACAAATTCTAGAACTTCCAGTTTCTGCTCTTCAGTGCAATCGAAAGCTCGAAAAGCACTTCGAGTTTAGACATCCAACCTTTTTCTTGTTCAGGATTTTTGCCACCAAATAAAGGCTTCGGTCCTACTTGCATAAACTTATTGATAGAGTAGCAACGTCTACCCTCATGAGGACGATATCGATACTCATGGTGATGGCGATGGTGACGATGATGATGACCACCTTCTTGGCCAACACTATCGTGACTCTCATCACCTCTCCTGTACATATATTGAAAATAATTGCACATTAAAATCCCAAATGCGCAATATTAAAGACTAGACTAAATCTCAAGTACTAATCCCAAAATCTAAGCATGCTCTGATACAAAAAATGTAGTGACCCTGCATGGAATCGCCTACTAACTGGCAACTAATAACATGAATTAAACTTAATACAAAAAAATTCTTAACAGAGTAAAACGTGCGGAAACATAATCCATAATTTACATATCAGCTTAGTAAAAAATATCCAGGATTAATACTGTAGTGATACAACCATATCGAAATGCTTAAAATAAACTGTCTAAAACATTTATACAGCTAAACAAATCCTGTTGTATAAATTCCCCTGAAAAGCTCCGGCTCCCTAGTCCTACCTCGAACTACCGGCTCCGTAGTAGAGATGAAATTCCAGAACCTAAACAACTCAGTTGAGAGCTCCGTGACTGGAAAAAGGGAAGGTCCCTGGGTATTTATTAGTATAGTAGGTTCTCCCTCTCTAACTACTGGCTAGGCTGCGTTTTCACCTCTTTGGTCGCCTCATTTAGTAATATCGGAAAAGTAGTCGTCCTCCGTGCCACAGGTCGATGGTTGACATTGGATTGAGTCTGATTCGGATTAGATAGATATCCCTTCAACACACCCTCAAAGTGCGCCTTTCTAGTCCATCCTGCGACCTGCCCCATGGAATAGGGTGTCCAAGATAATAACTAGGACGTGAGCGCTAACGCCCAGTACATAAACATGAGTAAACATATATATATGATGCATGCAACATGATGACTGGTAAAGGGTCATCTGAAAAGTCATGCTCAGTACCGGCGCCACAAGAGTGCTGCCACCGCACGGATCAACCTTTGGGTGCAACCACACTCATCTAGTACACAAGATTAGTCAGACATACATGTCCCCGCCATCGCGGTACTCTCAGTGTCAGACTATCGAGTATAGAGCTGAGCGGCTCTATAATCAGGTATAACAAGGTATAGGCTCAACATGTATGTGCACATGATATATGAATATAGAAAATGGTAAAACATACATCATGCCACATAATAATTCCAAATAAATGCAACATATAGACAAGTATACTCGCTGGAAATCTCAGTCAATGTGTATGTACCTCTAGGCTAGTTCAAGTTTAGTAGAATCCTAGGTTCCAAGCCTATATTCAAAAGTTCACCGTATCACTACACAAGTTCTATAAGCATTAACTAAGCTAATAAGTACTCCCAAAACTTAAATAGATTCTCGGACCATACCTTCGTCCGTAGTAAGCCCTTTGAAGTCGCTAGTTCCGGATGACTATAACCATACCTTGGTTATTCCAGAACCTCTATAATAACTGATAAGGCCCTCAAGTGTATAACTCACACTTATATAACTGAAGAAGGAAACTCGAAAATTCGTAATTCAAAATGAAATCGAATGAACCCTATTTATAGGAAAATTTTCAGTCAAGTTCGGACCCTCCGAACTCGAGTTCGGATCGTCCGATCCAACTCACTGCCTGCATGCGAGACACATCGAGTTCGGACCATTCGATCGCCACTTCGGGCTGTCCGAAGTGTCCTAATTCCAACACTTGTCAAAATCCATGGCTGAGTAATCCTGCCTACTTGGAACAAAGGAGTTCGGGCCGTCCGATCCTAGTTCGGACCGTTCGAAGGTGCCTTAACTCCGAAGTCAACAAGCCCATCTTCGGAGCCCCCGGTTGCTGAGTTCGGATCGTCCGAAGTCCTCTTCAGACCGTCCGAACTAGCTCAAATATTGAAAGTCAAATTCTTAGCTCTAAAGTCCGACTAAGCCCGAAATTGGTTAATTACTAACCCTTAATCATGTTTAACATATTATTATCTTAAAATGGGTTCTGGGTTACTACAAATAAACAATGTGTGGTAGTATAAAAACATGTATGAGTTAGTGATGTTTGTTCTAGTGTGATACTAATAGTACAAAACATCTTACAAAGTAGTACTTGTGTCGAATGTGTCCTTTAATTTAGGTTACCAAACTCGCAATCGAAGATATTACATGTTTCCAATGTGCGGTACCACGAGCACATGCATTAGTTATTGATCTTCATTCTTGTAAGTTATTAGAAGTATGAATGACATATGCTTTGTCGTATATATTGGCTTCAAATATAGCATAGAATATACACTATATGTGGTATACTTTATATGAATTGAGCAGCACGACAAGCATATTCACTAGTTATTGATCTCCATTTTTGTAAGTTATGAGAAGTATAAATGACATATGATTTGTCGTAGATACTTACTTAATAAATAGTACAACATACGTTATTTGTGGTATTATATGTAGCAATGTGCGGTACGGCGAGCTTACGTTCTAATTGATCTTTGTTCTTGTAAGTTGTGAGAAGTATTAATGACATATTTTTTTTAGTATAGGGTTGCTTAATATGTGATAACAAATACACTATATGTGGTATATTATATGTATGCATTTTGCGATATGAAGATCATACTCTTTCATACAATATGTGGTACATGTTAACAACCGATGGAGTATAATAAAAGCTTATTTTTAGTACAATAAACATCAGCATGTGGTACATATCATATATATCGTTTTCCCAAACCTATGATATCATAACACTTATATTTACAAAGTTCAAATGACTTGTAACAACTTTTCCTTTTCCTGTTCGAAAAAAAAATATATGTTAAAATGGTTGAATTATGGCAACATGACAAGATAACTTGATAAAACATTCCTTATAGTCTGTTAAATTATAATAAGTGATGAAACTACAACTTATTTCGTATATCTTAATTGTAGAAGTACTGTATCATACTTAATTGTGCAATTTAATATTTTACGATATAATAAATTTTCACATTTTGTGCAAATGGTTCTATATAATGCATCAAAACTTTTATCTATAAAACTAATTTACAAAATAACAACAAATAATTAACAAATAAAATGAATAAAACACTATTTGACATTGCACTCGTAATCCTTGGTTATTGATCCTCACCGATTTTCGATTCATTTTTCTTCATAAAGTTTTTTAAATAGATAAAAGAACATCATGGTTTCGCGTCATTGCTCCTCCACCTATAAGACTCATTTGCATCTGTATTTTTTTTTCTAACCATTTCTGCATTCAGAACATATAAAAAGTATCATCATTACCAATATAAAGTTAATCCAACACATATCAATAAACTCAATAACATAAGAAACTCAATATCAAATACAAAACATAAATAACAAAAAAAAGTTTAGTGGATTCTATATCCTATTTTGATATATAAATTAGACTCAAATTTTTGACATTCCTTATATTCTATACAAACACCCAACATAAATAATAAACATAAAAAAAATTAGGATAATAAAAAATAATATCAATTGTATGCATATCTTGATTGACATTTTTATTTTGATTGAATTCTTTTTCTATCAATGGGCTGTCAAAATAAAACACAATTTCGAATTGACATAGAAAATACACTTCCCTCTTTGAAAATCCTACTTTGAGTAGCAATAAAAAGTAAAATATTTGGGTCAATTTTCATTTCAAAACCAACCCAATATTTCATGAATGCATTCATCACTAAAAAAAATTTATAAATAGAAAAAAACCAAATTAGTGATTTTTTATGGGATCAAAGGTCACCAAACTAGTGGCACACCAAACCTATATGTGATTCATAAAAATTATAAATAGAAAATTCTAAAATCAACAATGATAACCATTTACCAAACTAGTGACAAGTCTCTTAGTAGTCAATCTAGGTACTAAACCATCACACAAAAAATTAATTTTCATGAAAATTCTAAAATCAACAATGATAACCATTTACCAAAGTTCAAATTCAACATCATAACTGATAAGTTTATTTTTTATGCATTATTTCATGTTATTTTTATGTCTATTTTGTGTGCATTCATATTATTTTTATGTATTTTTATGTTTTTTAGTGCATGTGTGTGTATTTCACTCCTCGGATTGATTTTGTAGGAAAATAGTTTTTTGAAGAGTGAATTACGGAGCAGCCTTGATCAAAAAATCAATTTAATTTTAGAAAGCCCCAAATCCAATCTTCACCATTCAGATTAAATTTTAAGATGCTTGGAAGCTGCTGTCCAAATTTCAGCTCAATCCGACGGCTAGATCTCAAGATATAAATTTTTGAAAATCGTCGCTCGGTGCAGAATTTTTGTACTGCGCGCGTGCGAGAATCAAGCTCGCGCGCGCGCGAGTTTCGTGTCCATCCTTCTGTTTTTATGTGCTGCGCGTGTGCGAGGCCTATGCCGCGCGCGCGCGCGTGTTCGGGGGTCATATGTGCTCCGAAAAGTCCTATTTTGTAAAGAAAATTAACTGGTAGGCGTTCCGGACCATATATATACAAGATATAACATATTTTTGAGGGTTTCGGAAGCTCCAGAGCGCAGACAACGCAAGAGGAGGCGGCTACAAGGCTTGGGAGAGAAGATTTCTCTTTTCTTTTCTTCTTCTTAATTTTATTTTTTAATTATTATTTTTAATTATTGAGTAGTTTATTTTCAACCAAGACGGCGTGATTGGGCCGCACAAATTCATGTAGAAAACTTGGAAGTTTGTTTGGGATTTTTTAGAGTTGATTTTATTTTATTGATTGTCAGATTTATATTTGTCTTGTGAATAGTCTGATCAACTGTTTGCTTGCATGTTAATCAATTCCAAATCGACAGAGGAGGTTTTGATTTTGATCACTCTGATAATTAACATATTGTAAAACTGACTAGAAATAGAATTCGGTTTCATTATGCGGTTTGGGTGTAAACTGAATTTTCATAAATATTTAATGCATTCAAATTTGATTAGAATTACGAAAGATTAGTTCATCAATATTTGAATAGATTTGATTGTTCTAGAAATAGACCTTTGAATAAATTAGGAAAATTCCCGTGAATTAAGATTAAATCTGAGTCCTGAATCAACTACATGTTACATGATTTGTTCGGTACCTACGTGTGTCTTGGTTGTCTTTATTTTAATTATTTTTATCTTTAGTTATTTTTATTCGTAATTCTTAAGTAGTTTTTATTTTATTTTCTTATTTTATTTAAATCAAATTGTTTTTTATTATTTTGTCTAGATTAAGTAAAATAATTAATTTTTGAGAATTGACAACAGTCTCTGTGGGATTGATACTTGGACTCTCAGTCCACTTTACTATTACTTGACCTGGTGCGCTTGCCAATAGATATTTATCACACCGATTTTGCCGGTCAAGTTTTTGGCGCCGTTGTCGGGGACTGTTCAGTTAATATTAGGATATATTATTTGCTTGAGACTAGACATTTTTTTTTCTTGCATTTGCTTTTTTTAATTATTAATTATATTATTTTTCTTACTTGTGAGGTACTTGGAGATGGATCATCATCAAGTGTTCACAAGATTTGGCCAGCAATACTTGGAGTCTTTCTATGCTGCTTGGGGGAGATTCAATGATTTGGCGAACATATTTCTATGCCATCAATTTTCGACCTACACCCTCACTCAAATTTTTTATGGTGGTTTGGATGAGACTACAAGAAGTTGGGTGGATTATGGAGCTCTGGCCACTGGCAGTCAATTATTTAGAAGAGATGAAGACAGTGCGATGCACTTGTTGAACGATATGGCAGATTTTGACTACCATTGGCATTGTGATCCTTCACTGCAGGGTTGGAGTCACCAATATCATCCAGATATCAACTCTAAAAATTTTGCGAACCAACCACCAGAACATCAAGATGAGTGTATAGGGCATTCCGAAGATTATGTAGCTCAGTTGGAGAATTTTTTGCGGCAACAGACAGAGACAAATCAATTTTTAGAAAGCCGCATAAGTCTTTTGGATGAACAGATTGCGCTTATTAGAGAACCAATTTTGGATATCTGCCAATTGAGTGAAGTAACTGAGCCAGAGCATGAAGAAATCATTTTTGAGGAATCTTCTTGTGAGGATGAGCCAAACATGATAGTGGAGGAGGAAGAACCATTCAAGGAGAGAGATTTTACCTCATCAGTGGTCGTTCCATGTACACCGTTAGAAGATACTTTCTTGCCATTGACGCCAATCCCACAGTATTCCATCCTCTATGACCTTCAGCCTAGATTCGGAGTCTCCTTCCAAAAGAAAAATTTCAGAACAAGTGTTGTTGGACCGACGAGCATACAAAGTATATATCACGCCAAGCTTGAAGGCGAAGGAAATCAAGACCCATACGTAGAGTTGTATGATTCTTACTATGGGCGGCAACCGCTCTTTGATGGTTGCTTCTGCATAGTCTGGCATTAGACTATAAATTTAGCGTTGACTGGGAGGCAACCCAGTGTTCTTTCTTTTTGCTTTTTATTTTATTTTTGGTTTTTGTTTTTGTTTTTGTTTGATTTTTGTTTCTTTCTCATGCCAGTTGGTCGTGCCTGCCGATATATACAATCTGCTGCTGCTGTCCCAGCTAATACTACCAAGAAGAAAGAGGATGCATCGAAAACCAGGGGAGTGTTATATTTGTTCTCATTCTGTTTTTGTTTGTCTTTGCATTTGTGGGTTTGTTATGCATTCTGTTCATTGTTCTGAAGCATTGAGGGCAATGCTTTGGATAAGTATGGGGGGAAGACTAGTATTTGATTGTCTATGTGTTCGTGTTGCATCTGTCATGTTTCGTGTTTGTTTTCATATTGTTTGTTTTTGTTCGTTTATGTTGTCTTGCATGAGTTGGATGAGTCATGATAGCCAATGATGATGAAGTTTATTTTTAAAAAATGGATTTTTGAAAAAATTTTGCTCTTGACTGGACATGAGAAACTGTAGGTTGAACCGTGAATATTTTTAAGCAATAATGTTAGACCAGTGAATTGTAGCGAAAGATTTGATGAAGTTTCTGTCTGTTTGACCATTGCACGACAATAGGTGGTTTGTGGATCTTGATTGTGTTCTATGAATTTTGATGAGGCTCTAGTTTACACTTATGATCTTGGGCGCACCTAGAAAAAAAAAATTATATACAATTCCATCCGGGCCTTGAAAGGATTAAAATCCTATAAAAGATTAAATTTAAGGCTAAGTATGCGGATTAAATGGGATTGATGCTCCATCCGGGCTATAGACGAGGGGATTAAAAAAACATAGAATGATTTTTCGTATCCTAGCCAGTTATAGCTAAGTCAGCGGGTAATTATTGGGGCTAAAGCAATACCGGGTGCAAAATCCGGAGGTGTGTAATTCATTATCTCAAGGGAGGTGAGTTTAGTCTAGAGGTCGTTGGAAGGAATGAGCACTTGAAGAGTGAAACTTGCACTAATTTGTCATAGGTCGCTAAGCAGTTTTAAGATAAATTCGGTCTAAGTTGTATGAAACTGGAATGACATTTCATACACACATGTTCACGTTAAACCGAAGGTGTATTATGAAAAATTGAGAGCATGTCTGTGTTTTTTATTTTATGATTGAACTTCTCGGAGGCTTTGCACATTTATGAATCGTCCTTACTTATGTTTTTGTTTGCATTTTGTTTTTGCATGTCTTACTCTAGGGCGAGCAAGAGTTAAGTATGAGGGTGTTGATAAGTGAATTTTGTATGCATTATTTCATGTTATTTTTATGTCTATTTTGTGTGCATTCATATTATTTTTATGTATTTTTATGTGTTTTAGTGCATGTGTGTGTATTTCACTCCTCGGGTTGATTTTGTAGGAAAATAGTTTTTTGAAGAGTGAATTACGGAGCAGCCTTTATCAAAAAATCAAATTTAATTTTAGAAAGCTCCAAATCCGACGGCTAGATCTCAAGATATGAATTTTTGAAAATCGTCGCTCGGTGCAGAATTTTTGTACTGCGCGCGCGAGAATCAAGCTCGCGCGCGCGCGAGTTTCGTGTCCAGCCTTCTGTTTTTATGTGCTACGCGCGTGCGAGGCCTATGCCGCGCGCGCGCGTGTGTTCGGGGGTCATATGTGCTCCGAAAAGTCCTATTTTGTGAAGGAAATTAACTGGTAGGCGTTCCGGACCATATATATACAAGATATAACATATTTTTGAGGGTTTCGGAAGCTCCAGAGCGCAGACAACGCAAGAGGAGGCGGCTAAAAGGCTTGGGAGAGAAGATTTCTCTTTTTTTTTCTTCTTCTTATTTTTATTTTTGAATTATTATTTTTAATTATTGAGTAGTTTATTTTCAACCAAGACGGCGTGATTGGGCCGAACAAATTCATGTAGAAAACTTGGATGTTTGTTTGGGATTTTTTAGAGTTGATTTTATTTTATTGATTGTCAGATTTATATTTGTCTTGTGAATAGTCTGATCAACTGTTTGTTTGCATGTTAATCACTTCCAAATCGATAGAGGAGGTTTTGATTTTGATCACTCTGATAATTAACATATTGTAAAACTGACTAGAAATAGAATTCGGTTTCATTATGTGGTTTGGGTGTAAACTGAATTTTCATAAATATTTAATGCATTCAAATTTGATTAGAATTACGAAAGATTAGTTCTTCAATATTTGAATAGGTTTGATTGTTCTAGAAATAGACCTTTGAACAAATTAGGAAAATTCCCGTGAATTAAGATTAAATCTGAGTCCCGAATCAACTACATGTTACATGATTTGTTCGGTATCTACGTGTGTCTTGGTTGTCTTTATTTTAATTATTTTTATCTTTAGTTATTTTTATTCTTATTTCTTAAGTAGTTTTTATTTTATTTTTTTATTTTATTTAAATCAAATTGTTTTTTATTATTTTGTCTAGATTAAGTAAAATAATTAATTCTTGAGAATTGACAGTCTCTGTGGGATCGATACTTGGACTCTCAGTCCACTTTACTATTACTTGACCTGGTGCACTTCCCAGTAGATATTTATCACACCGATTTTGCCGGTCAATAACCAAATGCAAGATGTATAAATAAAAGCATGTTTCCATAACAAGTCAACAAATATATTAATAACAAATTAATACTTAACCACATTATACATTTTTTTTTGAATTAATGCATTCGTTTTCTGTACATACGATCTTTCATAAATAAAAAAAATTAGAGTTGTGTGCGATAATATCGTGTTTTAGTATTTTGTCTATTTTAACTTCTTTTATTTTAGTATTATATCCATTTTGACAACCCCATATCCATATGGATTTTGACAACCTAGTTCATTCCTACGTCAATCATGCATCTTGAATTAAAGTGTTGATACAAAAAAGATTTTACTCCTTTCGTGAGCATCATAATCACCCAAATATATACATCTATTTCTCCAAACAAATTATTGACTTAATTTGGTTTGAACTGTGAAGCTTACAAATAAATTTTCAGAACTGGATACACAATTGGTTTTAAAAATTGATTTCCAAGAATATGAGAAAATTAAAACAGTCCAGCACAAATAGCATGAAAATTTGACCCAAATTGAAAAAAGAAGAAGAAGAAACTCCAAATTGAAAAAAATAATCAAGTAAGAAGAAACTCACTTTCTCTCGCTTTCTTTGCATCAGTTCGTCTTCACTCATTAATTTCCAAATCGTCATCCACAGGCATCGCAAGTCGATGGGTTCCTATGACCCCTGGATTTTGTGTGGGCTCGACTTTGAGGAGAAGAGATATAAATCGGCAAAGAGAGATTTAACTATCTCGGCGGAAGATAGGAATCGGGAGAGGGAGAGGGAGATACAGATACACATGGGTGGTTACGTGAGAATGGAAATTGGGGAAGGGAAAGAAAAGTGACGTGGATAAAGAGGAAATAAAATTAAGAAGGTAAATAAAATAAAATTTAAAGGAAAAATGTTATAAAATGTGGAATATGTAGTGGAAACAAAGATTTTGTACCATTGGGGACTGCAGAATACAAATTTATGACACAAAGACTGATCATTGAGTTGAGTTTTTGATTGGGGATTTATCTCCAAGTCCCCCATAAAATTATTATTATTTGAAATTTCTAAATTGATTGTATAAGTTGATCTATTATAATTTTAATTTAATCTTGAAAATGGTTGAAGTTTAATGATAATTCACAACGCAATTAATTAATCGTCTTAATTTACATTTTAGCTGGTAATATATATATTACGTAAGATTGAAAGAGTGGGTGCCCGGTTAGCCAACTTGTGGCTAAGGGCTTTTGTGACTCTATGTAAAACAATCTTTTGTTTAATATAATTTATAATTTTATAATGGCATTGACTTTATGTTTCTTCATAATGTTATATTATGATATACTATTGTTGTTTTGATAAAGACCTTGAATATACTATAGTGTATGTAAGATGTGGTAGCACAAGGGGATGGCTATCATGAAACACATCTTATAGTCACTGTATATTCTAAACAGTTCCTAGTCAATTGAGCCGTCCGCAAATAAGGATAAGGATCGCTCGAGATTGAGACTAGCATTTGCGATGCCGAGTACCACGTTTCATTGGTATAGAACATAGAGATGTTCAAAGCATGCAAATGGATATTCATATGATGAATGATCGAACTACCCTATTCGGATTTTCCAAGTGGTTATCACTTATCAAGTGGATAAAGTCCGCGATTTTGGTTGTACACCATTAGTCCTTATTACTTGAAACATCATTGAGACTCTATATGCTAGTACTGTACTTTGACTCATTTACCGACTCTATTGGGGTCATCAGGTGTCGGGATTGGGTATAGTTACGACACATATAGGAGTCGATGCTTTGTTGTCAAGGATTCACCACATACTCGCGAGTATGGATATCCTATGCGATCTGAGGAGATATTAGTGTGACGAATATCTGGCCAGAGTACATGATGTGTTTTAGGTTACTTGGTGTTCCTAGTAACACATGCGATGTCACTAATAGATCTCCAAGATGTTATGCATAGTTATCGAATCTCGAACGACTCTCGATGCACCAATGGTTGTTGATTCGATCGGGATATTTGGTTGAAGGGACCGTACTGTACGCTAACCATAATCTACTGGTTCTTGCAGGCACTATCAGTAATACCTACGGAATCATGGGGCGATGATGATAGGCGCTCTTACCATGATTCGATGGGTAAGTCGGAAATTGTTGTTCCGAGTCACAAGGAGTTGTGAGCCCACGGCTAGCTGTATTCCTGAACCATTGAGGGTTACACAAGTAATGGATTACTAAAACCCCGTAGAGATAGTTAAATTTAAAGAGTTAAATTTAATGAAAGAGAAGTTGGACTTCTTAATTAAAAGGGAGTGAGATTTCCTAAAATGACATAGGGATGGGCATTTTTGGAAATCACTGAATTCGGATTCAGAAAAATTATCTTGACTTTAAAAGATGCAGAAATGGTTTATGTACACATTGGTGAAATCAGTTTATCAATCGGAGTCACGATGAATTTTATATTAATTTTTAGAACAACGGGCTTGGCTTGTTGGACTAAGTTATGGATTGTGGGCCCTAAGGAGTTAGAGTCCTAATATAATTATAACTTAATCTAGTCTAGAAATTATCTATAAATAGGTGAGCAGTGTTCGAAATTCATAAGAGAATTTAGTCTAGAAATTTCGAACACTACATATAATTTTCAAGAGGATTTTCGAAAATTCCTCTGTCCTTTTTGGAGAAAATTCGACTTGTGATTTTTGTGTAAAATTACAAATCGAATTAACAGATCATATCTGTTTATTCTCTACGTAAAACTTCTGATTGATTTCTAGTGAAGTCAATCAGAGGGTTTCTGTTTTTCATTCGTGGACCTAATTCCGGAGTTAGATCGTGGCTGTCATCGGTTCCCGGGATTTACAAGAAGAGCAGATTAAATTTTGTTGGAGTCCACAATCAAGCCTTTGCTTGACGAGGTAAAAATTTAACTGTGTTTTTATTTTTACTTGAACAAATTTAATCGTAAAAGTTTTGATACCCATATATGGAATCGTTTCATATAATAAAATAAAATTTTAAACTTCCGCTGCACCGGGTATCAATTCTTAATTGATCTGAACCTGTTCTCCAACAGTGGTATCAGAGCCAGGTTGCTCAGATCAAACGATTAAATTAATCGATTGTACAAAATTTTTAAGCCTCGGTTTTTGAAACAAAACGAAAATTTTAAAATTGAATTTTAATGGGCAAATCGGGCAGCGAACGTCGCTGCCCAAGGGCAGCGAGTCCATCGCTGCCCGGGATTGTCCCAGGCAGCCCGGGAAAAATTATTTTTAATTTTTAATTAAAATTTTAATTTTTTTGAAATTCTAGTTTTTGATCCGATCGAAAATTGTTTTTGATTGGTTCACGAGGCATCGGATCGAATTGTTCGAGTCCGAAAATTTTAAAATTGATTTTTGGATAAATTTGAATTTTTGGAAAATTTATAAATTTTATCCGTTAAATTAAATTTTATAAAATTAATTATTTTGATACAATTGATGATAAGATATGATCTTATGGTTGTATAAGATAAAATATGATTTTATATTTTAAATTATGATGTCTTTGCATGTTTATCCAATTATTTAATTATTGAATTAATTATTGGATAAAGGATGATCGATTGTCATGACCAATGTTTTAGGTGTATGTTAGATAATTTACATTTGTCTTATTGTTGTTGGATTTTATTAATGGGCTTGGTTTATAGCCCAATATGATTGTCATATGTAATAAAAGTGGGTCTGGTTTATGGCCCGTTCCCACCCCTAAAAATGTATCCCATAATTGTCATCGAAATTTATTGTAAATTTATTAGACTTAGTGGGAGACAAAGATTTGAAGAAATGATGGGCCCAGCAGACAATGAAGACCGAAGAAATGTAAATTGGAAGCTCAATGTAATAGGATTGCATTGCATACTTGCATATCACCTAGGATTGGACTTAGACTCGTGATTGGCAACCACGGGTCGATTAGTTAATGGGATCGATCATCCTTAAATAATATATGATATTATTGATGTATGCATGTTTAGACTAAATTGTATGAATCCCGCAAGCATACATAAATTGCATGATGAGACAAATTTTCAAAATTAAAAATCCCTCATTTTAAATATGATTTAAAATTGATATCAAGATTAATAAAAAGGGAATTTAAATATTGTTTAAATATTTCTACCTTCCATCAACGATCAATGTATGAGATGCTACCCGTGGATACGGTCCGGCTCATATTATTGGGGGGGCCCGTTCGTCGGAAAGCTGTACATTGGATCGACACATGTTGTAAGTTAGGTGGAACTCACATGGGATTGGCTCATATTATTGGGGATCCATATAGCGACCGTCCATCACAACTTAATATTGATGGGTTATCTTGACATGTCACAATAAACGGCGTCATATTATTGGGCCCTTATTGGACATGAGGTAAAAACATGGGGGTTACTTTGGAAGTAATTGGGCTCTACCTTTTGAAAATTATGGTTGACTTATATTATTCGGGATCATGATTTGTCAATTGGACTCCATGTTCTCACTAAGGAACACAGTTTCCCGTTTTCACTAGAGGGTAGTGAAATCGTTAAAATAGTGGGAGTGTAATTCATAAAATTAAAATTCGTCATATTTTATGTCTTAGTAAATTAATTAAACAATCATTGATTATTGTCTGTTTCCTTTTCAGTATACTATTACAATGACTTCTCGCAATCCACTGTTTTCAATTCTCGAACAAAACAAATTGACTGGCGCAAACTATACGGAATGGTTCCGTAAGTTGAAAATTATTCTTACTTCGGAAAAAGCTTTCTCCGAAGGAAGCCCCGGCTAATACAAGTTCGGAAGAGTTGGTCAAACTTGATTTATGGTGGGACCATGATATCAAGGCCAAATGCTACATGCAGGCTTCGATGTTCGATGAGCTTCAAAGGAGATTCGAGGATACCGTGAATGCTGCTGACATTCACAAGAACCTCAAGGAACTCTTTGGAGCTCAGTCAAGGTCGGAGAGGTATGACACTGTCAGAGAGCTCATGACGAGCCGCATGTGAGATGGGACTTCGGTCCGTGAGCATGGGGTGCGCAAGATTGGGCTCATTGAAAAGTTGTTAACACTCGACTTGACTTTGGAGCATGAACTTAGCGCGGACTTGTTGCTCCTATCACTTCCTTCATCGTTTGACGGTTTTGTGATTATACCAAATAAGAAGGGAAAGGCCAAGGCTTCAATTGGGATCAAAGATGAAAACGTTTGCCATTACTGCAAGAAACCCGGTCATTGGAAACGTAACTGCAAGGAATACCTCGAACAGTTGCGAACTGCAAAGGGTATGTTTTACATTGAAATAAATGTTTCGCTTAATACTTCTTCTTGGGTATTGGATACCGGATGTGGATCTCACATTTGCAATGATTTGCAGGTGATGACAAGAAGTCGTAAGCTAAGGATGGGTGAGACCCAGCTAAGGCTCGGGAATGGCTCTAGAGTCGAAGCCAAAGCTATAGGAGACATTTATTTAGTTTTGCAGAACAATTTTAAGTTATTTTTTAGAGATGTTTTATATGTTCCGGATTTGGTCAAAAACATTATATCTATTTCTATGCTTGATATAGATGGTTTTTCTTGCAATTTTGTGAATGGGATTTGCAATATTTACAAGAATGAATGTTTGATTGGAAATGGACAACTTGAAAACGATCTATATAGCTTAAAATTAAAAGACGTTCCAATTAATTATGTTGATAAACCGGTAACAACAATTAAAAGGAAAAAAGATAGTCAAAACCCGGCAAACCTTTGGCATGCTAGGCTAGGTCATATTTCCTCAAGGAGGATGAACAAGCTAATGGGAGAGGGCATGTTTGATATGTCTGATATTAACTCTCTACCTACTTGTGAGTCCTGCCTAAAGGGAAAAATGACTAAATCTCCTTTCAAAGGAAAACCTGAGCGTAGTCAAAATCTGTTGGATTTGATCTATACAGATGTTTGCGGTCCATTTAGGATTGGTACTAAATGTGGCAACACCTACTTCATTACCTTTACTGATGATCATTCTAGGTATGGGTATTTATATTTAATGAAATATAAGTCTGAAGCATTTGAAAGGTTCAAAGAATTCAAGGCTGAAGTAGAAAACAAACTAGGTAAAAGTATTAAGGCACTTCGATCGGATCGAGATGGAGAATACTTAAGTACCGAGTTTTTAGACTATCTAAAAGAGAATGGGATTCTCTCTCAGTGGACTCCTCCTATGACACCTCAGCTGAATGGTGTTTCGGAGCGTCGCAATTGAACTTTGTTGGACATGGTTCGATCCATGATGAGCTTCACTGAGCTCCCACCTTCGTTTTGGGGCTACGCGCTTGAAACGGCGGTATTGTTATTAAACAACGTCCACACTAAAGCAGTAGATAAAACACCATACGAGTTATGGAATGGCAAAGCTCCTAAGTATTCGTACTTGAGGATTTGGGGATGTCCTGCTTACGTGAAGCAGACAGTGGGAGATAAGTTGGATAGTCGATCCACCTTATGTTATTTTGTAGGGTATCCGAAGAATTCAATCGGATATTATTTCTATCATCCTGCTGAAACAAAAGTGTTTGTTTCAAGGAATGCCACCTTCTTGGAGAAGGAGTTCTTATTGGATAAGAAAGACAAGATGATGGAACTCGAAGAAATTCGAGAAGAACCTGAGATACAAAATAGCGATCCTACACCTCAAGAATCATCACAAGACACGCCCATTACTAGGAGATCCGAGAGGACTTATAGGCCTCCTATTAGATATGGTCTTCTTCTTGAAGGGAATCAAAGTGAACCCGACATTGGATGTGATCCAAGAAACTTCAAGGAAGAAATTTCTGATGCGGATTCGAATTTATGGCTTGAAGCTATGCAATCGGAAATAGACTCGATGCATTCTAACCAAGTTTGGTCATTAGTAGATCCTCCCGATGGAATTGTTCCAATTGGGTGCAAATGGATCAACAAGGGAAAGCTTGGGCCTGATGGAAAGGTATTGACCTACAAGGCACGATTGGTGGCAAAAGGTTATACTCAAAGACAAGGAGTTGACTATGATGAAACCTTTTCACCAGTCGCAATGTTCAAGTCCATAAGAATCCTTATTGCCATAGCAGCATGGTATGACTATGAGATATGGCAAATGGATGTAAAGACTGCATTTCTTAATGGAAACATTAAGGAAGAGATCTATATGATGCAGCCTGAGGGATACACATCCATGGGAAGCGAGCATAAGGTATGCAAGCTTCAGAGATCAATCTATGGTCTCAAACAAGCATCAAGAAGTTGGAACCAGAAATTTGATGAAACGATAAAGGATTTTGGTTTTATCAAGAACCCGGAGGAACCATGCGTGTACAAGAAAGTAGTTAAGAATGCGGTAACATTCTTAGTACTTTATGTTGATGACATCCTACTCATGGGGAATGATGTAGGGATGTTACAGTCAACAAAGATATGGTTATCAGGTAGATTCTCGATGAAGGATTTAGGTGAGGCATCCTATATTCTAGGAATTTAGATCTATAGAGATAGATCTAAAAGAATGATAGGACTCACTCAATCAACCTACATCGACACCATATTGAAAAGGTTTTCAATGGATGGGTCCAAGAGAGGACATCTACCTATGTGTTATGGAGTTTCTCTATCCAAGTCTATGTGTCCCAAGACTGATGAAGAGATAGAGAAGATGACACACGTGCCATATGCGTCAGCCATAGGTAGTATCATGTATGGGATGATATCTACCAGACCGGATGTGGCCTATGCTCTGAGCGTCACGAGCAGATACCAAGCCAATCCCGATCAAATGCATTGGAAAGCCGTGAAAGATATTATTAAGTACTTGCGAAGGACTAAGAATTTATTCATGGTTTATGGAGGGAGAGAATTGAAGTTGGAAGGCTATACCGACTCTAGCTTCCAATGTGACGTGGATGACTCGAAATCAACCTCTGGATTTGTATTCATGCTCAATGGCGGTGCTGTCTCTTGGAAGAGTTCCAAGCAGGATACCACAGCGGATTCCACCACTGAGGCAGAATACATTGCAGCATCAGCTGCTGCTAAAGAGGCGGTTTGGATAAGGAAATTCATCCAAGAGTTGGGTGTAATTCCTGAAGCTGTTGGTCCAGTCCCGGTGTACTGTGACAACACGGGTGCCGTTGCTCAGGCAAAGGAACCAAGGTCTCATAAGAAGTCCAAACACGTACTGAGGAAATACCACATCATCCGGGAGATCGTGGAAAGAGGAGACATCAGTGTCGAGAGAGTGGCCTCTACAGACAATATCGCTGATCCGCTTACTAAGCCCTTGCCATGACCATTGTTTGACAAACATCGCGAAGCAATGGGATTGCGTAGTGTGACTAGTTGGCTTTAGGGCAAGTGGAAGATTGAAAGAGTGGGTGCCCGGTTAGCCAACTTGTGGCTAAGGGCTTTTGTGACTCTATGTAAAACAATCTTTTGTTTAATATAATTTACACTTTTATAATGGCATTGACTTTATCTTTCTTCATGATGTTATATTATGATATACTATTGTTGTTTTGATAAAGACCTTGAATATACTATAGTGTATGTAAGATGTGGTAGCACATGGGGATGGCTATCATGAAACACATCTTATAGTCACTGTATATTCTAAACAGTTCCTAGTCAATTGAGTCGTTCGCAAATAAGGATAAGGATCGCTCGAGATTGAGACTAGCATTTGCGATGCCGAGTACCACATTTCATTGGTATGGAACATAGAGATGTTCAAAGCATGCAAATGGATATTCATATGATGAATGATCAAACTACCCTATTCGGATTTTTCAAGTGGTTATCACTTATCGAGTGGATAAAGTCCACGGTTTTGGTTGTACACCATTAGTCCTTATTACTTGAAACATCATTGAGACTCTATATGCTAGTACTGTACTTTGACTCGTTTACCGACTCTATTGGGGTCATCAGGTGTCGGGATTGGGTACAGTTACGACACATATAGGAGTCGATTCTTTGTTGTCAAGGATTCACCACATACTCGCGAGTGTGGATATCCTATGCGATCTGAGGAGATATTAGTGTGACGAATCTCTGGCCAGAGTACATGATGTGTTTTAGGTTACTTGGTGTTCCTAGTAACACATGCGATGTCACTAATAGATCTCCAAGATGTTATGCATAGTTATCGAATCTCGAACAACTCTCGATGCACCAATGGCTGTTGATTCGATCGGGATATTTGGTTGAAGAGACCGTACTGTACGCTAACCATAATCTACTGGTTCTTGCAGGCACTATCAGTAATACCTAGGGAATCATGGGGAGATATTGCTAGGCGCTCTTACCATGATTCGATGGATAAGTCGGAAATTGTTGTTCCGAGTCACAAGGAGTTGTGAGCCCACGGCTAGCTGTATTCCTGAACCATTGAGGGTTACACAAGTAATGGATTACTAAAACCCCGTAGAGATAGTTAAATTTAAAGAGTTAAATTTAATGAAAGAGAAGTTGGACTTCTTAATTAAAAGGGAGTGGGATTTCCTAAAATGACATAGGGATGGGCATTTTTGGAAATCACTGAATTCGGATTCAGAAAAATTATCTTGACTTTAAAAGATGCAAAAATGGTTTCTGTGCACATTGGTGAAATCAGTTTATCAATCGGAGTCACGATGAATTTTATATTAATTTCTAGAACAACGGGCTTGGCTTGTTGGACTAAGTTATGGATTGTGGGCCCTAAGGAGTTAGAGTCATAATATAATTATAACTTAATCTAGTCTAGAAATTATCTATAAATATTTAAGAAGTGTTCGAAATTCATAAGAGAATTCAGTCTAGAACATATAATTTTCAAGAGGATTTTCGAAAATTCCTCTGTCCCTTTTGGAGAAAATTCGACTTGTGATTTTTGTGAAAAATTACAAATCGAATTAACAGATCATATCTGTTTATTCTCTACGTAAAACTTCTGATTGATTTCTAGTGCAGTCAATTAGAGGGTTTCTGTTTTTCATTCGTGGACCTAATTCCGCAATCAAGCCTTTGCTTGACGAGGTAAAAATTTAACTGTGTTTTTATTTTTACTTAAACAAATTTAATCGTAAAAGTTTTGATACCCATATATGGAATTGTTCCATATAATAAAATAAAATTTTAAACTTTCGCTACACTGGGTATCAATTCTTAATTGATCTGAACCTGTTTTCCAACATGCTCCGTATAGGCCAATCATTGAAATGCACACCAAACCATATATGTATTGCATTGAAGCCGAACCTTAACATTTTACCAGTTCCAAAAAGCCCAAATATATTAAGAGTCAATTATGAATAAATCCTCAAACCCAAACCTTTCTTTCTCCCAACTCCCTCCCTTAAAGATTCTTTTTTTGCACTCCCTAGTACCACAAAACTTTATTATTTTAATAATTAATTCTTGTACTCAATATTGGTTGTTTTGTGCTAAGATCTGAAGGTTTTATACTTAGATCTAAGGATCTATGTGCTTATATCTCATGTTTTAATGCTTATTTTGGTACAAATATTTATGTGTAAAAATGGTATCAGAGCTTTAAGTTATTTATTCAGACGTAATATTATTCGTTAATTCATTCTTTTCTTTGTTGAGGAGAAGATTTTACAAAAAAAAAAAAGATGACTTCAAACAATGGTTTGAATCAAGAGAATTTTATTCATATGAAATCCTATAAACAAGTTAATCTATTTACAATAGATTACTTACAACAGGTTGTGATTAATGCTCTCAATTTTGAGAAGATAAAGAAAAATAATTTCTAACTCTCAATTTTTAGAGATTACCCCAGATTCCTCTAAACTCTCCAGAGATCTTAGAGAAATTCAAAAGACGGTACAATATTACAGCAATCAACTGTATGAAATACCTCGGAAAATTGAAGAAATCCTTAAGAAACAAGAAGAAATTCTTGGAACTCTAAAGGATCTTCAAAATAAAATCATAAATCTAGAACATACATCTGGTTCTAGAAAATGAAATACAGAAGGAAGGTTACCACTCTCGTTTGGTACCGAACCTTTGTTACATCAGAAAGGTAAAACCAAAATGGTTCAAAAACCTTTAAATAATGATGAAATGATGATTAATCTTATAAAAGCAGTGTCAGAGAAAAATAATATCTGATGACTACTTTAGAAAGATTAAATCTCGAGGATCTACAAGATCTTGCAGATTCTTTTGCGAATCTCAAAGTTGTAGATCTAAAAATAAATTCCCCTGAGGGTGAACAACCAATAGGAAATCCCCCAAGATATGTGGTTAAAACAGAAGAACCACAAAGTGAGTTCCATGTTGGAGAAAATTCACATTCAGCCGGAACCAGATCAAGAAGGAGTAAGATACCACTACACCAAAATCCTTATGAAAAAACTGTTTTAGACCCGATACATCCTTATGGGGTTATGTTAAACCTTGATGTTTTGGACTTCAAAAACAGAGAAGATCTTATAGATGATTGGACATCAGCTATGAGAATTGTAGCAGGGACATTAGATCTCAATAAAGAAGGATTCATTAAACTTCTAGAAATGAGTCTAATGGGATCTGTCAAGATAGCATGGGAGATGACTATGCTAGATACGAAGGAATCAATCTTAGCAGGAGAATCTCTCAGCGAGATTGGAGAAAGAATGGTCACCCTATTTAAAGCACAATTCATAGGGGTAGACTATTTCAATAATCAAGATACAGAGAAAAAGAGAAGATATACTCAAGCTCTGTATAGCCTCGAGTTACATGATATCTGTAGTGACCCTTCATGGTATCACCTATTAACTGGCAACTAATAGCATGCATTAAACTTAATACAGCAAACTAACTTAACAGAGTAAAACATGCGGAAACAAAACCATAATTTACATATCAGCTTAGTAACATAATCCAGGCTTAAATCTGTAGTGATACAACCAAATCGAAACCTTAAACAGTAAACATTATACAGCTATATCGAATCCTGCTGTATAATAAAATCCTCAAGGCTCCTGCTCCCTAGTCCTGCCTTGAACTACCAGCTCCGTCCATCCTGCGACCTGCCCATGGAATAGGGTGTCCAAGATAACAAATAGGACGTGAGCGCTAACACCCAGTATATAGATATGAGTAAACATATGTATATAATGCATGCAACATGATGACTGGTACAGGGTCATCTGAAAAATCATGCTCAGAACCGGTGCCACATGAGTGCTGCCACCGCACGGATCAACCTCTGGGTGCAACCACACTCGTCTAGTACACCAGAGTAGACAGACATAAATGCCCCCGCCGTCGCGGTACTCTCAGTGACAGACTGTCGAGTATAGAGCTGAGCGGCTCTATAGTCAGGTATAACAAGGTATAGGCTCAACGTGTATATGCACATGACATATGAATATAGAAAGCGGTAAATCATATATCACGCCATATAATAATGCCAAATAAATGCAACATATAAACATGTATACTCGCTGGCAATCTCAGTCAATGTGTACGTACCTCTAGGCTAGTTCAAGTATAATATGATCCTAGGTTCCAAGCCTATATTCAAAAGTTCACCGTATCACTACATCAATTCTATAAGCCTTAACTAAGCTAATAAGTACTCCCAAAACTTAAATAGATTCCCGGACCATACCTTCTTCCGTAGTTAGCCCTTTGGAGTCGCTAGTTCCGGATGACTATAACCACAACTTGGTTATTCCAAAACCTCTATTATAACCGATAGGGCCCTCAAGTGTATATCTCATACTATACAATTGAAAAAAGAAACTCAGGAATTCGTAATTCAGAAATGAATCTGAGAAGCCCTATTTATAGGCAAAATTCCCGGCCAGGATCGGAACTTCCGATTTCAGGATCGGCGCTTCCGATCCAGCTCATTGCGTGCATGCAGGACACGCCAGGATCAGAACTTCCAATCCGACGATCGGAGCTTCCGATCTTACCCCCGATCAACACTTGTCAAAACTCGCGGCTGAGTCATCGGGCAAAGCTGGCAGCCGAAGATCGGAACTTCCGTTCCAGGATCGGAGCTTCCGATCTCTGTGCTTCCGCTGAGCTTCCGAAGTGGCAGGGATCGGAGCTTCCGATCTGGGTTCGGAGCTTCCGATCCGGCCCAAAGTCAAAAGCCCAAATTCTCCTCCGAAGTCCAATAACACTCCGAAATTACTAACCCTTAATCATTTTTAACATATTATTATCTTAAAATGAGTTCTGGGTTAATACATTCTCCCCACCTTTAGATATTTCGTCCGCGAAATAATATCTAAAGATAAATCAAGATAACAATATGAAACATTCAAACCATGTTTTATTACAACAACTGTAATTACATCTTACATGGTAAATCAAAAGTACAAAGCAAACAACTCAGGATATTCCGCTTGCATACGACTCTCAGTTTCCCAAGTTGCTTCTTCAACGCCTCGGTGCTGCCACTGTACCATCACAAGTGGTATAGTCTTATTCCGAAGAACTTTCTCCTTCCTGTCTAGGATACGGATTGGTCGTTCAACAAAAGACAGATCTGGCTCTAGCTGAATATCAGTAGACTGAATCACATGAGATTTATCTGCTATGTACTGTCGAAGCAACGACACATGAAAAACATTATGTATACTGGAAAGATTTGGCGGTAAAGCCAAACGATATGCAATATCTCCGATCTTTTCCAGTATTTGGAAAGGTCCAATAAAACGAGGTGATAACTTGCCTTTCACACCGAATCTCATCACCTTCCTGAAAGGTGATACTCGAAGGAACACATATTCACCAGGCTCAAACTGAAGTGGCTAAAAAAAATCATTCATATTATGTTTAATGTTATTATTACTTGAGTTAGACTTAAAGTATTTGAGTTAATTGTTTTCAGAGAATTCAATAATTTATGTATTCTAATATATTGGAAATTTTATATTTGTACATGTTTTATTTTATTGTAATTGAACATCTGGTTAATTAAAAAAATCAAGATATTGTTCATTATAATTTTAGGGTCAACTTTGGAATACGTCTTGTGCCTCTGACGGTTTTATACTCGACAACCCTTTTCTTGTGACAGATTGATTGCCTGAACCTAAATCAAGTGTTCACTTCTGGTCTTCTACCGATGGTTCTGTGGCTCAAATTTTTTTGTTTTTTATTTTGACATTTCGTGTTCATAAATATTATTTATATTAGGGAATATCTTCCTTTAAATAAATAAAAGTGTTTTTGAGGTCCGATATTAAGGAAATATCCTCTTATCTATGTTCGTCCTGCTTCTTCAATTTATATTTTTATATTAAATTTACATTTTACTAGTCATCATGTTGCATGCATTATATACATATGTTTACTCATGTTTATGTACTGGGCATTAGCGCTCACGTCCTATTGTTATCTTGGACACCCTATTTCACGGGGTAGGTCGCAGGATGAACGGAGCTGGTAGTTCAAGGCAGGACTAGAGAGCAGGAGCCTTGAGGAGTTTATTATACAGCATGATTTGATATAACTGTATAATGTTTAATTTTAAGTTTTTTCGATATGATTGTATCACTACAGTATTAAGTCTGGATATATTTTAAGCTGATATGTAAATTATGAATTATGTTTCCGCACGTTTTACTCTGTTAAGTATTTGTTGTATTAAGTTTAATGCATGTTATTAGTTGCCACTTGCCAGTTAGTAGGTGATTCCATGCAGGGTCACTACATTTACAAACACCTTATGAATGATATTTAAACAATACGAGTGTACAAGCATATTTTGAATGTCAAAATAAAAATTTAAAAACTTTCACTGCACCTTGGGCATAAGAAAAATGATACTTCTACAGAAACTCATCTATAGTGTTCTTTAAAAACTATATATACTTGGAGAACACTTTAAAAAAAATTCAAAAATATCTGAAAAAATTTATCCAAGAACAAACTTAAAATTTTTTTCAATTGTAAAAAGCACACTAAAAATATTTTAAAAATACATGTCCAAACAAACCGTAAAAAATACAAGTAAATTTTTCTATGGCCTCTAGAAGGTTAATTAATATAGAAAAAATTGTAATTTTAGTACTATCACTTGGTCTATTTTTTGTTTAATACTATTACTTTTCAAAGTTTAATCTTAGTCCGATAAATTGGATTTTTTTTTCTTTTTTTTAGTTTTGGTCTTTTTTGAATCAGAAGTTACCAAATCAATCGAATATTACTTTATTTACTTATTTGATGTCGATATTTTTTTATTAAACTCGCGTAGTTAGAATTAAACTTATATTACACATATTATAATATAACTAATCAAAATAAAACAAAATGATTTCTCCCTAGATTCATGTATATTGACTGTCAATTTCTTTATTTTTTTTCCTTTAATTTTGCATAAGCGATTTTAATTTGTGTAATATATGGTTAAATCTTGCTTAATGAGTTATATGAAAATATCGATGTCTAATAAGGAATATTTGATTGATTTTTTTAATGACTTTCGAGGAAAAAAAGACCAAAAAAAAAAAAAAACCAAATTACTGATTACGACCAAACTTTGAAAAATTACAAGATTGAAACAAAAACATACCAACTTATTGAACTAAAATTACATTTTCCCTTAATTAAATATAAAGGCCAAGTGATTGTCTGTTTCTCTAGCTAATCATGAATATAAAAACGCCATTTCAAATAATTACAATATTAATATTTATTCCACCTAATTATCATCGACCATTAATCTAAGGGGAGTGTTAAATTACACTCCAAAAAATACTAATCACTCCACTTAAAAAATTTATTTTACATATTGACAATATATCCTTTCATATTTTTTAGTAAGTTTTAAATCATTCTAAAATTTAAGAACATATCTAATATATATGAACTAACTTTCTTGTATAATTAATAAACAAATAAAAAAACTAATCAATTATTTTTATAGAAAGTTTTAAAACTAATGTTCAAAATAGAAAAAAAAAACATTTATATTAGTAAACCGCCTACAATTAATTCATAATACTGAATGGCTTTTAAGAATTTTAATTTTTTTTATACAATAGCATTAATATTTAAAATTTAAATGAATTGTTAAATATTGATGTAATAAAAAAATTTATGCTTCTTAATTACATTAGTTTATACCACTCCATACTTTATTGATCAAAGTAATAATATATATTTTTGATAATAATAAAATATATACAAAATGTAGATATCATATTTATTTTTATTTTTGTATAAATATGAAGTTAATTTGTAATATTAGTTAAAAGTTTAAATTAAATAATGTATATAATATTGTGTAATCACTTTATTTGGGAACCAATAAGATAAAATAATTAAAATGATACTAATTAGAATAATATATTTCTAATCAATAAATTTAATTAAATATTTTCAATAAATAAAGACAATTGAATAATTTTTTTCAAAAATAAAAATAAAAATAAAAATAAAATATCTTCCCGGAACTTTAATTTATTTCTTGGTCAAATTTTCAAATATTTAATGAATTGAAATAAGATAATATATGTTCTTAAAATTAATAATCGAGATAATCATGATATAAACAAATCAAACTATACACAAATTTAGATAATAGTTAATATTTAATTTCATTCAATCAAATTTATCAAATTTCAGTGTACAGAAATATAAAATTGTATAATATTTTGTAAAATTTGATATAAAACATAAAATATATTAATATTTTTCCACTTGAATTGTTAAATTTAAATTTTTGTATTATATATAAAATAAAAAAATTAATGATTTAAACAAAATAATTTTCATAATACATGCAAAAGTATAAGTTTGGAATGTCAAACAAGATTTTATATATAATAATAAAGTCATAAATAAGGGTAATTTTGTTAACTAGTACAATAAAAATATAATTTGAGATGTGATTAACATTTTTTGGAGTGTAAATAACACTCCCCTTAATCTAATTACAACAAAAAATATAAAAAAATTGTCCCAGTTATAAAAATTAGAAACTAAAATAAATTACAAACTATCGTGAAATAAGTTACCTACCAAGAATTTTGATCATATTACCCTTATATAGAAAGGTCTGAGACACGGGTTTTTTTTTACTAAAATTGTACGATATAGATATTACATTTTTGTTTTATTTTATTTTATTTAATATTTCGATAATTCAAATCACAATTTAATCTCTTCATAATTTTTTTAAGTTATGATATTATTTCTATTTGAATATTAATCAAAATATTTTACAAAATATTATACAGGCAATTCGTGCTACTATTATATAAGAAAAATTTATTGTTATCTTCACGGAGTACACTGTCTACACTCCCAACGATGCATATGAAAGTGGAATTTCATCAATGCTTATAAAATCCGCTTAAAAAATAATTGACCTCGTGTAATGATAAAACTTAATTTACCGCGAACCACGTTTGTGCCGTTAGCGTTGTGTGCTCATATAAATGACATCTTACGTGCCCATATATTTATATACATACATGTGCACTTCTGCAATGTAAAAATAAAAATAAAAATAAAAGTAGACGAAGGAGTACATGGTGTAAATAAAATATAAAAATGTTGGTTCATCTTACATGGAAATATGTGTACAGATTCAAATGACTAATTAATTTGATTTGTAGTCTTCACCTTTGTTTTATTGTTGCATGATATGCACACACTATCTACCTACATATTAGGTACTCGAATTCGATATCTCGTAGCAAACGTCGGGTGACCGTGACACAACTTGAAAAGGAAAGAGATTATATTACCAGATATAGTACTGTCGATCTACGTAATACTTGGGAAACAAGAGGCCAAAGCCGCCCAAGACACGGCTCCTGCGGCAAACACACAACAAACGACTGCCAAACTCCGGCAGACAGAAGCAATGGACCTGTTCTTGCCACGCAAAGACATGGTCATGACAGCAGCTGTGAACCCTAAATTGAATGCCATGAGAAATCCATGAAATAACGCAGGATGATTCTTGAATATTATAACTGGGATTTGGTTGCCACTTATTTCCTCGTAGCGTACTGTTAAGAGTCCAAAGGCCACAAATATTCCCGACAAAAATATGATTTCTTCTGGTGGGACGACGAGTGAACCCGAATGGTTCTGCTTATTCACAAGGCTAACCGATGATCCCATTTGATGCGTTTGGAATTCATGAATCGAGTCTCAAATACAGATAATACGACGTTGGCCAAGACTTTTTCTCTCTCATCCATCATTGAACTTGGGAAATTTCCCAGAATTTTCGTAAGTCATAAATCTATCGTCAATAATTTAAATTTTAACTTGTGGGTCCTCTCCCGTTGACAAATTTTTTGAAACAAAAACTCACACGTGGGAGTTTCGATCTAAGGTTGTATCCAAGGATATGATCATCATAGAGCGGTGCGATTCGATCCTGCAATTCAAATAGACGCATCAGTTTGAATCTGGCCGATGGATGTGATCCAATGGCTCTCCGAAAAGAGTACGTGGTCAACCAATCCAAATCACCTATTAATCAAAATTTTTAATAGCATTCAAAATACTTAATAAAACAAAATCAGTTACGCAGCGGAAACCAAATCATAATTAGTACAACTCAATCGAAACTAACCTGAAAATACCGAATATTATATACTAACAACCCGAATAAACACGAAACAGACAATAACAATAATCAGAATAACTATGGTAGTAAACCAAAAACTCTGAACTGATAAAATACAGCCGTGTAACTTTTCCGTCAAATGGAGTGTCCAAGAAATACGAAAAAAAACATGGACATGAGCGAACTACGCTCAAAATGCAAGCATGGGTAAACATACAAACATGATGCATGCATAATGAATGACTAGGTATACATATCCGAAAATACTGATCAAATCCTGCTCAGACTGGCGCCTAGGACATGAGGAGTACTATCGGGAGCTCAAAACATACCCTCACTCCTAACCAGACGTGGATTTACAATGTCCAAGAACATTAGAGCCCGCTCAATCCGTCGGCCACAATAAACATGCATACCCGCTGGTCATCTCAGTCAATACTTATGTACCTCAATAATAATCCTAGATGTCACAGCTACAGTCCAACAATACAAGTCAAGGTAAACACGCATCACTAATTATAGTGACCCGCTCTGTGATCACCTACTAATCAGAAGCTTAAGAATGCAATTAACAATAATAATACTTATCAGAGTAATCACGGAAAAATAAACCAAAATACTGAACTGACAGAATACAATATGTAAATAATTCTCAAAACATAAATAATACAATCCAATCACAAATAAATACCAACTGACAACCAGATCTGCAACTTCCTTGATCACCAACTATTCCCAAGTCTCAAGGTGAATTACATGCAACTGTCCCGTTGAATGAGATGTCCAAGAAACACATAAACACGGATGAGCATGAATTTAAGTGGACAGGTTACAAAGACTCTAAGTCAAGAAAATCTTTGTTCAAACATACTTAAGGTATGTACCGCTCTGTGCCGTCGCACCAAAAGGTGGCTCACACACAGAGACGGAGGCAGGGGGGGGGGGGGGGGACAGTGGGGGCAGCCTCTCCCCTTCAATTTTTAAGGTGAACAGGCCGTAGGGGGTAGAGGGAGTAGGTGGTGCATGGTGGGGTGGGGATTATTCTATGCTATACTTGAAGTACTTCTCCCCCCATGATGTGGTCAAATATCAACCATTGGATCATCAAGACATATGTCAATTTCCATAAAAATATATGGGTCCCACGTGATCTAATGATATTGAAATAGGGGGAGAAACACTCCAGGTGTAGCATAGACTAACCCGTGGGGTGGGGTGGAGGTGGGAATTTCCCAAATTTTTTAATTAATTTTTCCTTTACAATTAAAATATATTTCTTAAATAAAGATTTAAAAATTGAAAGAAATAAAAATAAAAATTATACATTGAAGTTTTTATTTTTCATCTAAGTTATTTATTTTTTGTTTGACGATTTTTATTGTGTTGAAGTAATATTTTGTTCTATAATTATCTTTTTCTTAAAATATACGTGCTTGTTCATCTTGCTCATGTTTCGAAAAAACGGTCACGAAACGGGAAAAACAGCTGCCGAGACAAAGTTTCGGGTGAAAATGGTTGATTAATATAACGTTGTTTTTATTTAAAATATCGGCGATTTCGCGGACGTCGCGGATCGAAACGGCGATTTCACTGCCGTCGCAGAAAGTTTTAGGTAATTTTTTCAATTAAAATTTTAGCAAATTATATAATTATTTCTATTTTTATTATAAAAATATCTCGCGACAATAACTGCTACCGTTCCCTGAAATTCCAATGAAATTGGAACGGCAGCTTCCGCGACATTCTTCGTGACCATAACTGCGAACCATGATCTCGCCCCCCCTATTTGATTTTTCTGGCTCCGTCCCTGCTCACACACCCAAGGTGGATATTAATGACCTAATTACGAGTACACGTGTCCAACCATCTACTAACACTTAGGATAAACACCCTAACACAGGATATCTCAAGGATAAAAACTCAATATGATGATGCATAACGCATAATATTGTGATCGTCCGAAGTGGATCACTGCCATCCGACTAATATTGAAGGCTCGTGCAGTATTGAAGTCATTTACTGCATCTAAACATCAATACCACTTCCGCAATAATTCATTAAGCTAATCATCTAGCAGCTAACGGTATCAAGTAGTTATACCTGATAGAATTTCATTGTATCAATTATTTAGTCTGCCACTGGTCTCGATAGCCATAATTGACCACTATCAATCAGAATCATTTATTGGACATACTATTCCCAAAACCCCTAGAGTCAAATTCTCTAGATAGTTGTAATTCTCAGAGCACATAATCAAATTACTCTATTACTGAAAACTAAATCCTTCTACCCGAAAAAATACAACTAATTGCAAAAAATGACAAATACTCTACCAATTCACTCGCACTGTGACAACATCGTTGTTTATAATTACCCAATTTTCCCGAAACCTTCCAATTTCCACCCTAGAAACACAATTACCAATTGGCTAAACTATAGTATCCCGATTCTGAAAATTAGTGATTAACTAAATAAGAATGATTTAAATGGATAAAAAATGATTAAGGAATCATCATTTGATTATAAGGAGTTGAAATTTTGATTCAGAATGTTCAAAAATGGCCCAAAGGGTTCCAAGTCATCGGGTGGATCGGATGATCCAGACCCAAGTTCGGATGGTTCGAACTTTAGTAGTTCGGAAGGATAGGGTGAGATCAAACGATCTGATTCCAAGATTGGAGCATTCGAACTCTGACAGCTATGTTTTCCAGTTGGGGTCAACAGAAGTTGACACACGGTGAAGTTCTGACCGTTTGAAGGCCCGATCAGACAATCCGATGACTCGGAGGGACAAATAGTGAGGATTTTTACACCTGGTGTTGCGTGTGTAAGATAGAACGATTTGAACCCTTGATCGGAGCATCCGATTAGAGCAATCAGGAACGTGGACACACATGCAGAATCAGAGCATCCGATCACTATGTCGGAGCGTGCAATCTCCGCCTATAAATAGGACCTCTGAGAAATAGATTTTCACAAAACTTTGATAGATCCTATCTCGATTCCTTGGTGTTTTTAGGGGTTTCCAGCCTTCTTAGGTGTAGCCCGGGTATTGGCGAGGCATCCTCGGAGATGTAGCAGAGTTTTGCCCAAGTTCTGGGGCTATCAATATCAGCGAACAGACGACGGACACATGTATAGCTTGAGATCCATATTAGAATTAGGGAGTATCTAGTATCTTAGTTAAGACTTTTAGAGCATTATTAGTGATGCATTGTGATCTTGACTTGTAGTGATCCACTCAAGATGCTTGGACATCTAGGAAAATTATTGAGGTACGAAGCAATGTTCGAGATACTCTGACTGAGTATGCATGTTTGATAAATGCATTTTATACACTTAATTTGAATATGATTTGATATGGCTTTTGTGACGTATCGAGTGTATTTTATGCGTAGTTTGTTTTTGTTCTTGTGAGATGCAATGATTGAAATCTAATTAACAAGAAGAAGCAAAATAAGGAATTACAGAGCTGCAAGTTTACAAAATTACTGGAGCTTCAAAAAATATCAAATCCAATCTCCACCGTTCAAATTTAAGTATAGAATGTTTTAAAGGTGATATCCAAATTTTAGCTCAATCCAACGGCTAGAACTCAAGATATGATTTTTTCAAGAATTCTACGAATTGGAAAAAAAGATTAGCGCCATAGCTCCATATTTTCAGTGCTCCAGCGCTTGTTTTCAAGCGCTCCAGCGCCCGTAAATGCAGTTTCTAGCGCCCCAGTGCTACATTAATAACGCTCCAGCGCTACGCTGTATCAAAATTATGGAAACTTTTTAGTCGAATTTTTAAGGAGATTTTTTGGCTTTTTTGGAGAGGACACGAGGGTTTTAGACATTTTTTTCTGAAGAGAAGGACGACTTTTTAAATTTTTTGGAGTGCACAAGACCTCAAGAACTCGGTACGAAGATGGAAGATGGCGGAATCCGACGATGGAGAAGCTTATTCTAACTTTGTTCTAGTTTCCCTTTGAACTCTATTTTTATAAGTTGATGGAATGTTTGAAAAACATGTTTTATTTGATCTTCAAGTTTATTATGAACTAATTTCTTAGTCTAGAGGTAGACGGATCTTCACTGAAAATCATGATTTGGATATTTTGATTTATATATTTGAATTCTTCGCATAGTTCATTTGTGTATTCTTGATTTTAATGCTTTCAATTTATTGGTCATAGATTGAATGATATTTTATTTGGAATTTATCACTCGAGAGAGGGGATTTTGAATACGATATAGAAAAATACATTTTTAGTATTTATATTGTTCGAGAAGCATATAAGTCCATAGAAGTCGTTAGAAGAATCACTTTGTCATTTACCAAATTTAATAGTTGAACTTAGATAAATATATTGATTTTACTATTAAATACGAATTTCTTCTTAACACTTGAGAGAGGGAGTAGAAAATAATAGGGATTCTTGATTAATGAACTAGAAGAATTTGTAATTAAGAAATAATTAGAAATGAATTGTGGTGGATAGTCAAGTGAAGTTGAACCTCTAGAATTCTTCTATTGAATTTTCATCTTAAAAATTCGTCGTTATTTAATTTTAATTATTGCATATTTTAGTTTTATTAAATTCAAATCCTTATCTATAGCTCTACATAGGATCAAGATTTGATTCGTAACAAATATTTAATATAATATCATTTTATTCAATCTCTGTGGGATCGAATTGGACTCATTTTCTATATTAAAACTTGACATTGTACGCTTGCGAGTGAAAAATACGAAACAAGTTTTTGGCATCGTTGTCGGCGAATGAATTTTATTTGATTTATATTAAATTGCGCTAATTAGTATTAATTTTGATTTAGTGCATTTACTTTATTTGATTGGTTCTAATTTAAAATTTTTCTCTTTTGTTTATGCAGTTTATGTAAAAAAGCCAAAGTTACGACTTACTGATCTTTGATCTGGAAATTGAAAAAACTGCGAAAGCCTTGACAAAACCTAGAAGAGAAGAGTTGAAACTAATGGCTAAAGAAAGAGAAAGAGGTGAAAATACTGGTCCGGTGCCAATCAGAGATCATTTTAAACCGGTGATCAACGATCAGTATTCTAGAATTGCTCGGTAGAATATCACGACGGATAATTTTGAGATGAAGCCAGCTTTGATTAACATGGTGCAGCAGAATCAGTTTAGGGGTGCAGCTACTGAAGATCCTAATTTGCATCTGCGCACTTTTTTGGATATCACTGACACTATAAAAATTCATGGTGTTACTGAGGACACCATCAGACTACGACTATTCTCATTTTCTCTTAGGGACAATGCTCGTAGTTGGTTACAGTCACTACCTCTTGAAAGTATTACTACGTGGGTTGGGATGACTTCTAAATTTTTGTCCAAGTATTTTCCGCCTGCCAAGTCTGCCTAACTAAAAATTGAGATCACTACATTCAGACAGCAAGATTTTGAGAAGCTTTATGAATCTTGGGAGCACTACAAAGAATTATTGCAAAAGTTCCCAAACCATAATTTTGTAGATTGGGAGCAGATTGAATTATTTTACAATGGTTTGAATGGGCCAACTCGGATTTATGTGGATGCTGCTGCTGGAGTATCAATATTTTCTAAATTTACTGTGGATGCTTATGAGATGCTTGAGCAGATGACTATTAATAGCTACTAGTGGCCGAGTGAGAGATCTATGATAAAAAAAAAAAAAAAAAAACCTGCTGGAATTCATGAATTTGATGCGTTCACGGCCTTGACTGCTCAAATGGCTGCTATTTCTACACAGATGGCTGCGATGAGCAAGGGAAATCAATTTTCAACTGAGTCGGCATCGTTGGCTACTGCATTTAATTCTACTGGTGGATTTGAATGTATGGAGCAAGCTCAATACGTGAAGAACCGCAATAATGAGAATTTTTCATATGCAAATTATAATAATGTGTTGAATCCTCCACCGGAGTTCAATAATCAAATGGGTGAGGGTAAACCATCTTTGGAGGATTTGGTTGGTAATTTTATATCTAAGTCAACAAAAAAAATTGAGAGAACTGAGAATAGGCTCGATAATATGGAGACATACTTGAGCAATGTGGGTGCTTCTATGAAAATCTTGAAATACAAATTGGTCAACTTGCGAATGCCTTGACGAATCAGCAGAGAGGAGCCTTTTCTAGCAACACTGAGGTGAATCCAATAAAGCAATGCAAAGCCATCACTTTGAGAAGTGGGAAAGAAGTTGGGGTCGATGACCCTAAGGTAGTGGATGATGAAGATCGAGTTGAAGAGATTGAAGTTGAATTATAGAAATCTACGAGTAAAACTTCCAGCAAGCCTGCGGTTGTGTCTAAGAAAATGTATGTGCCAAAATCTGTTCTGCCATACCCACAGCGGTTCAAAAAAAAAAGCGTTGGTTAAGCAATTTTCTAAGTTTCTTGATAAATTCAAGAAAATTCATATAAATATTCCATTCGCTGATGCTTTAAAGAAAATGCCACACTATGCAAAATTCATGAAGGATGTGATGTCAAGGAATAGAAAGCTCAAAGAATTTGAGACGGTGAAGTTAACTGAAGAGTGCAGCGCTATCTTGCAAAAGAAATTACCACAAAAATTGAAGGATCCAGGGAGTTTCATTATTCCTTTTTAAAAAGGGTTGACCCCGAAGGGGACCCCATTCCACATGAGTCAGAGGCTCATTGGCTCATGCGGAGGGTAAATCGAGGGATGTGCACGAGCGGCAGGGACCTGAAGGAGGGAGAACATGGCCCAATCCCTAGAGCATACCCCCCCCCCCCCCACAATATTTCAGCAAGTATTAATTTAATGTCTATGTTTATTTTCAAGGCCTTGGAGCTTGGCGAAGTGAAGCCGACCATGATCACATTGTAGTTGGCTGACCGTTATCTGACTTATCGTCGCGGTATTGTGGAGAATGTATTGGGAAAATTAGATCAAATCATTTTCCTGCTGATTTTGTAGTGCTTGACATGGGAGAATATCAAGATGTCCCTCTAATTTTGGGGAGACCATTTTTGGAAACTGGAAGAGCTTTAATTGATGAGCAGGGGGTGAATTAACTCTACGAGTTTGTGGTGAAGCGGTCACTTTTAATATTTATAAGACCTTGAAGTACCAAGATGAGGTACATACTTGTAATCGCGTTGATTTATTTGATTCTTCTATGAATAATTTTGGTATAGCAATAGAGTTGAAGAGCGGTCGAGATCCGAAGGTGGCGAAAAAGGTGAAAAAAGAAAGCCAAGTCCAAGATTATTTTTGAGTATGTTTGGAGGGCGAAAGAGAGGAACAAGACCTCCAATAAAGTGGCAGTGATGGGCTAAAATCAGCATACAGTCAGGCTGACGACTTTAAACCAAGCGCTTTTTGGGAGGCAACTCAAGTTTTATTTTATTTTTGTTTTGTTTTAGTACTTTAAAGTTATTAATATTTTTTTTTATTTAATTTTTTTGGGAGCATGTCTTGTTCGCGTGCTAACATTGATTTTCTACTGTAGGCCCTAGAATTTTTTAGAAATATCGACTACCAACGCACATGCACCCGAAATGATGATGGGCTATGACTACTGACGGTCATGCCACAGGTATGTGTATTCCTCCGTTCTTGTTATTGAATTATTGTACATTGAGGACAATGCACATATTTAAGTTTGGGGGGTGTGTGAAATATAAATTTTTTTATGAGTTAGTTTGAGTTAAATGCATGATGTTGTATTTGTATTGGCTTATGATGAAAATAATTTTTTTGTGCTAAAAGGTCATTGTTATCAATATTTAATCTTGAGTTTTCAAATTTTTTCACTATATCCTTGACTGTCGATATTTCTGATAAGTAGAAAAAATTATGTGGATTTTGTAAGAAGATTAGATTATTTGATTCTTAACTTTGGTGATGCACACTAGAGACCGAGGTAAATTTTTACAAACAGGAAAATGATTTAGGCAATTTTGTTGTTGAGCCTTGTAAGCTTTTTATTTGTTAGTCTTTCATTTGTAGCCTGGCGATGAAAAAGAAAAGGCCAAAACCAAATGAAAAGCGAAAAAGCAAAACAAAGAAAGGAAAAAAAATGGAGAAACTAAGGTGAGAGGGACATTGAAAAAAAATGGATTGAAATTCGAGACAAAAGAAAATGCAAAGAAAAATATGTAGAATGTATGGAGTAGAATGAGTCAGATAAATATCTGACAGTGCCTGAAAATGATAAACCTAGCCTACTCAATACCACAGAAATTAAAAATATCCACTTTCTAGCCTATTCACTACTACATAAATTGAAAATGTCCAATTCCCTTTACCTAAATCCTAATGTGTTTACCTTGAATATATATTGGAAACTTGTTCTCCTATTGAATTTGATTGAGCCTAAAATAACTATCTGAGAAAGTCCTTTTGATCTTTGTGAGTAAGGGTTGAACTTGGTGGAGAGCGTGTTGAAGCTAGAGAGCAGGATTAATGACTTTGTAAGGCTTACTGGTTACATGATTTGATCAAAAGTTAGGTGGGTAGATGAGATTGGCTACTCACACACACACGAGAACTCTTGAGAAAATTAGCCGACATGTGGATTGAATTGTGGAATTTGACATGGCTTTTGTGACGTATTGAGTAGATTTTATGCGTAGTTTGTTTTTGTTTTTGTGAGATGCAAGGATTCAAAGCTAAATAACAAGAAGAAGCGAAATAAATAATTACAGAGCTGCAAGTTTACAAAATTACTGGAGCTGCTAGAGACATCCAAATCCGATCTCCACCGTTCAAATTGAATTTTAGGATGTTTTTAAGCTGCTGTCCAAATTTCAGCTCAAGACAGCTAGAACTCAAGATATGATTTTTTCAAGAATGCTGCACGTTGGACAAAAAAGACTAGCACCCAAGCTCCATCTTTTCAGTGCTCGAGCACCTGTTTTCAAGAGCTCCAGCACACGTAAATGCAATTTCTAGCGCCCAGCGCTACATTATCAGCGCTCCAACGCTGCGCTGCATCAAAATTATGGAAACTTTTTAGTTGGATTTTTAAGGAGATTTCTTGACTTTTTTGGAGAGGACACGAGGTTTTTAGACATTTTTTCTGAAGAGAAGGACGGCTGTTGACAGTTTCGGAGTGCACAAGAGCTCAAGAACTCGGTACGAAGACGGAAGACGGCAGCATCCGGCGACAGAGAAGCCTATTCTAACTTTGTTCTAGTTTCTCTTTGAACTCTATTTTTATAATTTGATGGAGTGTTTGAAAAACATGTTTTATTTGATCTTCAAGTTTATTATGAACTAATTTTTTAGTCTAGAGGTAGACGGATTTTGACTGGAAACCATGATTTGGATATTTTGATTTATATACTTCAATTTTTCGCGCAGTACATTTGTGTTTTCCTGATTTTAACGCTTTCAATTTAATGGACATAGATTGAATGATATTTTATTTGGAATCTATCACTCGAGAGAGAGGATTTTGAATATGACATAGGAAAATACATCTTTGGTGTTTATATTGTTCGAGGGCATATAACTCCATAGAAGTCGTTAGAAGAATCACTGTGTCATTTACCGGATTTAATAGTTGAACTTAAATAGAGATATTGAGTTTACTATTAAATACGAATTTCTGCTTAACACTTGAGAGAGGGAGTAGAAAATAATAGGGATTCTTGATTAATGAACTAGAAAAAAATTTAATTAAGAAATCATTAGAAATAAATTGTGATGAATAATCAAGTGAAGTTAAACCTCTAGAATTCTTCTTCTATTGAATTTTCATCTAGCGAATTCGTTCTTATTTAATTTTAATTATTGCATATTTTAGTTGTATTAAATTCAAACCCTTATTCCTATCTCTACATAGGATTAATATTTGATTAGTTGCAAATATTTAATATCATATCATTTTATTCATTCTCTGTGGAATCGACTTGGACTCATTTTCTATATTAAAACTTGACATCGTACGCTTGCGAGTGAAAAATACGCAATAATGTTCTATGTGTTGCATTATTTATATGGCATGATTATGTTTGCATATATCATGTCATGTTATTATGCTTCATGCATGTTCATCTTGAGAATGTATCCTTGAGATAGTCTGTATTAGTGTGCTCACGCTATCTTGTTAGTGGATGATTAGACACGTGGACTCGTGATCAGGTCACCTATATCCACTGTTGGATATGTGAGTGAGCTCCGATCCTGGTGCGACGGCGTAGAGTGCTACAAAACTATGGACCAAGTTTTATTGAGTAATATTCTTGACCTACATTCTTGGTATAGTGACTTGACCCGTATCACCTTCTAATCGCACTGCTAATCATGCAATTAAAATAAATAACCAAAATTATCAGCGGAATACTAAGATACAAACCAAGTCGGCAGAATACAATGACAACTAAAAATCCAAAAATAAAATACGAGTTATACAACCCAATCGAAAATAGTAACAATTCCCTACGACTAAGGGAACTCATGACAACTGCAGTACTGGCCTCATTCCTGCCTCGAACCTCCGTCATCGTCCAAACTGACATGCCCCATCAAATGGGGTGCTGAATACAACAGAAATCAATACAAGAAAAACGGCTAAAGACAACAATTTTTCCGCGTTGTTAATGTCCCCGAAAAAGCGTTGTCGTAGCCAAAAAGACCACGCTCAAAGACAACGCGGAAAAAGCGTTGTCATTTCTGAAAAAAACAACGCTTTTTAAGTGTTGTCTCTATTATAAAAAGCGTTGTCGTTTCTGGAAAAGACAACGCTTTTTAAGCGTCGTTGTATCTGGAAAAGACAACGCTTAAAAAAGCGTTGTCTTTGTTCAAATAAAAAAAAAATTTAATTCACAAATTTTCAATATTATAAATCACTCAAAATTCAAAAATTTGTAAAATAAAATTTAATATAGAGTATTCCAATATTATAAATCATTCAAATATAAAAATAATCAAATTCTAAATTAATGAACACTAGGAAAAAACTATGCATTAATCTCGAAAAACTTTGATTCCTTCCTTCAGCACATGTTAGCATCCCAAGCTTTCATAAAAGCCGCAACAATCTCTTTTCCTTTAATTTGTATCTCCATACTGTAAATTATTAAAAATAAAAACAAAAATAAAACAAATATGAATAGATTAAAATGAAAATTAAAAGCAAACACATATTTGGCAACAAAGAACATGAACTACGAATTACGAAATTCAAGCCACAAGTTGCTAAAAATGAATGGTTGAACAAATTATAGTGGTTGAACAAACTACATTCCTAGTTGCAACCCCCTTACTTTATGCATTAAATAACAATCAAATCAGAGGAAATACGAATTTATTTGATATACTAACAAAATAACAATGGCTGGGATGTATGCAGAACACCAAATAATACACCCTTGTTATTAAAAGTAATGAAAAGTGTTCCATACCCAAGCATGAAAATCACATGTAAACTAAATTTCCACATGCCATGTATTCAAAAATATTAATCGGAATATTAATCGGAAGAATTTTTTTTTTGCTATTTTCCTTTTATTCATCATAATTTTCTTGCATTTATACAGAAATTCTGACCAGATAATAGAAAGTTATCATATTGGCTTCCTTCACAGACCATATGTACAAGAATTTATCCAATGATCCACTGGCAAGATACTTGCCATTTGGACTAAATAATGCAACGAAATAAACAAGATCCCTGCAATATTCGGATTGGTGGACATTATAGTGAGTAGAACTAAACACTAGCTCTATTCAATGAAGTCAAGCTCTGTAATAAGTGTTTTATTTTTGGGTTTGTCATCAGGTTCAAAGTCTTATTTATCCCATCAAACTTAGTAAAAGAAAAGTCATGGTTCGAATGTGAGAGATGATAATGTTTGTCAAACCCTTTTCTTGTTTTATAGGATCATTACGCACGAGAAACAACGCACGAGAAACACTTTTATGGTTTTATGTAAAATTCAGACATAGTTCCATATGGTTCTGTAAAATTTATATATATAGGTGCCAAACCTGTGGCCATTTAAGCTGTGGAGAAGACGCCCAATGTCCACTTTCCAGAGCTTTATTGTTGAATCAAATTAAAGAAGGCACTGCAGATGCAAGGGAATATAAGGTAACAGTGTATGGGAAAAAATGTAATGTTATTTGTACAACGCATGAAGTTAACTAAAAAATGTACGAACTGGTCATAACTCATGATATTTTGCAGATTGATTAACATGGCATAAATAATATTTACATGTCCATTATGCCGATGTACGTAATACAGAACACAGAAAACGATGGATGAGCTTCAAGTCATACCTTGGCATGTTCTTTCAAATCAAGCAAGCAGGATTTCTGTTTGGCCTAATTACTCTATAAATGATTATGTGAAATTCTGATAAGGTAAATTAAGTTAAGAAAAACAATTAAATGACTGGAAATTTGGTTGGGACAATTAAACGACTTCAAGTCATACCTTGGCATGTTCTTTCATAATTTTTTTGTAGAATCGATAATGATGCAACAACCATTCCGCCATTTCACCTAAAAAAGAAAAAAAGAACAAAAACTTTACTACAATGTGTTTGACTTCAATTCAAAGATTGTACGCATAAAGCTCATTCTTCTTTATAATTACTGGTCCAGGCCACTTGCGTAATCACGATCTCCACTCTGAATATAAGATTTCTAACATCCCATAATTTATAATTAGTTTCAAATTTTGCATATAATTTCCAATTCAAATATGTATACAATATGAGAGGACACTTGAGCACATCTAAATGGAAAAAATAAATAAAAAAATTAACTTTTAAGTAACATTCATTTCCTAGAACGAAGCATCTTGATCATGTACTACTTTCGTTTCTTCTTTTTTATGTGAAATCCATTTACTAATTGTGGCCCAAGTCAAGAAGCCTTAGGTGTCTCAAACAGAGAAAAAAAAAATTTTAAGAAGACATATAAAATGTTCAAAGAAAAAACTTGAGGAAAAAAATCTTTAAGAAGAGAGAATAGAGAAGATCATGACATACAAAGATTAAGATTATTGGTTTGAAAGCTATTCTCATTTTAATGGTTCCTCGATTCGATTTCCCACCATGCATATGTATCGAATTCACTCAAAATAGCAAACTTCAAATTCTGATAGGTACTCCATGTTGCATGAAGTTGAATAATTTACAAAACACTTGAAAGCACCAACTTTCAAATTATTAATGAAACACCATCTCAAAAATTCCAAAAAGAAAAAATGTGATTCTGAAACACAAAAATGTGTTGATTTGGATCAGTGGGAAATATAACTCACTCCATGTGACTCGATCTTTAGTTTATTTAATCAAAAAAATCTGATGATAACAAGAAAAAAATGTAAAAACTGGATTTATCGTACTAACATTGAGCATACCTCATTTATCGGTGAAAAGTGTCCTTCCTGTTCATTTCCAGCAATATAGCTACAGAATAAAGAAATTAAGTTAGTAACTAAGTTGATGAAAATGCAGCATAGAACATAAAAAAGTGAGACCCTTATACGTACACTGTACCAGAACATTTTCCCTACCACGCCACATCCTTTTGTTTCTCATCTTTCATTTTGTCAATGACCCCACCTCCTAAACTAGCTATGGGCAACTCAGTCCTCCAACTATCTCTTTTAGAATTACCAGAACCTTGTAACATGCAAGGAATGACAATATCAGTTATAGGACACTACACCTGAAAATTTTTAACAGCCGTACTCATGTTCTTCGAAAAAAATTAAGCACTAATCTATAAAAAAAAATAATATGTCTACAATGAGAGCAAATTAAAATTCCAAAATACATAAATAAACAGCTCTGTGAATATGTATTTACTCTTCAAATAAAGGGGAAGCAGTCCTCAGAAATCCAATCCAACACATCTGATGCCCATAGCACAATACTGCAAAACACAACAGAGAACACAAGTATAACATGAAAACTTAAATTAACTGACACATGAAATCAAATATCAAGTACACAGCAATGCGGCGCAAGTATCCAATTACCCAGAGGCATTCTGGCAGCTACAGAAAAAACCATAATCAAGGTTTAGAAAGGTTCATTCTCCTAGGTAAAATTTGTTGCTACTAATATCAAAGGATAAAATTGTGATGAAAATGATTAGTTGAATTTTTTGTCTAAGTTTATGCAGAAGCTAACTTCTACGGACAATATATGCAACAAGGTCGAAACCGAATTCCAGATTTGTCAGCCGATAGTGTAAAAATCATATTTAATTCATTTCTCATTCAAAAATAGTTCTATAAATTGGAAATGAAATCTAACTCATTTTTCTACATTTCATATTCATAAAGATTTTCCAAATAAAATCATCTAATAAGCCTAAATCTATTTGCAAGAACACACCTGAAACTCGGACATTATGTTTTTCGCAGATTGGAGCGAGTTCAGTAGAAAATTCATATAAAATTCATTTTACATCCGAATGAGTTATAACTGGTGGAAAATAAAAAAAAACACAATTATCTACAAAGTTTTATGTGAATTTCAACCTCAAAATATGCACTGATCAATACCAGATTTCGAAATGACAGTAGGTAAAAATAATTATTCTTCATATAGTGCAGTTTCAGAAAAATGGGTATATCACTTTAAATTTTAATTCAAATGACCTGTTTCTAGTGCCAAATCAAAGACAACACATAGCACTACAAGTTTTCTACATAATGCAGATTCGGAATCTGTACTATTCAAGTTCATTATACTCAATTTCTAAGCTACATGAGCGTTAAAACTGCTGTCAAAGAATGAGAGCAAACAGATCAATTATTCAGCGTAAATATTTACAAATTATTCTCGAAACTGTTCAAAACGTGATATATATTCTAACCAAAATAGATCATTTATGTCATTAAAAGAACTGTTATTTTATGTTAATTGTGCAATGCTCAAGTTTAACTACTGTATGCAAATATACAAATTAAAAATGAAGTTGAAATATTATAAATTACCTGAGAATGAAGTTTCTGATTATGTGATTGAAGGAAATCATTCTCTTTCTTGAGAGCTACAAATTGTCTCTTGATAATTTTGTAATTTTTCTCCAATTTCTTATCGAGCTCCTGCTCTGAAACCAAATGGCAATCTGTCTGGGCTGAAGCCCGAGGGCTCGGGCCAGTTGCAGCTTCCTTTCGGGCTCCATCTTGTTCCCTTTCTCGAAGTTCTTCTCTAGAGACTTCACTTGCTCCATGTTCAGCCTCCACTTTCTCTCCCCCAGCTGCATTCCGTCATCCGATAACTCATCCTCTATCATGTTCATCTCATCACAATCGTCCATTCCAGTCGAAAACGACATCGATGATCTCTTCCCTAGCAGCGAAGCCCCCACACCTATTTCAAGAAAATGCTTCAGTAAATACTACAGCAGCACATATATAAAATTTTCAACCAAAAAAAAAAACAGTACCGTGAAATTTTTGGGGGCTACATGAAGGAAGAATCAATGGTACTGCAAGAGAAATGGAGGGATGATCATGTTCTCGATGAAGGGGGATTGCAGCATAAAATTGGAGTGGAAAAATGACATTTTCAGTACTTAAAATTGGAGTGCAAGTTTTGACCATTAAACTGTAATTTTTGTTAAATAACAAGTCATTACTCATAGTTCCAAAAATATGAAGAAATTCATGTTCATGACAGATTTTGATGTTTCCCATTTCCATTTCCAAAAAATTGAAGAAAAAAATCCGAATCTATACCACAAACAGATGATTATGTTTTGAGCGGTTAGAGAATGAAGAAGAAGCATATGCATTAAAATACAAGGAGGATTTCGAAAATAATTCGGCTGTGAAACTGAGACAGATGATACTCAAACCATTCCGAGTTTGGCATAGAAACACAAGCATGTAAAAACAACAGATGAATGAGAACCAGCAACTATAATCTCACCATCTCCATTGTATTGCATCTCATATTCCTTAGAAAATGTCAGATAAAGAGGATTCTTCAATGAATAAATAAATACAGGAAAATTTCAATCAAAGTAACATCTAATAAAAGAGCTCCGAACTAACAAATCTTGATCGACCTAAACACCTACCTTCTTGTAATAGACATCAATAGCTTTCCCTTCCCCAAATATTTTTATGCGACCAATTTCAAAATCGAGGCGTGTTATCTTAAGTATTAACAATCAACTAGCAGAAGAGATTAAGTAGGACCTTAATTACAAGCTAAAGACAGAATTACAGCAACTTCGCAGAATATGCAGAAAATGTGGCATGTGGAATATCTAATACAATCACCATTTGCTACATAGTATTTGATACATTGCACAGTAAGGCGAAAAGCTAGCAAACCTAGGCACCAGTCTCAGTAGAAGTTTGAACAACATGAAGGAGCTGATCAAAAGAAATGGAGCCCGTTGATTCAGCACCCACTTTGCGGAACGATTTTTGATTGGGAAGCTCTGATAGAACAGCCTTTGTGCAGAACACCCTTTGAGACCGTGAAAGATCTCTGATACTCACTGGAAGCATATCAGCAGATGCGAGGTGGGCTTCCCGACGGCCCGAGCGAGAACGTTGCGAGGTGGGTTGTCGGAGTCACTTCAAAAATCGTTAGAAGAATCGAGCAAAAATCGACATAGGATTTTGAATTGAGAGAGAGAAAAAGGAGAAAGGGATCGGATTTGGAGAAGTAATCGAGAGAAGGGGTCTGATTTGGGGAACTTGGGTTAAGGGAATATTATTTATTTTATGTTTTATTTTAAATAAAAATAATATTTACAACACTTTTTAAAAAGTGTTGTGATATATGGGAAAAAAATGTAATAGACAACACTTTTAAAAGCGTTGTCTTTGACCCTAAAAAAACGCTCTTGTGTTTGATGAATAAAAACTTTGTATTTGATGAATAAAAAACATATAACGACAACGCTTTTTACTAAAAGCGTTGTCTTTTAAAAAAAGACAACACTTTTCGTTAATAGCGTTGTCTTTTAAGTGTTGTGTTTGTGCATTTTTCTTGTAGTGAATATAGACATGAGCGAACTACGCTCGATAAAATAAGCACAGATATATAGACCTAAATGATGCATGCACATGACTGGATATCTAGTATATACATATCCTGCTCATTTTGGGGCGCCAATGAACATGCAGTACCATCTAGGAATCCGACCATGGGGTACATCCACACACTCGTCCATCTCACTGTAGCGCCAATCCCTGTCTTAGCGGTGTATCCCGACGAGTGGATAGAATCAAACAAGGTAGGGCTGAGCGACCCTAACACATGGGCTCATCTCAAAAGAGACACAAGTTCAACATGATATGCACGTGAAATATAAAATAAATCATGTAATATGTAACAGGAAAATTCAACATATAAGCATGTATATCTTCTGGCTATCTCAGTAAGTACTTACGTAGCTCACTAGTAAGCAGTCGTAGTAGTCCCACTATAGGTTCAAAGCCTACAAGTCCAGTAATTACTACATTACTATTACTGATCTAAAATTCTTAACTAAGCTAATAGATACTCCCTAGTTTTGTTAGAGAAATGAAATTATAAATGCGTCCATCGTCAGCCCGCTGCTGTAAAAGCCCTGAAACCTAGGCACAACTCCGCTACGACTTGTAGGACATTCCTCCAACTCCTGAACTCTGCCTAGGTGGATAGAAACACCTAAAACTACTAGAGAAGTGGAGAAGAGAAAGTTGGAATGATAAAGAAGTGAGGAGCTCTCGACCTCCTTAAATAGGCTGAGATTGGATGGTCCGATCCTTGTGATCAGATCGTCCAATCTCCCTCTTATCTCCACGTAGCACACATCTATGTCATCTGTCCCTGAGTGACTTCAAACGCTCCGATCCAGCACTTCGGATCGTCCAATCTTGCTTTGACGTCATCATGATGACCTTATCTTGGAAACTTGTCTCGCATGTCTTTGGATCGTTCGATCCCTTGATCGGATCGTCTGAACTTTCTACCCTTCCGAACCATTTTAGTGCCTCCGAAGTGTTGCTTGTTTGGAAGGTCCCAACTCTGGTCCGGATCATCCGAGCCCTACCAAGATTCAAAATTCTAGAATTTATTCTAATTCCAAATTATGTACCCAATTAGTCCAACTAATTTTCCTTAATCATAACCAGCCATTTAATCTCTCTAATTGGGATACGAGTTACTACCCTTGGTAACCTGTATATAGAGAACGATTGCATGTTTTGATACCATAAATATAGTGACACTATTCGGAGTACCTACTAATGAAAGACTTAATAAACCATGCAATAACAATCAGACTAATTGCAAAAGTAAACCAAAAAAACTGAACTGGAAAAATCCAAAACGATAATAAATCTCAATAATTAAATAGTACGTACAACCAATCCAATTATCTTAACACAAATAAAATACAACATAACATCATCCTTGCTGTCCTGCCTTGGTCACTGAATAATCCTAAGTCTCTGGTGAACCACCTGCAACTACCTCATCGAATGGTGTGTACAAGAAATATAGAAAAACATGACGTGAGCGAAATACGTTCAGAATGCAAACATGGGTAAACATACAAACATGATGCATGCATAATGAATGACTTGGTCACCGAATAATCCCAAGTCTCTTGTTGTATATGTATTTCTTTGTACTGATTGTCAAGAGCTTGTTAAAAATTGTGTCAAAACTCATAAAAATTTAATGAAATTAATGGCAGGGGGTCGTTTGGATACCACCAAATGCAACGGTTTTTTAAAAAAATGTTGCAATTTGTGAAGGTTTTTAAAAAACCATCGCATATGGTAGTGCGATATAAAAGCGTCGCAATGTGAGCCGATGTTTCTAAGAACGTCGCATTTTTATGTTATACTTGGATAACTTCTTCTCTCCCACTTCTCTCCTCTCTCTCATCCTCCCACTTCCTTCTTCACCTCCCACCGGTTCTGCCCCTTATTTCCTTCGTATCTCCAGCATTGTTGCTTGTTTTTCAACACTAAATATAGCTTTGGAAAGCTCACGAAAAAATTTATCTTTCGGTACGTATATTTCATATTTTTTTCCACGTGTTGTATATGAATGTTTCGTGTGTGTGCTTTTAGAGTGTGTATGTGTGTGTGTGTGTTTTTGTGTCAGTGTGTGCATGAGTGTGTGTATTATTTTGTGTGTGTACTGTGTGTGTATATCAATGTGTGTGTGTGTGTGTGTGTCAGTGTCTTCATGTGCATGTATTATTTTGGTGCATGTACTGTGTGTGCGTGAGTATGTGTGTGTGTGTGTGTATCAGTGTATGCGTATGTGTGTACTGTGTAACTCTGTGTACTGTGTATCTCTGTGTACCGTGTGTATCTGTGTGTGTACTGTGTGCATGTGTGTGTGTGTGTGTGTGTGCATGAGTGTATGTATTAGTGTCTGTTCTTGTGTATGTGCTTGTGCGTGTGTGTAATGTGTGCGTGAGTAGGGGTGGGTCGGTACGGTATACCATACCAAAAATCGGATACCGTATACCTTACCGAAAAAATCGATATGAAATTTTTCCATATCGATACCGTACCGTATACCGAATATACCGAATATTCGGTATATCAAACTTTCGGTATGGCGAAAATATATACCGTGTACCGATACCGAATTCAAAAAAAATTCGGTATACCGAAAAATTGTCGGTATACCGAAAAAATTCGGTATACCGAAAATTTTCATATATATATTTTTTTAAAAAAATTATTTTTTGGTATTTCGGTATACCGGTATACCGAAATTTTTTTTTACCATACCGATACGGATTTTTTCGGTAATTTCGGTAATTTTTTCGGTACGGTTTTTCGGTATTTCGGTATTTTTTTTCCCACCCCTATGCGTGAGCGTGTGTGAGTGTGTGTGTGTGTGTGTGTGTAAATGTGTGCGTGAGTGTGTGTGTGTGTGTGTGAATTTGACATGGTCTCCTTAAATATATGACATACTTGAATAATTAAAGTATTCGGCCATAACCCAACAATTTTCTCAACAACATCAAGTACATTAACGTGTGTCGGTCAAAACAATCGCAACATATACAAACTAAAAATATAAAGGAGCTGCAGGGCTCAATAAATAAATAATAAAGTTCTCAAAATATTCTAAATTGCTATTTGAGCGACCATTAGTCATACAATTTTTTAAAATTTGCAGTATATCTAGAATTAGCCCCATGAATTATAATTAGTTAAAGATTTGAAGTCATCGAACATGGAAAAACTCAAATTGTATTAAGTAATAAATCGAAAATTACTAAACTATATATATGAGTTTTAGAAATTTAGCAAGAAAACTTCTGGAATTCCAACTGTTGCCTCAAATCAATGCAGCTTTCGAACTTGCATCAAATATACAACAATTATCATATATTTGAATTGGCTCCATTAAAAAAATCATCCTCTTACATGCACAGACACACACAATCATTGGAAGAGTCAATAGAGTTGTTTATGAACGTTGAAATTAACAACTATATAATGCTCATCGGGTACTTCGAGTATAAAAGAGACAGAAAAGATGCGTACACAAGAAAATACCAACGCTTTCAAGCTCAAACATTCAAAGTATTTACTCGAAGAATACTCTTGCACACACTCATTGATATTCTATCCAATCTTCAAGATTACTGTTGTGCGTCATTACTTGTAATAATTTGTTTGAGTATTGTAAGCTTTTGAACGAAGTCGTTTCAAAAATACTTAAGAGTTGTGGGAATATTAAGAGTTTCAGTGGGTTGTAGATAAGTTCTACTGAGGTGGATTTGTACTGAAAGAGTGCACTAATCAAATCTTTTAGTGATATCTCCTACAAAGAGAAGAATGGGATACATAGAAGGTCTTTATCCTTCAAACTTCCACAAACATATCTGTGTCAATATCTTCACCACTTTTAAGCTTCAGTAGAGGTCTAATAGTATGTTTCACATTAATCCAGTAGACTGCTACCTCAACTTCTACAGACGAGATACGTACGCTTGGATTGCTGCTAACTACAACACCTCACATTAAAGAAAAATTAAGCAGGAGTGCTCAAAAATTTTGCTTTCAAATATAATCTTAGGTATATAAGTCAATTAAACTGTGTTACAAGAAAACTGTTCCAAAAATTATACGGTTGCTGTATCTGGAAAATTACATCCTAACCACTCAAGTTGAAAAAATACCAATCTTCCAGTATTAGCTCTGCCGGCACCCCTTTCTTGACTGTCTTAAAATAATTGGAGTGCATTAATTATCTGTCTTTCCTCTCGTCATATGTAATTATAATAATTATTACAAATACAAGCAAATTTTTCTATGGCCTCTAGAAGGGGTTAATTATAGAATGCCAAGTCATTGTTCTCTTTCTCTACACATAATTAAGCTAACTATGAATATATATATATATATATGAGTGCGTGATATCCATAAATCCCAATGATCATACCATAATTAATTTTCTTTCAAAAAAAATTACAAATTACACTACTTTTAAAAAGACTATCATGCATATTAAACAAAATCAGTCATCATACTTCAATAATTATTCAAAGTAATTAACATAAATATCGATCCCCCAAAGTAAAAGAACCCCACTCCAAATAATTTCCAAAAATAATGTTTATTACACCTAATTATCATATATCGACCATTATCTAATTAATTACAACAAAATAATATGAAAAATTGTCTCCGTGTATAAAAATTAGAAACTAAAAGAAATTACAAAATATCATAAAATAAATTACACTACCAAGACTCACGTAAGTTTGACCATATATAACGCTGATGTCTTAATGTAACAATAAAAATAAAAAAGGAGACAAAGGAGATAGTGCGTAACTTACATATACAAATGTTTGCTCATCTTACATATGGAAAATTAAATATATGTGCACAGATCCAAATGACTCCTTTGATTTGTAGGTTTTTCCTTGGTTATTGTTGCATGACATGAATTAACTCACTAAATATCTACAAACATTCTTTTTACTACTCGATTATATGGGCAGCTGAAGTATATATACGTACGTACGTTATCACAAGGAAAAAGATTGCCAAATAATATATACCGTCTATGTGATGCTTGGGAAATAAGAGGCCAAAGCCGCCCAAGACACGGCTCCTGCGGCAAACACACAACAAACGACCGCCAAACTCCGGCAGACAGAAGCAATGGACATGTTCTTGCTGCGCAAAGACATGGTCATGACAGCAGCTGTGAACCCTAAATTGAATGCCATGAGAAATCCATGAAATAACGTAGGATGATTCTTGAATATTATAACTGGGATTTGGTTGCCACTTATTTCCTCGTAGCGTACTGCTAAGAGTGCAAAGGCCACAAATATTCCCGACAAAAATATGATTTCTTCCGGTGGGATGACGCCGAATGGTTCTGCTTATTCACAAGGCTAACCGATGATCCCATTTGATCCTTTTCGAATTCATGAAATCCAGTCTCAATTAGTACAGATATATAATACGACATTTGTGTGAAACACATGATCTTTTAGTACTTATCATTCAACTTAGGAAATTTCCAGGTAGTTTCGTTATCCATAAATCTATCCCCACACATCGTATATATTATATCTAACTATATATGTGGCCATAATTTTATTAGGAAAAAACTGTATTTTCGGACTTATAATATATATATTATTGTGAAAAAGTAAAAATTTATGGTAAAAAGTAAATATTTCAAAATTTTAAAATATATCAAACTCTACACTTTATAATATTTTTCTCTCAACTCAATTGTATTTTTCATCACAAATGAAGACCTATTTATAGATCCACATTTGAGATTAATCCAAAAATAAATACATCATCATCTACATCATCACACACTAATTTTCCACATTTTACAACTCAATATTCAACATTCAACATTCAATAATCAATATTCAACATAATAATAATAATAATAATAATATATTTTTCAACACTCCCCCTTGTGATATGATGACTGTCTTCATTACGTGTTTTATACTGCCTCGTTAAAAACCTTACTAGGAAAAATCCAGTGGGATAAAAACCATAGTAAGGAAAAAAGAGTGCAGCCACGTAAACTCCCCCTCATGTTAACATGAGTGATTCTTCACATATTCCGTAGATTGCGCATCCCAATGTTGTATATATGCTTTCTGAATATCGTCGTGGGAAGTGATTTTGTGAAGAAATCTGATGAGTTCTCACTTGATTGAATGTAACAGATATCAATATCTTTATTCTTCTCAAGCTCTTGAGTGTAGGCAAAGAATTTTGGGGGGATATGTTTGGTTCTGTCACTTTTGATGTATCCTTCTTTTATTTGAGCAATACATGCAGCATTATCTTCATATAGTGTCACAGGCTTCTTGTCTACTGTCAATCCACACGATATTTGAATATGTTTGGTCATTGACTTTAACCATACACATTCACGACTTGCTTCATGTAATGCAATAATCTCAGCGTGATTTGATGAAGTTGTTACGAGTGTTTGTTTCTGTGAACGCCAAGAAATTGCGGTGCCTCCACGAGTAAATACATATCCGATTTGGGAGCGTGCCTTATGTGGATCAGATAAATATCCAGCATCGGCATAACCAATGATACTTTGATTGGTGTCTTTTGAGTACAAAAGTCTCAAATCTGTCGTTCCTCGTAGTTAACGAAATATATGTTTAATTTCGTTCCAATGCCTCTTTGTTGGATATGAACTAAATCTTGCCAATAAATTTACAGGAAAAGATATATCAGGTCTAGTGCAATTTGCAAGATACATAAGGGCACCAATGGCACTTAGATATGATACTTCTGGACCAAAAATAACTTAATCATCTTCACATGGACGGAATGGATCCTTTTCTATGTTTAATGATCTTACAACCATTGGAGTACTTAATGGATTTGATTTATCCATATTAAAACGTTTAAGGATCTTTTCTGTATAATTTGCCTGGTGAACAAAATTTCCACATTCTTTTTGTTCGATTTGCAAACCCAGACAATACTTAGTTTTTCCAAGATCCTTCATTTCGAATTCTTCCTTCAAGTACATCATAACTTCTTGAATTTCTTTATTCGTTCCAATGATGTTTAAATCATCAACATATACAGCAATAATTACACATCCGGATGTTGTTTTCTTGATGAAAACACAAGGGCATATTGGATCATTTACATATCCCTTTTTCATCAAGTGCTCACTTAACCGATTATACCACATTCGGCCGGATTGCTTTAACCCATATAATGATCTTTGCAATTTTACAGAATAAAATTCTTTGGGTTTTGAACTTTGTGCTTCAGGCATCTTAAATCCTTCAGGGATTTTCATGTATATATCACTATCAAGTGATCCGTATAAGTAAGCTGTAACAACATCCATAAGACACATTTTTAAATTTTCAGACACTGCCAAACTAATTAAATATCAAAACGTAATTGCATCCATAATAGGAGAATACGTTTCTTCATAATCAATTCCAGGCCTTTGAGAAAAACCTTGTGCAACAAGTCTAGCTTTATATCTGACTATTTCATTTTTCTCATTTCGCTTTCGAATAAAAACCTATTTGTATCCAACAGGTTTTACACCTTCAGGTGTGAGGACTATAGGTCCAAAAACATTACGTTTATTCAGCGAATCTAATTCAAACTGGATGGCATCTTTCCATTTTGCCCAATCATGACGAGTTTTACGTTCACCAAAGGTCTTTGGTTCATGATCCTCGTTTTTATTTATGATGTCACATGCCACATTATAAGAAAATATCTCATCAATATCTTTTATATCTTTTCGGTTCCATATTTTTCCAGTATTAATATAATTGATAAAGATTTCACGATTCTCGTCAGTTTGTGGTTCTGAAAGAATATTTTCATCATCAGGTGTTTTTTCTGGAACACCATTTTCTATTTTATGATCATCGTGTTTCTCTATGCCTTTTCTTTTCCGAGGATTTGTATCCTTGGAACCGACTGGCCTTCCATGCTTCAAGCATTTTATGACATCATGAGTGTCTTCAATTTGTTTCTTTGGAATTTCAATTCGAGCAGGGGCATTTACAGCATGTATATATGATTTTGTTGCCCCTTTTGTGTCTGCAAATTCATCTGGCATTTGATTTGCAATTCTTTGCAAGTGCACAATTTGCTGTACATCTTTTTCACGTTGTTTGGTCCTTGGATCCAAATGTAACAATGATGGTATATACCATGTGATTTCTTTTTCGATGTGTTTCTTTTCTCCCCCTAACATTGGGAAGATTTCTTCATTAAAATGACAATCAGCAAAACGTGCTGTAAACACATCGCCTATCCGAGGCTCAAGATATCGAATGATTGATGGGCTATCATAACCGATATAAATACCGATTTTTCTTTGAGGACCCATTTTTGATCGTTGAGGTGGTGCAATAGGCACATACACCATACATCCAAAAATTTTCAGATGAGAAATATTTGGTTCTTTACCAAATGCAAGCTGCAATGGGGAGAATTTATGATATGCACTTGGTCTGATGCGAATTAATGCCGCAGCATATAAAATTGCATGTCCCCATATAGAAATAAGGAGTTTTGTTCTCATAATCATTGGTCTAGCAATTAGTTGTAGACGTTTAATCAATGATTCAGCTAATCCATTCTGTGTAAGAACATGAGCAACAGGATGTTCAACAGTAATTTCCATTGACATACAATAGTCATTGAAAGTTTGGGAAGTAAATTCTCCAGCATTATCAAGTCTTATTTTCTTGATTGTATAATCGGGAAATTGATTCCGCAATTTTATTATTTGAGCCATTAGTTTTGCAAATGCCACATTTCGAGTTGACAATAAGCATACATGTGACCATCTGCTGGAGGCATCGATCAATACCATAAAATATCGAAATGGTCCACATGGTGGATGAATTGGCCCACAAATATCATCCTGAATACGTTCAAGAAATATGGGTGATTCTGTTTGGATTTTAGCTGGTGATGGTCTTATAATAAGTTTTCCAAGAGAACATGATTTACATTGAAACTTATTATTCTGAAAGATCTTCTGGTCTTTCAATGGATGACCATGCGTATTTTCAATAATTCTTCGCATCATTATTGAACCAGGATGTCCCAATCGATCATGCCAATTGATTAATATTGAAGAACTATTAACCACCATATTTGATTCGATTGGCCTTATATGTGTATAATGCAATCCAGTAGGGAGCATTGATAATTTTTCAACCACATATTTCTTTCCTGATTTATATGTGGTAAGACACATCTATTTCTGATTTCCATCAGTTATCGTCTCAGTATCATATCCATGAGAATATATGTCATTAAAACTCAACAAATTTCTTTTCGATTGTGGTGAATATAAAGCATCATTTATCAAAAAATTTGTACCATTAGGTAACAAAAAATGTGATTTTCCACAACCTTCAATCAAGTCTACAGGACTTGATATTGTGTTCACCATTGTTTTTGTTGGTTTTATTTCCAAGAAATATCTTTCATCTCGCAGAATAGTGTGCGTTGTACCACTATCCAGTATGCAAATTTTCATGATATTATTTCCATGTTTGCTCATAGCATTTTTCATATCAAACTTCACAAAAATGCAATAAAAAAAATTAAGTACAATACAAATGCAAAATATAACATGCTTTATAATACAAGAATGCATAAAAATAAAAATTTGTTACAATCTAATCCCACCAATCTTTTAATCAATGTCTTCGAAATCATTCAAAAAATCTGCAGCATTGAACCTAGTTGAACCAATTAAATGGTCACTATTTTCAACAAAATTGGTCTCTTTTCCTTTCTCCTTTGTCGATTCTTTATAGAGCTTACATAGGTGCTCAGGGGTTCTACAAATATGTGACCAATGTCCTGGAGTGCCACATCTATAACAAACACTCTCAGATCTTTTTGAGTGATTTGCATTTTCACTCGTATTTTCATGCTGCCTTTTTGGTGGGTGGTTCGTGACGTTTTTTTGAGATGAGTTATTGAAATAACTATCTCGATTATTTTCATATCCACGGCCACGACCACGACCGCGATAATTTTTACGTCCACGCCCACGCCCACTTCCTCGACCTCGTCCACGACCAAATTCTGGTCTATGTCTTTGATTTTGGTTTTCATTTTTCATTACGACATTTGCTTCAGGAAATGCCGTTGATCCAGTGGGTCGGGATTGATGATTTCTTATTAACAATTCGTTGTTCTTTTCCACCACAAGAAGACATGCAATGAGTTCAAAATATCTCGTAAAACCACACACTCTATACTGTTGCTGTAGAGTTATATTTGATGCGTGAAAAGTGGAAAACGTTTTCTCAAGCATTTCCATCTCTGTGACTTCAAGTCGACAAAATTTTAATTGCGAGACTATTCGATACATCGCAGAATTATAATCACTGACTTTTTTAAAGTCTTGGATTCTCAACGAATTCCATTCATCACGGGCGGTCGGAAGTATCACTTCCCTTATATGCTCAAATCTTTCTTTCAACCCTTTCCATAAAATCATTGGGTCTTTTTCTGTGAGATACTCACATTTCAACCCTTCATCAAGATGTCGGCGTAAGAAAATCATTGCCTTTGCTTTATCTTGTGAGGTTGATATATTAATTTCTTTGATGGTATCACTTAGACCCAATGACTCAAGATGCATCTCTACATCGAGAGTCCATGGCATATAATTCTTTCCAGTGATATCGAGCGCGACGAATTCAATTTTTGCCAAATTTGATATGGTGGTACTAGAAAAATAACAATACATTTTATTAGTTAATTTCTATTAGTATGATAATACAAAATAATGGAAGGACGAAAATTACAAGTGCGTATATAAATAGATAAAAAATCTGTGGTGGAAAATCGCCGGTGAGTACAAAACTCGTGAGCATGATGATCATAGTGGTTATGAAAAATAGCCTTAGAAAGGTCAAAAACTCCATCTTCTTCTTTTTCGAAAAAAACCCGAGGAGAAAATATTTTGAGAGAAAGAGTGAATTTGGTGTGATTGAAAATAAGTTTGAGTGAATATATTTATAGGGAAAAAATTAGCCGTTTGTGACCATTGGGGGTAAAGAAAAAAATCGAGTATGTGTTGAATAAAAATTTGTGATAATGAGGCAATGTATATAATGATAATCATAATTAAATAATTATGTATATCATATCACATTATTATAAGGTCGGTGTCGTAGACAGCCTTTTATATAATATTGTGAAATTATACTAATATAGTTAGTATAAAGTCAGGTATAATATATCATATCACATTATTATAAGATCGGTTTCATAGACAGCTTTTTATATAATAACATGAAATTATACAAATATGATTATATTGTTTAAAAACTTAGAGGCTTTTATACTTGTCGTATCCCTTACCGGGAGTGTGGGATATCGTCTTAACATCCTCCCAGAATTTATAACAAGTTTTGAAAAAAAACTTATTTTTTTTTTCATAACATGATATCATATATTAATATATACATAATAAAAATATATAAACAGTAAAATAAAAATTCTTACTTGTTGAATATTTTTTACTTCTTCTTGTATTTTGGAGCGTCGGAAATTATAGAGAACCTTCGAGCGATCGTGCTGATAACGTGTTGTGAAAAAGTAAAAATTTACGGTAAAAAGTAAATACTCCAAAAACTTAAAATATATCAAACTCTACACTTTATAATATTTTTCTCTCAACTCAATTGTATTTTTCATCACAAATGAAGACCTATTTATAAATCCACATTTGAGATTAATCCAAAAATAAATACATCATCATCTACATCATCACACACTAATTTTCCACATTTTACAACTCAATATTCAACATTCAACATTCAATATTCAATATTCAGCATAATAATAATAATAATATATTTTTCAACATATATATATATATATATAGAGTTTTGTTATGATGTCCACTAATCATGTCAACCTCTGTATCAACTATATATAACACACTCAACTATTGTATATTATAATTATTTTTGAAATTTAAACTTTTTTTTTTCATTTGAGAGATTTAAGGTAGCACTGCACACGTTAGTACAATTAATTAAATAATGTGAGCACACAAAAATTTTCCCCTAACTTAAAAAAAAATAAAATATATATATATATATATATATATATATATCACAAAACAAAAAATGAATTAGTCAGAGGTGTGCCAATGGACGACCAAAGACCTGAGCTAGGCAGCTAGGAGGGCATGCGTCACAACGGATACGTAATCCATAGCTCTATTATTATTATTTTTTTTTTTTTCCCTAATATTTATATTTGGGGGAAGGAATCAAATTACAAACTTCCCACTCCTTGACTTTGCTTTTCAGTACTATTTTACACCACTTGTATATAATTTCTTCGATTTGGTGCGATAATACAGAAAACCCTGCCTTTTGTTATCGATGATCTTAAGTTAGAAATTAAAATCCCTAGCTAGCGTTTCCCCTTGTATGGCTGCAATACAAGTCGGCATCGACGGTGATGTTAGACAGGAGATGGCGGCCCCGGAAGCTGATCGGTGGAGCCTGAAAAGAACGTTAGCAAAGATCCGTTCCCTCCCACGCCTACGCCCAAATTTCGATAATGACTACCTCACACACCCTATATTCGAAAACTTAAGAAAGCAGGAGATACCAAAGCTCTTTTTCAACATGATAATGCCTGCTTTGGGTATAATAGTGCTCATATGGTTCCACAGTGATAACCCAAACAAGACGCTATACCAAAGCTCTAATCATTCCAGCATTTTGCGTTCCTTTGGTGCTCATACCTTTCTTAATTCCGACTCTGCCGCCTCGTGACCAACATGTGATCATGTAAATGGATATATCGGAGACCCTAGCTAGCCAGCTATTTGAATTTGCTCTTCTGGTAATTAATCTGTACGTATTTTTAAAGTAATTAATAAGAAACTTATAATGTTTCATGTGTTATATTATGTAGACGAGGTGATTTTTTTCCAGCCCTCGATCGACATATAATATAATATAATATATCTTTAACATGTCATGTATATGTAATTTAATGTTCTAAATAGGTCTCGATGTACGTGCACATATATATTGCAAATTAAGGATCGATATCGATTTGGATTTCTAGGTTAGATTTGTTCAGTCCAATTTGATCATGTATGTATATATATATCAAAATATATTGTGATCCATCCAGTCGTCTCCTAGAGTTTTTTTTTTAATTCCAAAATTTAGGACCTTGAACTTATAAATTACAAAGTCTTTTTATGTACACTGGATTCTTTAGGCTAGTGATATAATTGGAGCATGTCTTGCGCTAGCTTGTGTAAATAGTCAAACAAACCATTTGATATTTTAATCAATTAATTACTAGTTCAACTCTTGAATTTGATTAATTTGGAAGCTTTTTGTCTTAAAACTCGTATGCTTTGCATTTTGTTCTTGTAATATATTAATTCACGTATTACTTAGCTAGTTCACCTTTATCTGCGTTTTTCCCCCAATTTTTGTTTTATTTTTTTTTCAGCATTTTCCGATACCATATGAGAGGTGAGTTTTTGGTATACCGTATCAAAAATATTGGTATGAAAAAAATTTATACCGGTACTGATATCAAAATTCCGAAATTTTGGTATGGAAAAAATCCATACTGATACCGAAAAAAATTCGATATACCAAAAAAATGTATATATATTAAAAAATATCGATATGATATCCCAAAAAGTCTATATTTTGGTTCGGTATCACAGCCCTTCATATCAAGAATTTTTTATGTTTCTCATTTTCTAATGTCAAGTTAGCAATTCAATGAAAGAAGAAAAATGAGTTTTTTGGTCCACTAATTTGATCACCTTTTGGTTTAGGTCCACTAAGTTTTAAATTTTGGTTTCATTGTTTTTGTCCAATTGTTGGTGTGACAGTATAAACTTCTGACATACCTATAAAAAATGTTTACTTGTCGAACTGACAAGTCAGTAATTTGACCAAAATAGTCGAAAATTAAAAATTATTGACTTAAAACCAAACTTTGAAAATTGATGAACCAAAACCCGAAAATTGCTGGTTTTGTGACCAGATCTAGTTACCCCAATGTTCATGGTTGTCCAAGCGCGGATTCACCAAATGGCCAAATGAGAATAGAAGAAGTGGGAACAATTGCAATCAATTATGAGCTAGCTAGCAATATTGACCAGGCGGGCTGAGATACCGAACCAAAATATCGAGTTTTCGGGATATTGTACCGAAATTTTTTCGATATATAAACATTTTTTTGGTATATCGAATTTTTTTTTGATATTTGTACGGTATCAATATGGATTTTTTCCATACCAAAATTTTGAAATTTCGATATCGATACCGATACGAATTTTTTTCATACCAATATTTTGGATACGGTATACCGAAAAAACCCACCCCTATGACCAGCTAATTAAACCACTTACATGCATATATATTTCAAGAAAAGCCATGATCCGTATACTGAGATATTGTGTGGGAGTAAAATTAATTACGGATCTTGTTTCTCACTTCACAAAAATCTTCAATTCAAAATCTTTAGGTTTTTGCAGAAACTTGTTTGTCATCAAATATTGGGGACTCGAGAAGAAAATGGAATCATTAATTAATTAGTTACGCTTTTTCGGAATCTTTATACGGGCTTCCTCTACCACCAGAAGGAGATCATGATCATTGATCCGCGCGTGACCGATCGAGTTCCATCGCATGGATGCTTACTTCAAACCCGGTTTTCTTTGAGAAGACTAATAAATTAAGTTTATGCTATTTGGATGCCACACCCACAATATGTGTGTATTTTCTTTTTTTTAAAAAAAATAAATAAAGAGTCATGAAATTTTTTTATGAATATATAAAAGTTCTAGAATTCAATAGTCACGACCACCGGTCCACCGCCCTCATATCTCGTCACCCCACTTGGTTTGAATATAGTCCATCATCTAATCTTCAAATATATATATATTGACATTGTTTGGTTTGATTTATTATTAATTTATGTATAATTTATCCTAATTAATTTCGCCTTATTTTCGTCATATTATTTATTAATTATAAAAATAGATTTCAATCTAGCATATGGATAATACCCCAATGATAAATCTCATATCTCATTATTTGTCACGTTAACAATATATAATTAATATTATTCTAAGATTGTGTTTTCCTTACAATTACTTGATTAATATAAATGATGGAATATATATATATATATATATATATATATATATATATATATATATATATATATATATATATATTTATATATATATATATTTTTGATATTTAGATATATGTTCTGAACACTTTATGAGTGTCATTAGATGTTCATTAAATTAGAAAAAAAAAATCGATGTATTTTAAAATTTCAATAGTATGCCTATATATATATATATATATATATTGTATATAATATTGGCTATTGGCGAAACTTCATATAAATTATATATTTATATATATAGTTCTTGGTGCCCAACACTATATGTCCACTTCATGCCCACCATGTACAATAGATGAGTTGATCGGTACAATAGATGAATTGACTTGTACATGATGGACATGAAATGGGTATATAGTGTTGAATACTATAAAAAACTCTTTATATATATATATATATGAAAATTTATATGAAGTTTCGCCATATATATATATATATATATATATATAATATTGGCTATTGGCGAAACTTCATATAAATTTCCCATTCATATATATTTTATTCCGTCAATACATTCACAAATGTGAATGCAAATGTCTTCCATTCTAATTTCTAAGCGCTATTGGAAGGCATTTGTATTCAATGATTACGGAGAGAGAAAGAGATATCTCACAATTATATAAAAGCCAACCAAGATATCACATTTATATAAAAGCCAATCGATGGATGAAATAATGTAAAAGTAAAGTGAAAATTTTCCATACAAAACATCTTCTTTTCTTTTACAAATTTAATGTGAACCAATTAACATGATGTTTTTAAATTAAAAAAAAAAAAAAAAGAATCAGCACCACTTATCGATAAGAATAATTTAATCTTAATTATACCGTATGTAATTCAATTATAATATGCACGAGTGTAGGAATTTCTCTTAAAATTCTTGATTGAAATTTATTGTGTCAATGTTATTGAAAGAAACGGTGTACTTGGTTGTTATGTAAAATAAGGCATTGTTGTCGTTTGTGTTGTAACACCATAGACAACACAGTGCAGCGGAAATTTAAAGCATAAATAAAAACACAAGTAAATAATTTTGCACGAGTATAAAACTCGTGCGGGTGCCTTAGGGCTAAATATCACTAGTAAACGTAAGAATAGTCTTACAAAGTAATCCTAGTGATTTTACGAAAAGTCATTAAATCCTAAATTTCTCAACGAGTTGAGAAATCAAACTTGCATCCTAAAATACAATAAGAGTATAAAAGAAATTGGATGCAACTCCCGTAGCCTAAATTGAAGAGACATAAAATATATATCTTCAACAACACAGTTCTCACAGTTTTGTCTCTGATGTCTTCAACACGAACGGCGACACGGGGATATGCAACAACGATGGTTGCAAACCTTGCTTCAGAATTCTTCAAGATCTTCCTTGAATTCTTCAGAGTATGCGCAGAGTATTTTTCGTCTGAAACTATCTCTTTTTCTTGTGCGTGGAAATCTCCTTTTATAGATAAGCATCCAAATCTTGAAGATTGCCTTAGATAGAGTCCTACATAAATAAGGAAACTAGTTTTAGTAGGAAATAAACTCTATCAAATCTTGTAAATCAAATCTTGATAATATCGAATTATATTATGTCAAATAATCACCTTATCAAGATCCAATTTAAACTTTGGCAAATATATCATTAACATATTCAAAAATATACACTCAATATTTACCAAATATCCTATCTTGTCTAGAAAGCAAAATCTTATAATTTTCAATTAATTAGGGCCGAAATATTCAAGGAATAAAATTCCTTTCAATCTCCCCCTTTTTGCTTTCTGAACAACACATTGCACAAGTGTGAGATAATCATAAACTCCCCCTGAGTTTAAAAATCTTCTCCCCCTGAATTTTAAAGTCTCCCCCTGAAGTGTTGTCCTTCGTATCGTAACACGGTGGATAACATGGAGAATAACCCATGGAATTCTTTAATTCATATAACAGAGCATAAGTGGGGTAGAAGATGTTAGTCTAGTTAACATATATGAGCAATTAAGGCACGTAACTAGAACGAACAAAAACAGTTATATTAAAATCAGAATGAAGCAAATAAAGAAAAGATGAGAGAAGAAGCAAAATCTAAATTTGATCACTATCAGAGTTATCTTGATCAGAGGCTTCAGTCTCATCATCCTTAGTCCCAGATGGACCAGCTTCATCTTGTGCACTATCTCCCCCTGTTTGGCCAGAAATGCCAAGTTGTCGCTGACAATCAGCCAAGACCGTGCTATAGAAGGCAATGTCTTCCTGAGCTTGAGCAATCTTTTCCTCGGCACGAGTCATTAGTAGCTAAATGGTGGCAATTGTGAATTCCAGGGTAGTAGGAGTAGGCACTGTTTCTTCAGTGTTGTCACATGTGTTGGCAATACCGGGTGCAACACCAGTAGCTTCAGAAGCAGGAGTAGGAGTAGGAGTCCAAGGTAAATCCAGTACACGATTTCCCTTTAGAAGACCAGCTGCTAACTTTAAAATCTCAGGTTGATCAGTGAGATCTTCTATAATATTGCGGATGAAAGCCTGAGATTCCAATATGCCGTAGATCAAAGAGGGAAATGTGAGCTTTGTAGACTTGAGTCCTCCATCAGCAAATTGGAGCACAGTCTTAAATACCATCATTCCAAAATTCAAAGGACTCCCAGTCCCAATGGCATATAAAATGACCGCCTGCGTTCTGGTGATAACTGTTGAATTGGATGAAGGAGTCCAATTCCTGACAGCTATCTTATGCACCACAGAATAAAAGGAGGTGAGCTTAGCTGCAGAAAAATGGTCAGAGAACTTTTTGACCATACCACCAGTGAGAACAGTAATCACTTCGTTGATCTCTGGAGGATTGCCTTCATCAACGTCTGGGGTGGAATAAAAAGAGTTGATCACGGCTGGAGTGAACTCGAACAGCCTACCCCGAAGGTACACCAATCCATACTTTGCAGATTCTGGATCTTCAATGCTTGCATTCAAGTTGGCGTAGAACTCCAGAATCACCCTCTTACAGTAGGGTATCACAGCAACAACAGTAGAATATAGCTGTCGAAGCTTCATAAAGGCAATTAAATTGTACCTATCATAGGAGCGAACATCTATGTTCCTCTCATCCAGAAGACCTCTATGAATGAAGAGAGGCCAGACAGCAGCAGCATCACCAAAATAAAAAATAAGGGAATGGGCAGCATCCATGTCATAATCCTCATCAACAGTGTTATCCGTGGTGTTGACGACACCAACAGCAACACTGGCAGCAACAGCAGAAACATCCTCTTGGTCCAGAGGGTCTTCATCAGCATCCATGCTGGAAACATCCTCAGAGTCTTCTTCTTCTCCAATATCAGCACTCTTATCAGAAGAGTCAGCAGCAGAATCGGTAGAGGAGGAAGAGGAGTAAGAGGCAGAATCTTGATGTGCTTTCCCTTGTGCAAACTCCTCCATCATCTCAGCATCAGGCTCATCATCAGAGATGTGAGCAGAGGGAGGAACAGAAGAGGAAGCATTTTCTTTCTTGAGGCTTTCCAAAATTTGTGCCAGAGTGTCATCTTCATCCGAATCAGCATTTGCTTGAGGAGCAGTAGCTGCAGAAGTGTCCTTAGGAGGAACACCATCAGATGGACTCGAATCACTGATATCAAAAGCAGATTCAACAATCGGAGCGGAGGCAGAGGCAGCAGCAGAGCCAGAAGGTTTCTTCCTCGCCACAAATTCATAATCGGCATCCTCCGAATCATCACCAGAGCTGTGATCCTCTTCGGCCATGGAGATACGAGGACCCTTGTAGAATCTCTTGGATTGAGTAAAATCAGGGTTGTAGCCTGCTTGCCTTTTTGATCGGCGAGCCATTGGTGCAGCAGGATTCACCTTATTCAAAACGGAGAAATCAGGAAGATTTTCCACATCAATTGCGTTCCCTGGTTCTCCAGGCATGAGAACAGCGAGAGGAACAGGTTCCATAGGTACTGGAACTATCGGCAGAGAAGGAGTGGAAGATGGGTTTTCTGGTGTTGTAACACCGGCAGCAACATCAGGCTCTTTGTGGCCCATCTCACTTCTAATATCATGTGGATCAAATCCTGCCATTGAATGAAAATTTGAGAGTGAGAGAAGGGTAGGGTAGGGTTTGCAGAGAAAAACAATCGGGAATCAAGAATTGTGAAAAGATGATAATGCCCGATAATTATTAAAAATCATATATATAGAACCCTTATCTCAAACGGTAACAAAATCCTAACAGACCCATAATTACCCTGATCCCTGATCTCCCTCCAGTTACAACGGTAACTTTCCTGACGGCCAAAAATTAAAAACTAGATTAAAGAGATAAAATCCCATAAATAAGGCAATAATCTGAGATAACTATTTCAGCCCAAATCTTCCAGAAATAACTCCACATCGGCTTAACTCCACTGAAACAAAAATCAATCACAAAAATTCAATTTTTAGTAAATAGGGTAAATCATCAAAATTCGTCTATTTAGAACCTTACCCAAAAACAGAACCCTATTAGCAAAAATGCATATGCATGGCCTATTTATGCCTAAACAGAGTGTAACATAAAATAAAAATGCAATAACATCCGAAACAATATGTTGACAAGTGTAGTGTTGCCTCTCGTGTTGCCAACATCATCAACAACACCAAAAGTTTTCAAAAGAATTTGAATTTTTCACACTTGATTACCCTTAACAAACACAATTTCAGAAGTGGTAGCTTTCACACTAATCGAACGATCTTCATTGGACTCAACTAGGTAGTTTTTTCTATTTTCTTCCGATTTGACAAAGTTTGTTTTTATGACATTGGTCACCAAACTTCATAAAAGATTTTAACACTGAAAGTGCGAGACCACCTTTCACATGGAACAAGAACATGGAATACACGTACATTTCTCAACTACTCGGTGGTTTGATCAGAGTTCTAAGCCAAAAAGGGTCAGTGTGCCAAAAAGATTTGTGCAGAAAAACTTGGCATCAATTGAATCATTGTAACAGAAATTCAAGCACTACACAAAACAAAATGTGTGCAGAATGCCTAAAATCCTAAAAATGCATGACAAGAAAAACAACAGTGTTGTCGGTAGTGTGGTAACACCGCAGACAACATGTGCAAAGGATTATAATGCATACATGCTGAGAGACCTCCGAAGAGTTGAAAATCTCTCATGATCTAATGCTTTAGTAAAGATGTCTGTCAATTGGTTATTGGTTCCAACAAAATCCATTCGAATCATATCTTTTTATACCAAATCTCGAATAAAGTGATGACGAATGTCAATGTGTTTTGTGCGTGAGTGTTGAACTGGATTCTTTGATATATCAATAGCACTCGAATTATCACAATAAACAATGGGGGGTTCACTCTTAAAACCATAGTCTTCAATCATTTGGTTCATCCAAAGAAGTTGTGAACAACAACTTCCGGCTGCCACATATTCAGATTCAGCAGTCGAAAGTGACACACAATTTTGCTTACGACTATACCATGAAACCAAATTATTGCCAAGATAAAAACACCCACACGTAGTGCTCTTTCTATCATTCACATCACCAGCCCAGTCAGCATCACTAAAACCTACAAGGTTAGTGTTGGTTTCCCTCGTATACCACAATCCCAAATCCAATGTACCCAAAACATATTTCAAAATTCTCATAACAGCTTTTAAATGGGTAACCTTTGGATCAGATTGGTACCTAGCACATAAACACACACTGAACATGATATCAGGACGACTAGCAGTCAAATACAAAAGACTTCCTATCATGCTGCGATACATGGTGTTTTCAACACCAGCCGCAACACTGTCTTTTCCTAATTTTTTACTTGAGCCCATAGGAGTTTTCATGTTCTTAACATTCTCTTTGCAAAACTTTTTTACCAAATTCTTTGCATACTTACTTTGACAAAGAAAAATCCCATCATTTGTTTGCTTAACTTGCAATCCAAGGAAAAAGTTTAATTTTCCTACCATGCTCATTTCAAAAGAAGAAGACATGCATTCAACAAAACTATCAACATGCTTTTGAGACGAAGCACCAAAGATAATGTCATCCACATAGACTTGACAAATAAGAATTTCACCTTTGGCTTTTGAATAAAAAGGGTTTTGTCAACCTCACCTCGTTTGAAGCCAATTTCGAGTAAATACTCGGTCAACCTACCATACCATGCTCGTGGAGCTTGCTTCAAACCATAGAGTGCCTTCTTCAACTTGTAAACATGATCCAAGTGGTGTGGATCCTCAAAGCCTTTGGGTTGCTTCACATACACTTCCTCATTCAAAATACCATTCAAAAATGCACTCTTTACATCCATTTGGTAAAGTTTTATACCCATATGACATGCAATTGCTAGCAATAGTCGGACAGACTCAATGCGGGCAACAGGAGCGAATGTCTCATCAAAATCAACCCCCTCAACCTTAGTATACCCTTGAGCAACCAACCTTGCTTTGTTCCTTATGATGTTTCCTGATTCATCGGTTTTATTTTTGAAAATTCATTTTGTACCAATGACATTACCATGATCAGGTGGTGGAACTAAAAACCAAACATCATTTCGGACAAATTGCTCAAGTTCTTCATGCATGGAATTTACCCAAAATTCATCATTCAAAGCATCATTGACATTCTTGGGTTCAATATTGGAAACAAAACAGGAATGCATTACCTGTGAGTATACGGAACTCATGCATACTAACCCAACCATCTTGCGGAAGTCAACTTTGTCCTTAGCACGGGTTTGCCTTGTTCCATGAACATCTCCAATAATCTGAGATGAAGGATGATTCTTCTGTATCTTGCTTGGAATGTCCTTTACAGTAATCATCTCAACTTTCTCATTTTCTTGCGAATTTTCCTCATGAACAGTTTCTGGAGGAACCTGTTACGCCTTAAACGCATACAAATCTCGTGTTATGAGATTAATGTTTTTAATGCATTAAAAAATCTCATAATATTATGTTTTGGTGATTACAAAACTCGGTTAATTGTTACTAACCATTTAAAGTGAGATTTTAAAGATTAGATTTATTGACAAATAAATTATTGGAAGTTATTTTGAAGCTATCAATATATTTATGAAGTCTCAATTTGCTCATATAATGGACACAATGTTATGTGGATGTCATGGAACATTGTTAAGAGATATTTAGAAAAAGACAAGAAGAAGCCAAAGTATGGAGCAGCAACTTCCAAAAATTACTGGAAATTTTGTATGACTCCAAATCGGATCTCACCGGTCATAATCTAGATAAAGAAGTGTTACAAGTACTGTACAAATTTGAGAGCAATCCAACGGCTATAATGAGAGATATGAATTTTTCCATATATGCTGCACAGTACCCACTTCTGCAAGGAATGAAACCATGAAGATTCGACTTCCGAAAATAACTGGGAATGTTTAAAAAATACAAATCGAATCTCCACCAATCAGATTCAGTATTATGATGTTATAAAGCTTTTGTCCAAATTTCAGATCAATCCAACGGGTGGATTAAGAGATATGAATTTTTCAAATTTGTTGCACAGAACAGGTTCGAAAACATGATGAAGCAACTTCCGAAAATTACTGGAAATTTTTGACTCGTTAAAATCAAATCTCCACCGTGCATAATGAAGATCTGGATGTTTTAAAGCTTCAGTTTCAAATTTCAGATCAATCCAACGGTTAGATGGGAAGATATGATTTTTCCACAAAATCCGCTCAGTGCTGGAAAAAAGAAGGCAGCGGCGCCGAACACTTTTTGTCACTTCTTGACTTCTTACCACACGCTCCAAGCACTCAAATCAGATTCAAAACTTTTCCAACTATAAATAGAGGCCATCCAAGTTCATTTGGTGACATCCCAACTCATCTCTTCTCTCCTTTGCAAGCAATTTCTCACTATCAAAGTGTTTGTGTGATATATTTGAGAATGTTTGTAAAAATAGTTTGTGAGTTGGTTGTGCTATTGTTGTAAACACTTGAGTGTGAAGCCAAGTTTGTTGTGCTATCATTGTAAGCACTTGAGTGTGAAGCCAAGTGTTGTGTTGAGGCTATCCTTGGAGCCCTTAAGGCCAAGAGTGTTGAGTTGTATCGGCGCGATGATCGTGTCAAGTTGTAAGGCTATCCTTGGAGCCATCAAGGCCAAGACGTTCGAAGTGCTAGTGGATCCTTGGTTAATCGACTTAACCAAGAAGGGGAGACGTAGACGATTTATCGTCAAACTTCCATAAACATCTCTTATCCCTTTTACTGCTTTATTTACATTACGCATTTATTTACCGCACTTTATTTGATTTCTTAAGTCTTCCGCTTGCATACTTGCATAATCGCTTTAAATTGCTAAAGTTGCCAATAGAACCTAAATCCCCCTCCCCCCATTAGGTTCTAACAGAACCAGTGTTGTGTTTGGTGTTGCAACATCAGGAACAACACTGTGTTCTTCGGAGGAAATTTCCAGCGAGCTTTCAGTATCATCTTCAGCAGTTTTTCCCTTGAGATCTACACAATCATCAAAAACAACATTAATAGATTCCATCAAAAACAACACTAATGGGTCTGCATGCCATTAAAACAATGAATTATTCAGTTTGGGCCGATGTGCCTACTCCAAGATGTCACAATTTCACCCATGTTTTAACGTTGATTTTATGGCCTAAATTAATGTTGCTGAAAGAAACGGTGTACGTGGTTGTTATGTAAAATAAGATAGTGTTGTCGTTTGTGTTGTAACACCACAGACAACACAGTGCAGTGGAAATTTAAAGCGTAAATAAAAACACAAGTAAATAATTTTGCACGAGTATAAAACTCGTGCGGGTGCCTTAGGGCTAAATATCACTAGTAAACGTAAGAATAGTCTTACAAAGTAATCCTAGTGATTTTACGAAAAGTCATTAAATCCTAAATTTCTCAACGAGTTGAGAAATCAAACTTGCATCCTAAAATACAATAAGAGTATAAAAGAAATTGGATGCAACTCTCGTAGCCTAAATTGAAGAGACAAAAAATATCTTCAACAACACAGTTCCCACAGTGTTGTCTCTGATGTCTTCAACACGAACGGCGACACGGGGACATGCAACAACGATGGTTGCAAACCTTGCTTCAGAGTTCTTCAAATTCTTCAACAGAATTCTTCAGAGTATGCGCAGTGTATTATCGTCTGAAGCCCTCTCTTTTCTTGTGCGTGGAAATCTCCTTTTATAGATAAGCATCCAAATCTTGAAGATTGTCTTAGATAGAGTCCTACATAAATAAGGAAACTAGTTTTAGTAGAAAATAAACTCTATCAAATCTTGTAAATCAAATCTTGATAATATCGAATTATATTATGTCAAATAATAACCTTATCAAGATGTAATTTAAACTTTGGCAAATATATCATTAACATATTCGAAAATATATACTCAATATTTACCAAATATCCTATCTTGTCTAGAAAGCAAAATTTTATAATTTCCAATTAATTAGGGCCGACATATTCAAGGAATAAAATTCCTTTCAATCTCCCCCTTTTTGCTTTCTAGACAACACATTGCACAAGTGTGAGATAATCATAAACTCCCCCCGAGTTTAAAAATCTTCTCCCCCTGAATTTTAAAGTCTCCCCCTGAAGTGTTGTCCTTCGTGTCGTAACACGGTGGATAACTTGGACAATAACCCATGGGATTCTTTAATTCATATAACAGAGCATAATTGAGGTAGAAGATGTTAGTCTAGTTAACATATATGAACAATTAAGGCACGTAACTAGAACAAACAAAATCAGTTATATTAAAATCAGAATGAAGCAAATAAAGAAAAGATGAGAGAAGAAGCAAAATCTAAATTTGATCACTATCAGAGTTATCTTGATCAGAGGCTTCATTCTCATCATCCTTAGTCCCAGATGGACCAGCTTCATCTTCATCTTGTGCACTATCTCCCCCTGTTTGGCCAAAAATGTCAAGTTGTCGCCGACAATCAGCCAAGACCGTGCTATAGAAGGCAATGTCTTCCTGAGCTTGAGCAATTTTTTCTTCGGCACGAGTCATCAGCAGCTGAATGGTGGCAGTTGTGAATTCCAGGGTAGTAGGAGTAGGCACTGTTTCTTCAGTGTTGTCACCTGTGTTGGCAACACCAGGTGCAACACCAGTAGCTTCAGCAACAGGATTAGGAGTAGGAGTCCAGGGTAAATCCAATACACGATTTCCCTTTAGAAGACCAGCTGCTAACTTTAACATCTCAGGTTGATCAGTGAGATCTTCTGTAATATTGCGGATGAAAGCCTGAGATTCCAATATGCCGTAGATCAAAGAGGGAAATGGGAGCTTTGTAGACTTGAGTCCTCCATCAGCAAATTGGAGCACAGTCTTGAATACCATCTTTCCAAAATTAAAAGGACTCCCAGTCCCAATGGCATATAAAATGACCGCCTGCGGTCTGGTGATAACTGTTGAATTGGATGAAGGAGTCCAATTCCTGACAGCTATCTTATGCAGCACAAAATAAAAGGAGGTGAGCTTAGCTGCAGAAAAATGGTCAGAGAACTTTTTGACCATACCACCAGTGAGAACAGTAATCACTTCGTTGATCTTTGGAGGATTGCCTTCATCAACGTCTGGGGTGGAATAAAAAGAGTTGATCACGGCTGGAGTAAACTCGAACAGCCTACCCCGAAGGTACACCAATCCATACTTTGCATATTCTGGATCTTCAATGCTTGCAGTCAAGTTGGCGTAGAACTCCAGAATAACCCTCTTACAGTAGGGTATCACAGCAACAACAGTAGAATATAGTTGTCGAAGTTTCAAAAAGTCAATTAAATTGTACCTATCATAGGAGCGAACATCTATGTTCCTCTCATCCAGAAGACCTCTATGAATGAAGAGAGGCCAGACAGCAGCAGCATCACCAGAATAAAAAATGAGGTAATGGGCAGCATCCATGTCATAATCCTCATCAACAGTGTTGTCTGTGGTGTTGATGACACCAACAGCAACACTGGCAGCAGCAGCAGAAACATCCTCTTGGTCCAGAGGGTCTTCATCAGCATCCATGCTGGAAACATCCTCAGAGTCTTCTTCTTCTCCAATATCAGCACTCTTATCAGAAGAGTCAACAGCAGAATCGGTAGAGGAGGAAGAGGTGGAAGAATCATTAGCTTGATGTGCTTTGCCTTGTGCGAACTCCTCCATCATCTCAGCATCAGACTCATCATCAGAGATATGAGCAGAGGGAGGAACAGAAGAGGAAGCCTTTCCTTGCTTGAGGCTTTCCAAAATTTGTGCTAGAGTGGCATCTTCCTCCGAATCAGCATTTGCTTGAGGAGCAGTAGCTGCAGAAGTGTCCTTAGGAGGAACACCATCAGATGGACTCGAATCACTGCTGTCAGAAGCAAATTCAACAATCGGAGCGGAGGCAGAGGCAGCAGCAGAACCAGAGGGTTTCTTCCTCGCCACAAATTCGAAGTTGGCATCATCAGAATCGTCACCAGAGCTGTGATCTTCTTCAGCCATGGAGATGAGAGGACCCTTGTAAAACCTTTTAGACTGGGTGAAATCAGGGTTTTAACCTGCCTGCCTTTTTGATCGGCGTGCCATTTGTGGAGGAGGATTAACCCTATTCAAGACGGAGAAATCAGGAGGATTCTCCAAATCAATCGCATTCCCAGGTTCTCCAGGCATTAGAACAGCGAGAGGAACATGTTCCATGGGAACTGGAACAATCGGCAGAGAAGACACCGTGGATGGAATTTCCGGTGTTGTAACACCAGCAGCAACATCGGGTTCTTTATGACCCATCTCGCTTCGAATGTCTTGTGGATCAAAGACTGCCATTGAAGATTAAATTGAAAGTGAGAGAAGGGTAGGGTTTGCAGAGAAAAACAATCGGGAATCAAGAATTGTGAGAAGATGATAATGCCCGATAATTATTAAAAAATCATATATATAGAACCCTTATCTCAAACGGTAACAAAATCCTAACAAACTCATAATTACCCTGATCCCTGATCTCCCTCCATTTACAGCGGTAACTTTCCAGACGGCCAAAAATTAAAAAAACTAGATTAAAGAGATAAAATCCCATAAATAAGGCAATAATCTGAGATAACTATTTCAGCCCAAATCTTCCAGAAATAACTCCACATCGGCTTAACTCCACTGAAACAAAAATCAATCACAAAAATTCAATTTTTAGTAAATAGGGTAAATCATCAAAATTCGTCTATATTTAGAACCTTACCCAAAAACAGAACCCTATTAGCAAAAATGCATATGCATGGCCTATTTTATGTCTAAACAGAGTGTAACATAAAATAAAAATGCAATAACATCCGAAACAATATGTTGACAAGTGTAGTGTTGCCTCTCGTGTTGCCAACATCATCAACAACACCAAAATTTTTCAAAAGAATTTGAATTTTGCACACTTGATTACCCTTAACAGACACAATTTCAGAAGTGGTAGCTTTCACACTAATCGAACGATCTTCATTGGACTCAACTAGGTAGTTTTTTCTATTTTCTTCCGATTTGACAAATTTTGTTTTTATGACATTGGTCACCAAACTTCATAAAAGATTTTAACACTAAAAGTGCGAGACCACCTTTCACATGGAACAAGAACATGGAATACACGTACATTTCTCAACTACTCGGTGGTTTGATCAGAGTTCTAAGCCAAAAAGGGTCAGTGTGCCAAAAAGATTTGTGCAGAAAAACTTGGCATCAATTGAATCATTATAACAGAAATTCAAGCACTACACAAAACAAAATGTGTGCAGAATGCCTAAAATTCTAAAAATGCATGACAAGAAAAACAACAGTGTTGTTGGTAGTGTGGTAACACCGCAGACAACATGTGCAAAGGATTATAATGCACACATGCTGAGAGACCTCCGAAGAGTTGAAAATCTCTCATGATCTAATGCTTTAGTAAAGATGTCTGCCAATTGGTTATTGGTTCCAACAAAATCCATTCGAATCATATCTTTTTCTACCAAATCTCGAATAAAGTGATGACGAATGTCAATGTGTTTTGTGCGTGAGTGTTGAACTGGATTTTTTGATATATCAATAGCACTCGAATTATCACAATAAACAATGGGGGGTTAACTCTTAAAACCATAGTCTTCAATCATTTGGTTCATCCAAAGAAGTTGTGAACAACAACTTCCGGCTGCCACATATTCAGATTCAGCAGTCGAAAGTGACACACAATTTTGCTTACGACTATACCATGAAACCAAATTATTGCCAAGGTAAAAACACCCACCCGTAGTGCTCTTTCTATCATTCACATCACCAGCCCAGTCAGCATCACTAAAACCTACAAGGTTAGTGTTGGTTTCCCTTGTATACCACAATCTCAAATCCAATGTACCCGAAACATATTTCAAAATTCTCATAACAGCTTTTAAATGGGTAACCTTTGGATCAGATTGGTACCTAGCACATAAACACACACTGAACATGATATCAGGACGACTAGCAGTCAAATACAAAAGACTTCCTATCATGCTGCGATACATGGTGTTGTCAACACCAGCCGCAACACTGTCTTTTCCTAATTTTTAACTTGAGCCCATAGTTGTTTTCATGTTCTTAACATTCTCTTTGCAAAACTTTTTTACCAAATTCTTTGCATACTTACTTTGACAAAGAAAAATCCCATCATTTGTTTGCTTAACTTGCAATCCAAGGAAAAAGGTTAACTCTCCTACCATGCTCATTTCAAAAGTAGAAGACATGCATTCAACAAAACTATCAACATGCTTTTGAGACGAAGCACCAAAGATAATGTCATCCACATAGACTTGAAAAATAAGAATTTCACTTTTGGCCTTTTGAATAAAAAGGGTTTTGTCAACCTCACCTCGTTTGAAGCCAATTTCGAGTAAATACTCGGTCAACCTACCATACCATGCTCGTGGAGCTTGCTTCAAACCATAGAGTGCCTTCTTCAACTTGTAAACATGATCCAAGTGGTGTGGATTCTCAAAGCCTTTGTGTTGCTTCACATACACTTTCTCATTCAAAATACCATTCAAAAATGCACTCTTTACATCCATTTGGTAAAGTTTTATACCCATATGACATGCAATTGCTAGCAATAGTCGGACAGACTCAATGCGGGCAACAGGAGCGAAGGTCTCATCAAAATCAACCCCCTCAACCTGAGTATACTCTTGAGCAACCAACCTTGCTTTGTTACTTATGATGTTTCCTGATTCATCGGTTTTATTTTTGAAAATCCATTTTGTACCAATGAAATTACCATGATCAGGTGGTGGAACTAAAAACCAAACATCATTTCGGACAAATTGCTCAAGTTCTTCATGCATGGCATTTACCCAAAATTCATCATTCAAAGCATCATTGACATTCTTGGGTTCAATATTGGAAACAAACAGGAATGCATTACCTGTGAGTATACGGAACTCATGCATACTAACCCAACCATCTTGCGGTAGTCAACTTTGTCCTTAGCACGGGTTTTCCTTGTTCCATGAACATTTCCAATAATCTGAGATGAAGGATGATTCTTCTGTATCTTGCTTGGAATGTCCTTTACAGTAATCATCTCAACTTTCTGATTTTCTTGCGAATTTTCCTCATGAACAGTTTTTGGAGAAACCAGTGTTGTGTTTGGTGTTGCAACATCAGGAACAACACTTTGTTCTTAGAGGAAATTTCCAGCAAGCTTTCAGTATCATCTTCAGCAGTTTTTCTCTTGAGATCTGCACCATCATCAAAAACAACATTAATAGATTCCATCATTGTTTTGGTTCTAAGGTTATACATCCTATATGCACGACTATTAGTAGAATAACCAAGGAACAAACACTTATCACTCTTGGAATCAAATTTTACTAGGTGATTTCTATCGTTCAAAACATAACACACACAGCCAAATATATGAAAATAATTAAGATTTGGTCTCTTTCCCATGAGGATTTCATAGGAAGTCATCGAAGATCCACTTCTCAAATAAACACGATTGAAAATATGGCATGCTGTGTTCAATGCTTCTGCCCAAAATCTTTTGGAGATATTTTTTGAGCTCATCATCACCCTAGCCATCTCCTGCAACGTTCTATTCTTCCTTTTAGCAATTCCATTCTGTTGAGGAGTTTTTGGGGCAGAGAACTCTTGTGAGATGCCCTTCTTATCACACAAAGAAGAAAACAATGAGTTCTCAAATTCCTTTCCATGATCAGTTCTGATCCTTGCTACAGTTAAAGTATGTAGGTTAGTAATCTTGGTAAACAACTTCTTAAAAACACCAAAAGTGTCTGATTTTTCTCTAAGAAATCTCACCCATGTAAAACGATAAAAATCATCAACACATATCAAAGAATACTTTTTACTTCCATAACTTTCGACTTCCATGGGACCCATCAAATCCATGTGCAAAAGTTCAAGACACCGTGTTGTCCCACAGTGTTGTAACACGGGATGCGCAACACTGGTTTGCTTACCTTTTTGGCATGCACCACAAACATATGGAACACCAGTCTTTAGATTTGGAAGACCTCTGACAGCTTCATACTTACTCAGATTCTTTAAGGTCTTGAAATTCACATGTCCAAGTTTTTGGTGCCATAGACTAAACTCATCAACCTTTGAGTGTCTACATGCCAATTTTTCACCGAGTTGGTAGCAGTTATCAACTGATCTTGTACATGTGATAACACAACGATTAGCATTATCAAAAACTTCACAAGTATTCTTATCAAACTTTACATGCAAGTCATCATCACACAGTTGACTAATTGAAATTAAATTTGCATTAAGTCCTTCAACGTGTAAGACGTTATGAAGCTTTGGAAACCCTTCCACATCGAGTGTTCATTTGCCAACAATTCTTCCCTTTGCACCACCTCCGTAGGTCACTCTACCACTATTTTGTTCAAGGTAGTCCGTAAGGTGATCTTTCAAACCTGTCATGTGCCGAGAGCTTCCACTATCAAAATACCAATTACCTGCAGTGTTAGCTTTCAAGGAAGTATAAATAACAAAACATCTAACATCAGGCTTTTGTATCCAAACTTTCGTCACAGTGGGCCTCTTTCTGCCAGTGTTGCTCTTGGTGTTGGACAACACGGAGGGTAACACTTGCTTAGATTCCCACAAAACATAGTCATTTTTAAGCTTACGACAAAAAGGCCTGATATGACCATATTTGAGACAATAGTGACATACAAAAGGACGCTTCCATTGTTTTGGCTTAGGAACAGAAACATCCTTTTCAACACTGAGTTTCTTACCTTTCGAAGCAGTTGAAGGATGGTTCAAGGAATCATTACCTTCCTTCACAAACACTGGTGTTTTGAAACATTCACCAGTTTCAAAAACACTTTCTTTAAAACCAAGTCCAAACTTATCATTCTTACTCATAGTCAAAATGGAATCAAGTTTGCTCGAACTGGAATTAAATTTATCAAGTGTAGTTTTTGCTCTTTCAAGTTCAGAATTCAGCAACCCTAATTTCAGATCTTTCTTACTCATGAGAATTTCCAGTCTAGCCACAGCAGCTTTCAATTCGGTATTCTCTTTTGTAAGAGTTGTGTTCAACTGATTCCTCTTGTTCCAATCACTGTATAACTCTTCATAGAGTTTTTGAATACCTTCCAGAGTATAAGGATCAGTTACCTGTTCTTCATGATTTCTGGAATTGTCAAGGTTAGAAGCAACAAAACAAACAGATTTTTGAACAGTGTTGCATCCAGGTGTTGCAACACCGGAGCCAACACCGAGAGGATTAATCTGAAAATTTTTCTTACTCTCCAGTAAAGCAGTAAAAGATATGAGATCTGCCTGTTCAACCTTTTCTTGTTCTTCTTCAGAATCATCATCAATCAGAGAAACATTCATACCTTTCCGAAGGCGATTTGCGCATTCATAAGCATAGTGGCCATATTCCTTACATTCCATGCATTGAACATTATCAAAATTTTTGCTTGAGGACTGATTCTTACCTTCATACCTTTGACGAGGTCCTCGAGTAGCAGCAGGTTTTTGAGGTTTCTCTGACGTAGGCAGTCTAGGAAACTTTGAGGGTTGTGCACTTTTCACATCCTTCTTTTCTTTCATTACCTTGAGATAATCAGTAAATTTCTTCGAGATCAAGGCAATAGAATTTTCCTCAAGATCAGAATCCTTTACTTCCTGTTGAACTTCAGCAAAATCATTGTAACCATCATTAGATACTTGAAAAGCAATAGACTTACCTTTCGAGTCATCTTCGGCTTCCAACTCCATCTCATAGGTGCGAAGAGAACTAATTAACTCATCCAAATCCATTATAGATGTATCTCTTGATTCATCTATAGCACAAACCTTGGTGTGAAATCTTTTGGGAACAGAACGAAGCACTTTCGATACAAGTCTCTCGTTCGAAATAGGATCACCAAGAATAGATGCTTCATTCGCAAGGCTCTTCAACCTTCCATTGTATTCCATGATGGTCTCTGATTCCTCCATTCTCATTTTCTCAAATTTTGAAGTTATGAGACACATCCTTGTCTTCTTGACACTAGCCGAGTCTTCACAGTGGGTTTGTAGTTTCTCCCAAGCATCCCTAGCACAAGTACAAGTACCAATTTGATTAAACATGTTCATATCAACAGAAGTGAACATAGCATTAAGAGCTTTAGCATTATAAATAGCCGCTGTATTCTCATCGGCTGTCCATTGTGATCTTGGCTTTGGTCCTGGTACATCATCATCTCTCATGGGTGGTGTCCAACCGTCAAAACACGCTGCCAAGCCCTGGACTCAATGGATTGAATATACATGCTCATCTTCAATTTCCAAGGGCCGTAGTTTGTCCCATCCAAAATAGGTGGACGAATTGCACTTGTGTACGGAGTGTCCATAACTAACCTATAACACAAACCAGGAACTCACTTAGTAAAGTCAAGTGGTAGCTCTGATGCCACGTGAAAGAAACGGTGTACGTGATTGTTATGTAAAATAAGGCAGTGTTGTCGTTTGTGTTGTAACACCACAGACAACACAGTGCAGCGAAAATTTAAAGCGTAAATAAAAACACAAGTAAATATTTTTACACGAGTATAAAACTCGTGCGGGTGCCTTAGGGCTAAATATCACTAGTAAACGTAAGAATAGTCTTACAAAGTAATCTTAGTGATTTTACGAAAAGTCATTAAATCCTAAATTTCTCAACGAGTTGAGAAATCAAACTTGCTTCCTAAAATACAATAAGAGTATAAAAGAAATTGGATGCAACTCCCGTAGCCTAAATTGAAGAGACAGAAAATATCTTCAACAACACAGTTCCCACAGTGTTGTCTCTGATGTCTTCAACACGAACGGCGACACGGGGACATGCAACAACGATGGTTGCAAACCTTGCTTCAGAGTTCTTCAAATTTTTCAACAGAATTCTTCAGAGTATGCGCAGTGTATTATCGTCTGAAGCCCTCTCTTTTCTTGTGCGTGGAAATCTCCTTTTATAGATAAACATCCAAATCTTGAAGATTGCCTTAGATAGAGTCCTATATAAATAAGGAAACTAGTTTTAGTAGGAAATAAACTCTATCAAATCTTGTAAATCAAATCTTGATAATATCAAATTATATTATGTCAAATAATCACCTTATCAAGATCTAATTTAAACTTTGGCAAATATATCATTAACATATTCGAAAATATACACTCAATATTTACCAAATATCCTATCTTGTCTAGAAAGAAAAATTTTATAATTTTTAATTAATTAGGGCCGACATATTCAAGGAATAAAATTCCTTTCAGTTGTGTAACGTCCGGAAATTTGCTACGTAAATCCGCATGCATAACTAAGAGATTTAATAAGTTTAAAATAATGTGAAAATGTGTTAAATTGTTTTTATGAGTGATTATTTAAATTATGTGATTTATTTTCATGTTTTAAATATTTTTTCGGCATTTAAATTTGTTTTCTGTGGTTTATGAATTTATTTGAGAAAGTTTATTTTATGATCGCGTAGGCGGGGCCGTGGACGGACGAGATGTTTGTTTTCACCCAAAATATTTTCGGAGATTTTTAGGAGCCTTAAAATATTATTTTAAGGTATAATTTGAAGAAAATTATGGTATTTATATATGTATATTTAGATGTCCGTTTTTACCCAAAATAAATCATTTTAATGACTTTTATTAAGTTTTAAAAATCACCTATTTTATTATTTCGGGATTTTTAAGTTTTTAGCAAATTATCATGTATTTTTTTAGTTTAAATTTTAGTAATTATCTACCCAAAGTATTTATTTAAATATTTAACCTAGACTACCCAAATATTATCCTAAGATTTTCTACCCTATCTCACGCCTCAACTCCCTAGCCGCCTCCCTCAACCTTTCTCCATCATCTTCATCGTTCCAGCAAGATTTTCACAGCCCCGTAGCCGAGCTTTTAAGATTTTATATTGGTTGGAGATCTGTTCGTCCCGGAGAGCCGTACGACGCGACATAAACGTTATTTCTTGCAAATATTCATCAAGGCACGTTTGAATCCCTTCTTGAACACCATTTAAGTCATATTATTCTGATTTTAGCATGAAAATTATGATCTTGCATGATATATGTGGTTTTAATGAAGAACATTCATGAACATGCATAGAACCTACGTTTTTAAAGCTTATGAATCAATTTTATCACGTTTTTCTATCATGGATTGTTCTAGCTTGCTGACCAACGGGTTGAGGGTTGATATAGGGTCCCTAGGGTCGTGTTTGGATGACGGTTCAGTGGCTTTAGTCGTTGGTTTGGGCTAGGTTCATGCTGGATGCAGGTTTAGACGCAAACTGAGCGGTTTGCGTGCGAGGGCTCGTTCTTGGTCCACAGGACGAGTTTTAGGTTGGTTCTAGTTGAGTTATAATCCCAAGACCTTTGGAAAGTTTTTCCAGGTGGTTCTCCGGCCAGTGGTGGCCGGATATTGGCGGCCGAACGGCCGGAATCAGCGGTCGCGTTCTGCACAAACAGCAGCAGAGGGGCTCTGTTGTTTTGGTTCGTTCTCCTTCTACAGGGCTCGGTTTAAGGTAAAATTTGTTGGGTTAGAACCGTCTGGGTGTTGGCTAAGTATGGGAGGTGGTTTCACATCCAAAGGTGGCCTGAGCAGGCGGCACGATCAGATTTTCGGAAGCCGCTCAGGGCTGCCTTGAGTTGGGCTTAGGGAGAGGTAAGCTAGGGTTGTGTCTGGTGTTTTGGCAGGCCGGGCTCGGCTTTTCGGGTCCGGGTTGGGTCTAAAATATAATGGGTCAAGTTATTTTGGTTCGGGTTTGGTTTATATTAGTTGGACTCGGGTATTTTTATTTTGAATTAAATAAGAGATTAAGTTAATAATAAATGAGTTTGGGTTCGAGTTAATTAATTAATTAGACTAGTTTAATTTTAATTATGGGCTTAATTAATTAATGAAGTGAGCCACTAATTTGTCATGGGCCGTGTGATCCATGAAAATTATTAAACCAAGTTGTGGCGGGTTTAGTAATTTTATCGGTCAAATTTATAAGTTAATGGTTAGTTAATAATTTTATTAATTTAACTTTAAGTTAATAAGTTGATGGGCCTAAATTATGTTTTTAGTAAGCCCATTAGTTTTCCATGGGCCTGGGGGCCCATGAAGCTTAATGGGCCTTTCAGGTCGGGCTTTTGGGTTTTTGAGTCAGTCTAAAAATTTATGGGTTTAAGTTAAGTGGTCAGCAGCTCGAACAAGTCCTTGGAAAAATAAACGTCCGTAAATATATATTTAATTCATGCATGCATTTTTATTAGATATATAAGTATGATTTTTAAGAAAATAAATTAAATATATATTTACGGACAAATTTTTATGAAATAAAGAAATAAATGATATTTTTTTAAGTTCATGCATCATGTAAGAATTTTTATGATAAGTTTAAATGTATGTTAAGAAAAATATATTTGTATGGAAGTTGAAGTGAAGGTGGAAAGTGATGTGGTTGGAGGCCGGGATACCTGGGCCCGGTGACCTTCCTAATGATGTATAAGTATGATGAGCTTATGGATCCAGCTGAGAGGGCTGGTGAAGTGGCAGCACAGAGGTGAAAACCCCACCGCCGCGTACGTTGGTTTATATAGATTGATCAATCGCTCAGTATGATGCCACCGACATGGATACGACCTGTTGAGAACTAAGAAATTATGATAAGACATTTTATGAGATTTATTAAATATGATGTTTATGTTTAGCATGATGATGAAGCATTATAATTATTTATTCATGTTTATATGCATAATATTTTAAGAGCATGCACGTATAATTATTATTCATGTATATTATATGATGTGTGCTTGTGTGTGGTTTCATTTTGTTATATAAGGATAGAACGTGCTGAGCCTCTAGGCTCACTAGATTTAAATGGTGCAGGTGAGCAGAATGTTAATGAAGTTAATGTGTTCCCGACTGGTGGCGAGGGCATATGAGTATCCAGGCGGCTAGAACCCGTGACCATTGCTCTAAGATGATTTTTATGTTGAGACTAGAACATATATTTCCGCATATGTATTATTATTATAGATTTTTAGTATATGCATGGATTTTACATTTAAGTAATTATTTTCTAAGTTTTCATGAATTTTTGTGAAAGAAATATTATTTAGGAATTTTATTATGACATTCTTATAAATTATTATTTAGTAATTAGTTTTAAGTATTTAATTGCATGCGTGTACCTTTATTGTATTTTTTGTGTATTTTTATTTTAAATTAAGTAAAGTTATTTTTAAGTACGATATATATATGTATGGGCATATATATATTTATATTCATTATTTTATAATAAGAGATTTTAAAAAAAAAATTCAGTAGTAGTTTTAGGATGTTTCAAGTTGCTTTCGACTTGCGATGAATTTTGATTTTAAATTTCTTGACTAGTTAATCTGCTCCCCCTCTACTACCCAATTCCAAAGGATTTACAAGTCTAATAAGAGAAAGAATTTTCCACAGAAATTGGGGAATCTTGTGTAATAGAATCAAAGTGATGCCAACCCAAGGGATTCTTTGAATGACACCGACATCTCCTTTAATGGATTGGAGTGTGGGAAGGTCATATTCTAACTAGAAAAACACGTGCTTAGGTACTTGATCTGTCGACACTTGGAGGAGTTTAAACTCACGATTCTTCTCTTACAGTTCGAGTGGGAATTGTCAGTGTTCATTTGAACAGGTTAGTGGAAGATATCATGTTTCCGGACTTGGAGTCATCGAAGTGATAAATTTTAGCATTTTAAATCAACTTTATATTAAGTTAAACAATTTCAATAGTAATTACGATAAATTTCAAATACACATGAATGAATTTCAAATGTACACATGAATGAATTGACATCTACATCAATGCATTTGGGGAATATCCCCTTCATATGTATGAGATATGGCTCCAAAAAATCTGTAAATTAAAATCCACAAATTTACTTTCTATATATAGACCTGTCTAGCTGAGGCATTTTCCATATCAAACATAGCTAAGATTTCAATCGGGGCGGCGTTTTCATGAACATGTTTGTAATTTTGTCAAATTATATTGCATTCGTTGGGCTATACTGCATGTCATGGAATTTAGTATTGGTTTTAATTAATTAGGCCGGCAAATAATGGCATTAGACGCATCTTTTGTATATGATTTAAGTGTGAATGAACTCTCATAAAAATATGTATATTTTTTAAAAAACTATCAAAATATGTATATCGAGACCGAGAGTTATATGGTGCAGGCGACTAATGTATTAGAGGTAGTATTATAGTTATATTATATATCGATTATGACATAATTTATAGTTATTTCTTTATGTTTTGTAAGAAAAGATGGTTCCAGGTTGTTCTTTATTATTATTATTATACATTAAATACTTAAGGGTATCAAAATTCAAAATATAAGCTTCGGAAAATTTCTACTTAATTGAATAATTTTTTAACAAATATACTAAAAATTTGAAGACTGCGATTCATTTGCGTGTTATTTTTTTCATGGAGAAAAGTTCCAAACGTTTGACAAAATAATAATCATTGGCATTATCGTCTCTGATGCAATAAAAATAGCTCTATTGTCGCAACAATCAACCAAAAACAAACTGAGATTTTTCGGCAGAAACTCGGGAACAAACTTTCGAAAGGCGATTTGATCGACAGCGGATGGCTTCGTTTTCGGTGGAAGAATTTGTGGGGAATGGATCGCTCAAGCAAGTGTTACCGAAGCTGTTGGAAGAAGGGTGGGATGATGTGCCAACTTTGAAGGTCATGAATTCTGAAGACATGGATCATATTGGCATGACTCGACAACATAAGGTTGGTTCTCTTATGGATTGAGTCGTCCTCGAATTATTTGAGCTCAAACAATATTTACCAAAAAGAAACTTTATCATTTCTAAGTTCGGCAAACATGTTATTTTCGAGCTTCAAATTAATTAACAACTGACTATTTGATCAAACAAACTTCGGTCGGACTCATGAAGTAGTAGCATCGCTTGAGGTTGAACACGATGCCTGGCAGATTTTCCGTTGGAGGCCTTTAATTTGTAACATCTCTGATCATGATGTTGCAGGTTATACTAACGACTTACGATCTTTAATTATGTCAAGATTTGTGGTGTCGAGGTAGAGCTGAAAAGCGCTTGCTAAAAGCAATCTCAAACACTGCTTTAGGCAATAATACCTTGATTGTCCCAATTTCTTTATCTGAAAAATAAGTGATTTTTATGATGTATAGTAATCTCTCAACTATTTATCTTTTCCAAGGATGCTCTAGAGATCAGATCCTAAACCAATAGTTTTTCAAGTCCCTTGGTGGGGGGAAGCTGCTGAAAGACAAGTTCATATCCGGCTTTCTACTTAATCCACGAGCTATCGCAAACTACAAGCGAGCCAAGGCTATTGGGGTGGAACAGAATTTCAAAGGCGAAGGCGAGATTAAAGGCGGGCTCTTCATAGTTGGCAAAGGGAAGAGTGGGATTGCTTACCAGTTCATTGAAAGAAACTTTGGCGACTGGGCTCCGCTTTCTGAAGTCGTAGAAATCTGTACTCGAATCCAGGTACTTGTCTTTAAGCAATGGCTTGACATGACTTATGTTCGAGGCAAGGATTCAATGTAATGAAATTGTATTGATTTCTTTGCAGAATCAACAGAATAGCCAGCCAGAGGCGATGAACTCTTTCAAACAAGAAGAATAACGTGTCGCCATGGATGAGCGAAGCTATTTTAATTTGCATGAATATTTTGTGTGTTGTGCTAATTTCTTCTCCAAGATGAAAATTTTCCCTGTACCACTATGATTCTGATTCGTCTGTTGTGCTATTTTTAGATCATCCTAGGCCGAAAATTTGAGTATAAAATATAGAATTTATGAAACTTGATGCTTTATTGATATCAACAATCAGTATATATAGATACAAAGTTGTTCGCATGAAAGAATAAGCATATACACAAGATAAATCCCTAACTTATGTTGCAATGTACATGGAAATTACTTGAGAGATAAGTTAATAAGATAATATGAGATCAATACAAATATTGTGAATATCTACAAGAATATTTGCTACTAGACCCCCTCAAGATGGTCGTTCACGAAAAACACCAATCTTGAATGTTAATTCACAAAGCCTAGCAGAGGACAATGGCTTGGTGAGTGCATCCGCAAGCTGATCTTGAGAAGAAACATGGGAGATCCGCAATTGCGATCTCTGAACCAACTCCCGAACAAAGTGATAGTCCAGTGCAATGTGTTTCATACGAGAGTGAAAAGCTGGATTAGTTCAGAGATACGTGGCCCCAATAGTATCACTATACAGCACATGCACAAAAGAGAGAGAGAAAGAGAGAGAGAGAGAGAGATGTCGAGCTCATGAAGTAGAGAGCATATCCACGTGAGTTCAGCCACACCATAGGCAATGACGTGATATTTGGCTTCTGTGGAGGATTGACCAATAGACCGTTGTTTCTTAGAACCCCATGAGATCGGATTGGAGCCCAAGAAAATGACGAAGGCAGTACTGGAACAAAATTCATCAGGATTGCTAGCACAGTCAGCATCAGTGAAGCGTATAATTAGGAGAAAGCAATATCCCTCCAGATATGAAGACTATAATCGAGAGTTCCATTGAGATAGCGAAGTAATTAGCACCCCAATGATGCTCAAAAGGAGAGTGCATAAATTGGGATAGGCGATTGCCAATGAATGTCACATCAAGGCGTGTAAGAAAAAGGTACTGGAGACTGCCGACAACCTGTTTGTAACGAGATGCATTGGTAGAGAGGGCACCATCGTGAAGAGATAAGGTGGTGCTCGTAGCCATCGATGTTTGGACAGGCTTAGCATTAAGCATATTGAAGTGAGTACGGAGATAAACAACATACTTTCGCTGAGAGAGAACGAGACCCTCGGCTTTAGGGATGACCTCAACGCTCAAGAAATATGATAACGAGCCCAAGTCTTTGAGAAAGAACCAGTCTGTCAGTTTGGCGATGACCTCATAAACAAGGGACACAGAACTACCTGTAAAAATCAAATCATCAACATATACCAAGAAATAAAATGTGTCAGACTGACGCGAAGAATAATAGTGAGGCGTCAGAGAGGGAATTGGAGAAGCCAAGACTCACAGAAAAGTGCGCAGCACATGATACTAGGTACGGGGCGCCTGTTTAAGACCATAGATGGCATTCCTGTGTTTGAAAAACATGTGTAGGGAAGTGATGTCACAAAACCCCGGGGTTGATCCATAAATACCTCCTCATCCAAAGAGCCCTGAAGAAAGCATTGTTTACATCAAGTTGTCTCAAAACCAACCCCGATGTACTGCAAGACTCAAGATAAGACTAACAATGGTAGACTTGACCAAAGGGCTAAAAGTGTCACTGTAGTTAATGCTAGGGCACTGGTGGAATATTTTAGCAACAAGATGGGCTTTAAATCGATCCACTGACCCATTAGGATTATGTTTGATGCGAGAAATCCATTTGCAGCCAACAAGATTCTAACTAGGATGAGAGGGAACAAAATCCCAGGTACCATTTCAGAGCAGTGCGTCAAATTCAAGAGACATAGCAGACCACCATCGAGGATCCTTGAGGGCAAGAGCGACACAACTGGGTTCAAGGTCAAATGATCCAGTAGTAGTTACAAGGGAGAACTTGGGGTGGGGTTTTCGAATATTATGCTTGGAGCGGTTGATAATTTGGTGGGTGGCGGGGGGCGTTGGTGGACGAGAATGAGGAATAAGTGGTGGTGGTTCAACGGGAGGGCTAGGCTGTGATGGCGGTGAGCGATCCATGCGAGGAGTGATAGGTGTGTTTTAATTGCTTATTTTAATGTCATTTCACTGTTGTTTGCATACATTTATATGTTTTAATTAAGTTCTTGTTCATATTTCATGCATTACATAACATGCTCTCGGGTTCTTTGTGTAGAAAATGACATTTTGTGGAAAAAAGTTGCTCAAAACCATGCTCGCTCGATCTGCTATTTTGTACCGATCGAGCGAGAGAGAAAGTGAATGCGAGGCAGGGATGTTTCCGCTCGAGCTGCAGGTTTCAACCGATCGAGCGGGAGAAAGGAAAAATGCGGATCAGAGGATGTCTCACTCGAGCGGTGATTTCTACCGATCGATCGAGACGTAATTTTTGGGAAATTTTATCTGAAAAGGAAATTTGTCTTTGGAGGATTCTAGTCTTTATTTAAGAGATTTATCTCGAATTTTAGGTATCTTTTATCATCTTTTGGACGGCTGAATCGTGAAAAAAATGAACTCTTGGCGGCTAGTTTTTTCTTCTTATTTATTAGATTTATTCTTTTCTTTTGAATTTTCTCTAAAGATTTCATGAAATATTTGTGGCTAAGTTCTAGTACTTGGTAGAGGAAGACAAAACCTTTTGAAGTTTATTTTATTCGTGAGATTTTAATTTTTATTGTTTAATTTATATTTGAATATCGAAAGTTTTTTGGGATTTATTTTATGCTTGTATGTGAGATTATTTTCTTCTCCAAGATGAAAATTTTTCCTGTACTACTATGATTCTGACTCGTCTGTTGTGCTATTTTTAGATCATCCTATGCCCAAAAATTGAGTATAAAATATAGATTTTATCGGACTTGATTTTTATTGATATAACAATCAGTATCTATATCTATATATATTATATTTATATATAATAACTAAGTTTTTGCCATTTTTAGCAAATTTCTGCCAAAATAGTATTGCCAAAAACGAAAATAAAAAATTTCATACGTAAATTGCAATATTAACTTAATTAAAAATTGCATAATCTTTACATTTTTTTATATACGTTAATATACATTAAAACTTTCATAATCTTTGAATTTTTTTTTATATAAATATACATACATTTACAATATTTGTTTTCCTAACAAATTTGAAAATCATGAATTATTTTTAAAAAAAATTCAAAGATTCGAAAAATATTTTAATATAAATGTAAACATAAATATAAATATATATTTATATATATATATATATATATATATACATATAAATATCATTCCATAAATTATATATCAATGTTTAATTATGTATGAATATTTACATATATTTATATACAAATATATAATCCATAGTCTTTATGTATATATTTTCGTAATCTTTGTGTGTGTGTCTATATATATATATATATAATTTGTAAATAAAACTATACAAAATTACTAATTATTTCTCAGCCCGTAATTAATTAAATATTATAAAATCTAAAAAATAACAAAAATAAAAAATATTTCAGATCTTAATTACGGAATTAAATCACAATATATATTCATATAATTAATCATTCTATAATATTTACATATATATATATATATATATCCAATTAAAATTACACAACATTATTTATATTATTTCCTAATTTCATCATTCTTTTGATAATATTTATTTTTAAAAAAATTTAAAAATCATAAATAAACATTTAAAATAAAATCCAACCTAAGATTCGAAAATGAAAATTTTCAGAATAGAAACGAAAAAAAAGTTTTAAAAAATCATACTTTTCAAATTATTAAATCAATTATTTTATATTTGACATATTTTTGTTATGGAGGATTTTCAAAAAATTTAAATTCCAAACCTAATCACAATATTGCATAATTAAAAATTGCATAATATTTGCATTTTTAATTTTGTACAAAATCACTGCCTTAATTAAAACTATACAAAATCACTACTAACTTCTCAACCCTTGTTAAATACAACAAAATCTAAAAATTAAGAAAAATATAGAATAACTTAAGTTTTACAAAATATAAAGCAATTCATATCTTGATTACGGAACTAAATCACAATATTCATATAATTAAAAATATATATATATACATATATATATATATATATATATAAATTTTCAACTTTCCAACCAATGATGTACACCTCATCCTCGATCACTAAAATCCGGTATCGTGTTTTAGTGGTGCGAAAAATAAAAAAAAACAATCAGATTTTAGTAAACGGGGACGAGGTGGGCAGAAATTGTTGGGCAGCTTAAAACTTATATATGTATATATATTTATTTATTTATATTTAGGATAATGCTAAAGGTACAACAAATATCGTGTACAACGATATTTACAACAATTATATCGTGAGATTTGCTATTTTATCGTGAGATTTCGTATTCAATTTATCGTGAGATTTTGATATATATAATTTTTACATTGTGTTGTATGATTTATTGTACAAAATTTGTTGTACATGTAACATTACTCTAATATATATATCTGTGTATCAGAATTCCTTTTATTTTAATCAGATATTTTTGTTGACTTTCCTTTTTCAAAATCACGTGGAGAGAGGATAAATTTTTATTACAATCTGTTCTATGTTTTTAAAATTGTCACTGGCCCATTACTATTACCAAAATATTCAACCCTCATATTAATCGTTTCGACTCCCTATATTTCACTTCGCACAGTTTCATTCATCTCTTATTTTTTATCCGATTAAATTCGTTGAAAATTTGCGGACATTAAATTCATCAAGAATTTTTTTTTCTAAATTCCACCAAATTTACATATAGTACTGTTTCATTCTATGATTATAAATACACCGATTAAAGTTTTCGAGTTTTGAGGTGTCACATATGTCATTCTTAAACTTTATATATACACGACTTGTCTGCTTATGTAGCTGGAATAATTATATAGGAATGATTTATGTTATTTTTAATTAATAATTTTTTCATATTTTTTTATTAATACTGGTATAATTATTTAAAATTTTAAAATACAAAAAAATATGATTGAATTTAAAAATATAGATAAATATGAGATTGAAAGATGTAATAAGTGATGTGATGGTATTTTCTTATGTTTTATTGAGTTAATTTGTGATGATTAGGTATATTTTTATTGGCTAAATTTATGTTATAGTCTCTGATCATTGTATGTAATTTGATATAGGAAAAGAGAAGAAATGAAGCTAAAGATGGAAGGAAAGAGTCAGATAAGAGAAGAATTACGAAGTAGCAATGATCAAAAAATCATATTTAATTTTAGAGAAGTTCAAATCCGATCTTCATCGTTTGGAATGAGGTTCAAGATGTTTTAAAGCAGCTGTCCAAATTTTAGCTCAATCCGACGGCTAGATCTCCAGATATGTATTTTTCAAAATCGCTGCTCGCTGGAAAAAAGTCGTGCTCGATCCTGCGAACTCGTGCGCCCTAGCGCGCCTATAGGGGTGGGTCGGTACGGTATACCGTACCAAAAATCGGATACCGTATACCGTACCGAAAAAATCGGTATGGAATTTTTCCATACCGATACCGTATCATATACCGAATATACCGAATTTTCGGTAAACCGAACTTTTGGTATGGCGAAAATCTATACCATGTACCGATACCGAATTCAAAAAAAATTCAGTATACCGAAAAATTGTCGGTATACCGAAAATTTTCATATATAAATTTTTTTAAAAAAATTATTTTTCGGTATTTTGGTATATACCGGTATACCGAAAAAAAAATTACCATACTGATACCGAAAATTTCGGTACGGGCCTACAAGAAAGTGCAAGGCAGTAAGTTGGATTTTTTTTTGCGCGCTCGATCCGCCCAACTCGTCAGATCGAGCGCGCGAGACGTGAATTTCAGGAATTAGAATTTAATTAGGAAACTTTCTTGGGAAGGACTCTAGTCTTCAAATATATCATATAACTCAAAAATTACTATCTTTTGATGAATTCTGAAGATATTTAGATGGCTACATACAGAGAATTCATCTGGCGGCTAAGTTTTATCTTTCTCGTTCTTAGATTTTAATTCTTCTAGTTTTTATTCTTGGTTGAGGAAGACGAAACCTTGATTTTATTTAATTTGTGAGATTTTGATTTTCAATGTTTGATTTTTATCGAGTATCAAGAGTTGTTCGGATTTATTTCATGCTTGTTTGTTTGATTATTAGATTGATCACCTGATAATTCTTTCGTACAATCTATTGCTAAATTAGAATTCAAATCCGTAATTGTTTGATTCATCTAATTTGTGAAGCAACTGCGTTTAATATTTTCTGCTGTTGAATTTGTTAAATCGTAGGAACAACAATTGACTAGGCTAAATACATTCGCTGGTGCATGTGTTGTCTAGATTCATCTGTTTCACTCATATGAATGCTACCTTCGATTTAAATCTAGATCGCTGGTATTTTGGTTGATTTATTGGTAAGGGTTAATCTAAAACGCTGGTGTCTAATTAACTAAAATTAAGGTGAAACAGGAATTAAATTTTCAATGGTGAATATTCAATGAGAATTAATTATTTTTAGATAATCAATGATCGAGTGAATGATTTCAAGGGTGTAGTCGACCGATACCAAGACTTGTTTTTAATTGATTTCTCTAGTTTAATTTAATCTTGCATGTTAATTGATTTAAATTCCAAATCCCCTTTTATTTATTTTTGGTATTTTTAATAACACAAATAAATTTCACTTTCCTCGTGGGAAATAGCTCTACTCTCGCTGCTACATGTTTATTTAGTTAATCTGAGTTGGGTTAATTTGGGCGCGACACGACTAAGCGCTACCAAATTTTGGCTTCATTGCCGGGAAAAGGCGTTTAATTTATTTGTGTTTTTGTTTTTGTTTTGTTTTTTTTTATTTTTATTATTCCTCCTAGTGCTACTCTGGTTTGTTCGTGCATGCAGGTGAATCTTCGGAAGAAGAAGAATTTCCATACGACCCAGAGATAGAAAGAATTTTGCATAGGCGAAGGGGGATTCTTGCAGTGTGATACTTCGAGATGTAAAATCGACAAATATTAGCAAGTTTTATCCAGCAACACGGATCGGAGAGACATTCTATGCAGCATGGAAGAGATTCAAAGATTTGGAAACCATCTTCCGGTATCATGAGTTTTCTAACTATTCTCTCCTTACAATTTTTCTTGATGGTTTGGATTTAGTGACAAGAAGATGGGTAATTGATGGAGCTTTCACAACCGGTATTTCAATATTTTTCCGAGATGATGATACCATGAGACTCCTATTGGATGATATGGCCGAGTTTGACTATTACCGGTATTCGCACTCTCAATACCCAGATTTTACAGACCAACCATTCGAGCTTCAAAAGGAGGAAGGAAGTTGTTCGAAGTTGATCTTACATCCTCTAGAGGATATAATGAGCAAGCTTGTGGCATCGACTGAGGAAGTTATAGAAGATCTAAAAAATTCTAGATGTCACCTTGTGGAGCACATGAAGAATATCAAGAGATCAATTCCCCAGGAACACCAAGAACAAGAAGTGAAGCAAGATACTCAAGCAATGACCAACCCGATTTGGTTCGATGATGATGACTCAGAGAACCAGGATTGGGAGTGCGAATCAAATCATGCTGAAGATTTAGGGGCGTTTGAGTCTTCTATTCTTATTGAACCGCAGTCGAAAGATGTTATGGAAGAAATATGGTATGATGAAAATATATTGCCACTCAAGTTTGAGGATGACGGAGTTCAAGAGTTTATCGATATGAACTCATCGATAGTATTATCATGCACACATCCCCAAGATCCTTCCTTTCCATTAGTACCAGTTTCAAAAGATGTTGGCTTCCTAGAGCCCACCGAGACGTTCTCTTCCCATGTTTATCAGCTACTTTGGAGTGTTGTTGAGGTGACGAGCTTAATCTGTATATATCTGGCCAAGATTGAGGGCACATGGAACAAAGATCTATTTGTGGTGTCATATGACACTTATTTTGGGTGTCAGCCGCTCTTTGAGGAGAGCTTCTGAGAGTCAAGCTGAAGACTGAAAATCAAGCGGTGCTTGGGAGGCAACCCAAGGGGAGTATTTTCTTCCATATCTTTTATTTGTTTTTCTTTAGTTTTTGTTTTTATTTTGCATTTTTACTTATATTGGGGACAATGTAAGATTCTAAATATGGGGGAGAGGACTTAGCCAGTAAGTTAGAGCATTTAGCCGTATTTTTGAAAACAATTTAGAGCTTATAGTTAGCAATGAATATCACTGATGAAATTCACTAGCCTATGATGATGAAGTTTTGTAAAATTATTTTTGCTGAAAAATTTTACTCTTGATTGGATATGAGAAACTTGAGGTTGAGTAGTGAATAATTTTAAACACACATGTTTGACCAGTGAACTGTAGCGATGTATTAGATGATGTTTGTGTCTGTTGGACCATTGCACGACAATAGGTGTTTGTGGAGCCTGATAGTGTGTTTTGAACCCTGATGATTTTTTTTGACTTGGCATAAATGATCTTGGGCGCACCTAGAAAAAAAAAATTTATATACAACTCCATCCGGGCTTAGAAAGGATTGAAATCCTAATCCTAAAAGATTAAATTCAAGGCTAAGTATGCGGATTAAATGAGGTTGATGCTTCATCCGGGATATAGACGAGGGGATTGAAATTCTAATTATGTCATAGTTATAGCTAAGTTTGCGGGTAATTATTGGGGCTAAAGCAATATCGGATGCAAAATCCGGAGGTGTGTAATTTTATCTCAAGAGAGTTGTGTTTTTGTTTGAAGATTGTTGGGAGGAAAGGGCTCTTGATGGGGATACTCACACTGATTTGTCATAGGTCGGCGAACAGTCTTAAAACTGACTCTTTTGAAGTTGCATGTAGCTGAAATAACATGACACACACACACACGTTTCACGCTTGAATGATGATGTATTATGGAAAATCGAGAGTATTCATAATTTTGTTTTGTATTTGAAAATTTCTTTGAGGCTGTGATTTCATTATTCATTTGTGTTTATGTTTTGTGTTGCTCGAGGGCGAGCAAGGTTTAAGTAGGGGGAGGTCTGATGTGATGGTATTTTTCTATGTTTTATTGAGTTAATTTGTGATGATTAGGTGTATTTTTATTGGCTAAATTCATGTTATATTTTCTAATCATTGTATGTGATTTGATATAGGAAAAGAGAAGAAATGAAGCTAATTAAAGATGGAAGGAAAGAGCCAGATAAGAGAAGAATTATGTAGCAGCAATTATCAGAAAATCATATTTAATTTTAAAAAAGATCAAATCCGATCTCCATCGTTCAGAATGAATTCAAGATGTTTTAAAGCAGCTTTCCAAATTTCAGCTCAATCCAACGGCTAGATCTCTGGATATGAATTTTTGAAAATCGCTGCTCGCTGGAAAAAAATCGTGCTCGATCCTGCGAACTCGTGCGCCCTAGCGCGCCTACAAGAAAGTGCAAGGCAGTAAGTTGGATTTTTTTTTGCGCGCTCGATCCGCCCAACTTGTCAGATCGAGCGCGCGAGACGTGAATTTTGGGAATTAGAATTTAATTAGGAAACTTTCTTGGGAAGGACTCTAGTCTTTAAATACATCATATAACTCGAAAATTACTATCTTTTGATGAATTCTGAAGATATTTAGACGGCTACTACAGAGAATTCATCTGGCGGCTAAGTTTTATCTTTCTTGTTCTTAGATTTTAATTCTTCTAGTTTTTATTCTTGGTTGAGGAAGACGAAACCTTGATTTTATTTACTTTGTTAGATTTTGATTTTAAAAATTTGATTTTTATCGAGTATCAAGAGTTGTTCTGATTTATTTCATGCTTGTGTATTTGATTATTAGATTGATCACCTAATAATTCTTTCGTACAATCTACTGCTAAATTAGAATTCAAATCCGTAATTGTTTGATTCATCTAATTTGTGAAGCAGCTGCGTTTAATATTTTCTGCTGTTGAATTTGTTAAATCGTAGGAACAACAATTGACTAGGCTAAATACATCCGCTGGTGCATGTGCTGTCTAGATTCATTAGTTTCACTCATATGAATGCTACCTTCGATTTAAATCTAGATCACTAGTATTTGGGTTGATTTATTGGTAAGGGTTAATCTAGAACGCTGGTGTCTAATTAACTAAAATTAAGGTGAAACATGAATTAAATTTTCAATGGTGAATATTAAATGAGAATTAATTATTTTTAGAGAATCGATGATCGAGTGAATGATTTCAAGGGTGTAGTCGACCGATACCAAGGCTTGTTTTTAATTGATTTCTCTAGTTTAATTTAATCTTGCATGTTAATTGATTTAAATTCCAAATCCCCTTTTATTTATTTTCGGTATTTTTAATAACACAAATAAATTTCACTTTTCTCGTGGGAACGATATCTAATCTCGCTACTACATGTTTATTTAGTTAATCTGAGTTGGGTTAATTTGGGCGCGACACGACTAAACGCTACCAATAAGCTAGAGAAGATATTTTAGGGGAACAAAACATTCATAAATAAAGTTATATAATGTTGATATAATAATAATTTTATATAAGGTGTCACCAAATAAATTAGGTTTCGTTGGGACAAATACTTTAAAAATATTTTTATTATTTTATAAGTGAAAAAACTTAAATTATGTGTTTGGACAAAATTTTTGTAAAACGCTTTTGAATTTTTTTTTTTTAAAATGTTCTCTAAGTATATTTTTAAAAAAATAATTGAGAGGTGTTTTAAAATATTTTAGAATAGAAGTTGATGATGAAAATAAAAACATATTACTTTTGAAATATTAAAATATTTTTATAGAATAGAAGTCGATGATGAAAATAAAAACATACTACTATTTTTATAAAATAGTCGATGTTGAAAATAAGAACATCTACTTTAATTATATAGTTAAATGATACACATATTTCGATGCTTGTGTTTACAATATTATAATGATTATTACAAGTTTTTTTTTAAATTTTTGGGTGCAATAACTATCCAATTAGAAAAATGGTTGATAATTTATGTTTGAGTTTGTAGGACCGATCGCTTGTCGTTTTTACCAAAAATTATAGATGATGGTAATTGTACAGTCCACATATTTTAAACCACGTACTAACCCAAGTGTTATGGTTCGACCACTCTATCTAGCAAAGATAATTATTGCATCCAATAATCTTCCTCTCAATAATTGCACTCTTTTCAATCAATAGGAATCGAACTTATGATCTTGATTCTGATACAATTGTAGGACCGAGTTCTAATCGTTTAACCAAAATCTATAACTGGTGAAAATTGCGCAACTCAAATCTTTAAGCCGCACAACAACCTAAATATAATTGTTCAATCGTCTATCCAATAAAGACAATTATTATACTCTAACAGAGCTGTTCTTCAGTTCAAAAAAATTAAAGTTGTATATCTATTATATCGTGAGATTTTATTATTATATCGCGAGATTTTAATTTAATATATCATGAGTTATTAATAATCTCGATGAAAAAAGTTTAATAAGTTGACCATTATTTTTTGTTTTATCCGAATCATAGCGTTTTTATCCCATTCACGTTTTGCTCCGTTATTTAGAACACTTGTGAAAATCGAACTTCTAACAACTCATCAAACGCTACCTTACATACTCCACTAACCGGAATATCCTCCAAGGCCACTGCTCTTTTATATAATTAACCCTAGACAACGTGAATTTCATGGCGTCAACTAGCTGCAAACTTCGAGGCAGACTAAAAAACTTTTGAGTCATGATCATTTAAATAAGAATAACGATCATTTCGTCAACTAAACCCGAGTGTCTCTACATATTGTCATCGTTATAAGTTCATAAAGAAATCAGCAGTACTAGCAGATCAAAATGGCGATTCCTCAATTATTCTCACTTATATTGCTCATGCTCCTCTGCTCATGTGCTGCTGTCTCTTCTTATGTAAATGCCAGATTCTTCCCTTCCCTTCCCTTCCATCAGTTTGTTTCTTTTTATAATTTGAAGAAGATCTTGATCTGGGCTAGCTATCGTAAATCGAACAATATAGTATTTTTGCTTAAAGGAAAATTTTAGAATGCCACGCATCAAGTATTTATTTGTGTTGCGCCAACTTGCAGGAAATGTGCATATATTCACTAAATATTCGAACTGGATCTGTCCCCAACGCCGGAACACACTCAAAAGTATCAGCGACCTTAAGCGATGCAAACGGCGAATCAATGGTGGTTCCAAATCTCGAGCAATGGGGACCAATGGATCAAGTCGATGGTTACTTTGAAAAGGGTAAGATGGATTTTTTCACAGGCCAAGGGCCGTGTACTAGGTCGCCTATTTGCAGGATATCTGTGAGTTCCGACGGATCGGGGCCGAGTCCTGGATGGTTCTGTGATGGCATTGACGTGAGCACTGGTCGGCCTGATGGGGTCATTACCAGAAAATCCTTTGCCATCAATCAGTGGGTCTTACCCGGCGCGGCTGTTGACATTAATATGTGTGGGCAAGAGAACATCAATGGGCAATGTTTCGCCGGAAGATGAAATTTATCACAGCTTATTTCCAGCTTCCCTATTATCTTCGCATTGAAAAATAATATTGTCATTCTGTTTCTTGTTAGTCTTTGTATAATATATTAATCTTCCATATCATTGTTTTAAATAATCTTTAGTGTTTACCACTTATTTATATATAATACGTGCGAGACACGTGTGAGCATATTTTCATCGTCGATAAGAGTTGTTAAATAAATAAGTTGAGAATAAATTCATTTGTTATAAATTAAAGATTTTCATATTATTTTAATCAATAGTAAATTCAACGTAATATATATATATATATATATATATATATATATATATATTATAAAATGCATGCAAAAGATCTTTATAAATTTTTAGGAAAAATAAGTTTTTTGGTCTAGTAATTTTACCCCCTTTGGGTTTTGGTCCATTAACTTTATCGATTTGGGTTTTGGTACATTAACTTTGCATTTTCAGTGTTTTTTGGTCCAACTGCGCACGTGTCAACTTTTGATTGGTCCAAAATGATGACGTGGACCAATCAAAAGCTGACACGTACGCAGTTGGACCAAAAAACACTAAAAATGCAAAGTTAGTGTACCCAAACCCAAATCGAAAAAGTTAATGGACCAAAACCAAAACATGGACAAGTTAATGGACCAAAAAAATTATTTTCTCAAATTTTTATGTGTTGCAAACATAAATTAATTTATAATTGCTGAAAAATATATTAATGATCAATCTTATAATTATTTATAAATTAGATATTGAAAAAAATATAATATAGAACTGATATAATAATAGTGTTATTAAAATAAATTTAAGAGAAGAAAAAAGTATAATCCATAATATCGAACCACTTATTTTATTACTATTTATGTATGAAAAAAAATAAACATATAATATAGAAATAATTTATAGGAGGGCAAAAACCCGGTTGAGTCCTAAATGTTTGGTCATTTTCTCGATTTCGTCTCAAATATTTTGACGTTCTCGATTTAGTCCTAAATATTTATAAATTTTGATCGAATTGGTCATTCCGTCATATTAACAGTTAAACCTAACGGTAGACATGATATGTAACAGAAAGAAAACCACGATTCAGCCCCAAATGTTTGGCTTCTTTCCTAGTTTGGTCACAAATTAAAATGATTTGGCGTTTTCGATTTAGTCATAATTAAACGTTTATAAATTTTGATCGAGTCGGTCTTTTTGTCAATCTAACGATCAATTAAACTAACTGTAAACATAACATATGACAATCATATATTAAAATCTCTAAAACTCAAATCAGATGCGCTAATTTTTAATCCAATTCGAGCAGGGGAAAAATGTTTTTTTTTTCTCATTTCTACAAAACTCAGTAATTTGGCTCAACTTTAAGAATGAAATTGACGCTGTTTCACACAATTTATCTCTATTTGGTAACTCCAAATTTCTTTTTTGCAGGCTAATCACATTTTCTTATTTTCAGATTTGGAAATTTCTATAGAACTTTTTATTTAGAAAATTTTTTCAAAAAAAAAAAAAATCAAAATAAAAAATCACTTTTTCTGGACATGTGTCGTTATTTAGTTTAATTTCGTATTCTTGTTCATCGATTATTTTTATTTTTCTTGCCATTGAAATTTTTTAGAACTACAATTTCGATAGGACCGAACGCTTACTGCTTTACCAAAATCTATAGTTTGAAATAATGGTGAAACTCAAATATTTTAAAACGCACAACAGTTCAAGCGTTATGGTTCGATCGCTCTATCTAGTAGGAACCATTATTGCACCCCAAAAATCTCCTTCATAATAATTGCATTCCTTGCAATCAATGAGAATCGAACCCAGAATATTGGCTCTTATACCAATTGTAGAGTTGAGCGCTTGCCCCTTTACCAAAAAACTATAACTTGTAGTAATGGTACAACTCGAATCTTTTAAAATCAGACAGTAGCTCAAGCGTCATGGTACGATTTCTATATGAGTAGGAACAATTATTGCACCCCAACATTTTCAATATTTTAATTAGAGATTTTATATAATTTTGAGTTTATGGAAAAAATGTAATAAATTAAATAAAGGTTTATAACAGATGATGTTGATAAATTTATTCATTTTTAATTCAGTCATTTTGAGGCCAACTTGATCAAAATAGATGAAAGGATCAAATCAGTCAAAATTTATAAACATTTAGGGCTAAATCGGGAGCTCTGAAACATTTAATTGGGACCGAACCAAGAATGACGTCAATCATTTGGGACTGAACCAGATATTCTCTCCGTTAATTTTAACCATTAAATAGACAGAAGGATAAACTCGAGATGATTTTTGAAACTTTTAGGACTAAATCGGGAACATCAATATTTGGGACCAAATTAACCGGAAAAATTATCAAACATATGAGACTGAACCGGGAATTTCCTCTTTATAGGATAATGCTAAAGGTACAATGAATATCGTGTATAACGATATTTACAACAATAATATTGTGAGATTTTGCTATTTTATCGTGAGATTTTTTATTTAATATATCGTAAGATTTTGATAAATTAAATTCTTGTATTGAATTTTTGTGTGTAAGACTTAGGTACAAATTTCGTTGTACATGTTACATCACTCTAATTTATAAACCTTAAATTAATTTATTACATCCTTTATATTTTGGACGCTTATCTCTTTCACGATTTTTTATTTTATTATCGGTCTTTTCTTATTTTTGAAAGAAAAGATATTCTCATCATCTCCAATAGAAATTCTTGTGATGTTGTCGTCATTAGTCATTTGCATTTTCATATCTTTATTATTTGATTCATTTGTTGGACGACCTCTTTTTTTTAATGCTGAAAATAATATTTCTTTGTAATAGTAAAAATAATTTCATTATCACCAATCTCCAATAATTCTTGTAGTTTTATCGTCTTTTATTTGTTGTATGCCAATATCTTTGATAATTGATACATTTTTTGGATGTCTTATTTTTGTAAGACTCTATCTCTTGTAAAAATTCTTACTCATTCGTTAATTGTTAGATAATCCGTATAAAGTAATTATTATAGTTTTTAGTTTTTACAAAGAAGAAAAACTAGTTAAAATTAGTAAAATATATTTTTAAATTTAATTTAATAATAAATTAAAATTTTGAAAAATATTAATTGACTTTTTTTAAATAAGTAAATATAGATAAAATAAATACTCATGGAGTATTTATAAGAATTATCTATCTTCTATATTCGATAATGCACGTATCACTTTAGTGAAATGTAATTAACTGTCGAACCTTCTTCATGACACCAACCTCGGTAAGACGGTAACATACGATTTAATTATTTGAATGTTTTATTTTAATTCATCGTTTAAAAATAATTAATCATAATTTTTGTCAAAAAGGATATTAGCATCAAGTCATTAAAGAAATTAAGTTTTCGTAGGAAAATCTTTTCACTCTATTTAGAAGAAAATAAAACAAAAAAAATTTGGGCAAATAAAACTAAAGAATTTTGGAATTTCAATATTCTCGAATTAAGATTTTCACCGAAAACAATCTGTTCAATTTATCTATCTAAAAACAAATAAAAGTCAAAGAATTTTGGAATTTCAATCTTTTTGAAAATTGGATACTTACCCTCTCTATATATATATATGTTAAATCCCTAAGTTTTGGTGATAACAAACAATAATTCATTGTTGTAGATCTTGTTGTCTTGCTTTGTAGAACAATTTATCGACCGATTGCTTTGAAAAAGTTCTCGCCCGGTCTGAGCAGTGGAATTCTCACCTCGAACTATACTCGCTTGGTTAATGTTAAAATCTGGCACTCACTCGGTCACACTTTCACTCGACTGGTAACCATACAGATCTACTCGCCTGATCTAGACTGTCCTCGACCATTCACCATTAAAGCATGTTATCCTAATAGCTTTAATGGATGTTTTTTGATTCAAGCTACACATTGATCAGAGTTGTCTTTCACTTTTTAAAAAAGTATATTGTCAAGTCATGCACAATCAACAAGAAATCAAAAAAATCATAATGTTTTCCCAAAATGATCATTGATGAGATTATGACCAAATTATGTCTGCTACCATTGCCTTTTTGATTTAGAAAATTCCAAATATCACATTTATTAAAGTGTACTGCATTTCAAGAAATGACAAAGTCAACAGTTCTTTTGCATTAATGATCTTCAGATGAGCGTTAACTCTCTCCATGCAAAAGTCACTATAAATAGAGATTGCGTGAAGAGAGAAAACCACCGAAGCTTTGTCCATGCAATTTGAATCTCTCTTGTTCACCAAGCTAGCAAGCTCTAATACTATTTGAGAACTCAGAAAATTCTTATCTACTTTTCTCAAATCAACCCTCACTTATCAAGAAAGTTATCAAAACTTCAAGGATCAACCAAGGTTCTTCAAGCTCCTCGACTGCTTCATACAGAAATCTTGTGACGAAAAGTTTGATAGTTTGGATCTAAGAATTCAAACAGTGACATTGTATCTGTGATAGTTTGATAAGAACTGTAATCTTATCTTGTGGTGTACTATGAGTTTTGAGTTAGGCATTGGATAAACCCTAATATTGGAGTGATTTGTTACAGTGTCTGTAAAATCAAAGTCTTCTAATGAATTCTTTTATGTGTAGAAGAAGGAGAGACACAGAAGGATTCAACCTTCAAACTTATCTCTTGTATTCCTTACTCTCTTTTATCTTGTTGATTCAACAACGATTTGAATATAAAGCTTCATTGAAGGCTATTAAACTATTTTTCACTTTCAAAGTTTTTCGAGTGCTTTCAAAAGTTGAAAAATTGGATCTAGTTGGTTAATACCTACTCGACCAATCAAGCATTTTAAAGAAAAATCGATCCCAAAAAGTGGATCAGAGAGGGTTTTCTCGACTGCTGATATCTATAATCTAATCATGAATTCATTCAACAAGATTCCTATGTTTTCTAAAGAATAATATGAAAATTGGAAAATAAGTACGTAGACACATATTTTAGCACAAGATGATGACATGTGGTATGTCATCACAGACGGCCCCATGAAGATCCTTAAAGCTAACACTGTCATAAATATATCCAGTGGCGAACCTCAAATGGTGGAGAATCATAGATCATGATTGTGAGACCCCGTTTCTAATCTCATATTCTCGAATAATTAAACAAAATCAAACACGAAGAGCCGCGTAAAAATGAATAAATTTTTTTTTATTTTTTTTTATAACAGCGCGCCCGCGCCTAAATTGGCGTGCCCACGCCGGAGTCTCGCAAAAGATGTTGGAACATGCGTTCTCTGATCACACGGATGTGATACCCGGAGCAGCGGAAGTTTAAAAATTTTATTTTTCGATATGGAACGATTCCATATCGTGGGTATCAAATCCTAACGATTAAAATCTTGCAAGTAAAAATATAAATTCACAATTAAATATTTTTACCTCTTCAAGCTAAGGCTTGATTATGGACTCCAACAGAATTTAATCTGCTCTTGTTGTAAATCCCGGGAACCGATGACTATCACGATCAACCTCCGGAATTAAGTCCACGAATAGAAAACTAAAACCCTCTGATTGATTGCACTAGAAATCAATCAAATGTTTATCGAAGAGAATAAACAGATTTGATCTGTCAATTCAGAATGTAATTTTTCACAAAAATTACAGACTGAATTATCTCAAAAAGGAGCAGAGGAATTCAAAAATTCCCCTTGAAATATTATGCAGTATTTTCGAAAATTGCAAGAGTGAATGCTATGTAATTTTTGAACACTACACATGTATTTATAGATAATTTCTAGACTAGATTAAGTTATAATTGTATTAGGACACTAACTTCTTAGGGCCCACAATCCATAACTTAAGCCCAACAAGCCAAGCCTATTATTATAGAAATTAATATAAAATTCATCGTGACTCCGATTGATAAACTGATTTTACCAATGTGTACAGAAACCATTTCTGCATCTTTTAAAGTCAAGATAATTTTTTTGAATCCGAATTCAGTGATTTCCAAAAATGCCCATCCCTATGTCATTTTAGGAAATTCCACTCCCTTTTAGTTAAGAAGTTCAACTTCTCTTTCATTAAATTTAACTCTTTAAATTTAACTATCTCAACGGGATTTAGTAATTTATTACTTGTGTGACCCTCAATGGTTCAGGGATACAGCTAGCCGTGGGCTCACAACTCCTTGTGACTCGGAACAACAATTTCCGACTTACCCATCGAATCATGGTAAGAGCGCCTAGCAACATCGCCCCATGATTCCCTAGGTATCAGTGATAGTGCCTGCAAGAACCAGTAGATTTTGGTTAGCGTACAGTACGGTCCCTTCATCCATATATCCCGATCGAATCAACAACCATTGGTGTATCGAGAGTCATTCGAGATTCGATAACTATGCATACATCTTGGAGATCAAATAGTGACATCGCATGTGTTACTAAGAAAACCGAGTAACCTAAAACACATCATGTACTCTGGCCAGAGATTCGTCACACTAATATCTCCTCAGATCGCATAGGATATCCACACTCGCAAGTATGTGGTGAATCCTTGACAACAAAGCATCGACTCCTATATGTGTCGTAACTATACCCAATACCGACACCTGATGACCCCAATAGAGTCGGTAAACGAGTCAAAGTACAGTACTAGCATATAGAGTCTCAATGATGTTTCAAGTAGTAAGGACTAATGGTGTACAACCAAAACCGCGGACTTTATCCACTCGATAAGTGATAACCACTTGAAAAGTCCGGATATGGTAGTTCGATCATTCATCATATGAATATCCATTTGCATGCTTTGAACATCTCTATGTTCCATACCAATGAAACGTGGTACTAGGCATCGCAAATGCTAGTCTCAATCTCGAGCGATCCTTATCCTTATTTGCGGACGGCTCAATTGACTAGGAACTGTTTAGAATATACAGTGACTATAAGATGTGTTTCATGATAGTCATCCCAATGTACTATCACATCTTACATACACTATAGTATATTCAAGGTCTTTATCAAAACAACAATAATATATCATAATATAACAATATGAAGGAAGATAAAGAAAATGCCATTATAAAATGTAAATTATATTAAACAAAGATTGTTTATACATAGAGTCATAAAAGCCCTTAGCCACAAGTTGGCTATTCGGGCACCCACTCTTTCAATCTTCCACTTGCCCTAAAGCCAACTAGTCATACTACGTAGTCCCATTGCTTCGCGATGCTTGTCAAACAATGGTCCTGACAAGGGCTTAGTAAGTGGATCAGCGATATTATCTGTAGAGGCCACTCTCTCGACAGTGATGTCTCCTCTTTCCACAATCTCCCGGATGATGTGGTATTTCCTTAGTACGTGTTTGGATCTTTGATGAGACCTTGGTTCCTTTGCCTGAGCAACGACACCAGTGTTGTCGCAGTACACCAGAACTGGACCAACAGCTTTAGGAATTACGCCCAACTCTTGGACGAAATTTCTCATCCAAACGGCCTCTTTAGCAGCAGCTGATGCTGCAATGTATTCTGCCTCAGTGGTGGAATCCGCTGTGATGTCCTGCTTGGAACTCTTCCAAGAGACAGCACTGCCATTGAGCATGAATACAAATCCAGAGGTTGACTTCGAGTCATCCACGTCTCTTTGGAAGCTAGAGTCGGTATAGACTTCCAATTTCAATTCTCTTCCTCCATAAACCATGAATATATTCTTAGTCCTTCTCAAGTACTTAAAAATATCCTTCACGGCTTTCCAATGCATTTGACCGGGGTTGGCCTGATATCTGCTCGTGACACTCAGAGCAAAGGCTACATCCGGTCTGGTAGATATCATCCCATACATAATACTACCTATGGCTGACGCATATGGTATGTGTGTCATTTTCTCTATCTCTTCATCAGTCTTGGGACACATAGACTTGGATAGAGAAATTCCATGACACATCGGTAGATGTCCTCTCTTGGACTCATCCATAAAAAACCTTTTCAATATGGTGTCGATTTAGGTTGCTTGAGTGAGTCCTATCATTCTCTTAGATCTATCTCTATAGATCTGTATCCCTAGAATATAGGAGGCCTCACCCAAATCCTTCATCGAGAATCTACCTGATAACCATATCTTTGTTGATTGCAACATCCCTACGTCATTCCCAATGAGTAGGATGTCATCAACATAAAGCACTAAGAACGTCACCGCATCCTTAACTACTTTCTTGTACACGGACGGTTCCTTCGGGTTTTTGATGAAACCAAAGTCCTTTATTGTTTCATCAAATTTCTGGTTCCAACTTCTTGATGCTTGTTTGAGACCATAAATTGATCTCTGAAGCTTGCATACCTTATGTTCGCTTCCCATGGATGTGAATCCCTCGGGCTGCATCATATAGATTTCTTCCTTAATGTTTCCATTAAGAAATGCAGTCTTCACATCCATTTGCCATATCTCATAGTCATACCATGCTGCTATGGCAATAAGGATTCTTATGGACTTGAACATTGCGACTGGTGAAAAGGTTTCATCATAGTCAACTCCTTGTCTTTGAGTATAACCTTTTGCTACCAATCGTGCCTTGTAAGTTAGTACCTTGCCATCAGGCCCAAGTTTTCTCTTGTAGATCCATTTACACCCTATTAGAACAATTCCATCGGGAGGATCTACTAAAGACCAAACTTGGTTTGTATGCATCGATTCTATTTCCGACTTCATAACATCAAGCCATAAATTCAAATCCGCATCAGAAATTGCTTCCTTGAAGTTTCTTGGATCACATCCAATGTCAGGTTCACTTTGTTCCCCTTCAAGAAGAAGACCATATCGAATAGGAGGTCTAGAAGTCCTCTCGGATCTCCTAGATGTAGGCGTGTCCACTGAAGGTTCTTGAGGTGTGGGATCGTTATTTTGTATCTCAGGTTCTTCTCGAATTTCTTCGAGTTCCATCATCTTGCCTTTATTATCTAATAAAAACTCCTTCTCCATGAAGGTGGCATTTCTCGAAACAAACACTTTTGTTTCAGTAGGATGATAGAAATAATATCTGATTGAATTCTTCGGATATCCTACAAAATAACATAAGGTGGATCGACTATCCAACTTATCTCCCACTGTCTGCTTCACGTAAGCAGGACATCCCCAAATCCTCAAGTACGAATACTTAGGAGCTTTGCCATTCCATAACTCGTATGGAGTTTTATTCACTGCTTTGGTGTGAACATTGTTCAACAACAACACCGCCGTTTCAAGTGCATAGCCCCAAAACGAAGGAGGGAGCTCAGTGAAGCTCATCATAGATCGAACCATGTCCAACAAAGTTTGATTGCGACGCTCCGAGACACCATTCAGCTGAGATGTCATAGGAGGAGTCCACTGAGAGAGAATCCCATTCTCTTTTAGATAGCTCAAAAACTCGGTACTTAAGTATTCTCCACCTCGATCCGATCGAAGTGCTTTAATACTTCTACCTTGTTTGTTTTCTACTTCAGCCTTGAATTTTTTGAACTTTTCAAATGATTCAGACTTATATTTCATTAAATATAAATACCCATACCTAGAATAATCATCAGTAAAGGTAATGAAGTAGGTGTGACCAAATTTAGTACCGATACTAAATGGTCTGCAAACATCTGTATGGATCAAATCCAACAGATTTTGACTACGCTCAGGCTTCCCTTTGAAAGGAGATTTAGTCATTTTTCCTTTTAGGCAGGACTCACAAGTAGGTAGAGAGTTAATATCAGACATATCAAACATGCCCTCTCCCACTAGCTTGTTCATCCTCCTTGAGGAAATATGACCTAGCCTAGCATGCCAAAGGTTTGCCGGGTTTTGACTATCGTTTTTCCTTTTATTTGTTGTTGCCGGTTTATCAACATAATAAACTGGAACGTCTTTTAATTTTAAGTTATATAGATCGTTTTTAAATTGTCCATTTCAAATCAAACATTCATTCTTGTAAATATTGCAAATCTCATTCGCAAAATTCAAGAAAGATCTTCTCTATCAAGAATAGAAATAGAAATAATGTTTTAATGAAATCTTGGTACAAATAAAAAAAATCTCTCTCAAAATATAGCTTAAAATCGTTTTGCAAAATTAAACGAATGTTTCCCATAGCTTTGGATTCAACTCTGGAACCATTCCTGAGCCTTAACTGGGTCTCACCATCCTTAGCCTATTACTTCTTGTCATCATCTGAAACTCATTGCAAATGTGAGATCTACATCTGGTATCCAATACCCAAGAAATAGTATTAAGTGAAACATTTATAAAATATATCCTTTGTAGTTCGTAACTACTCGATATACATTCTTTGCAGTTGCGCTTCCAGTAACCGGGTTTCTTGCAGTGATGGCAAACTTATTTAGACTTGTCCATCTTTGCATGTAACATTTGGCCTTGAGATCATGGTCCTACCATTTCTCTAGTTCGGCCAACCTTTTCGAAGTTACATCAGCCGGGGCTGTTTTTGGAGGAGCCTTTTCTAACACTTTAGAAAATCTTTTCCCGAGCTCAGGACAATCTTAACTTATGGAACCATTCCGTATAGTTTGCGCCAGAAAGTTTGTTTTGTTCGAGAATTGAAATATGTGGATTACGAAGATTCATCATAACGATATACTGAGATGAAACAGACAATAATCGATGATTGCTTAATTAATTTACTAAGACATAAAATATGACGAAATTTATTTTATGAATTTCACTCCCACTATTTTAACGATTTTACTACCCTCTAGTGAAAACGGGAAACTTGTTTCCTTAGTGGGAACATGGAGTCCAATTGAGAAACTATAGTCCCGAATAATATCAGCCAACCATAATTTTCAAAAGGTAGAGCCCAATTGCTTCCAAAGCAACCCCCATGTTTTTACCTCATGTCCAATAAGGGCCCAATAATATGACGCCGTTTAATGTGACATGTCAAGATGACCCATCAATATTAAGTTGTGATGGACGGTCGCCATGTGGATCCCCAATAATATGAGCCAATCCCATGGGAGTTCCACCCAACTTACAACATGTGTCGATCCAATGTACAGCTTTTCGACGAACGGGCCCCCCCAATAATATGAGCCGGACCGTGCCCGCGGGTAGCATCTCATACATTGATCGTTGATGGAAGGTAGGAACATTTAAACAATATTTAAATTCCCTTTTTTTTTTTATCTTGATATCAATTTTAAATCATATTTAAAATGAGAGATTTTTAATTTTGAAAATTATCTCATCATGCAATATTTGTATACTTGCGGGATTCATACAATTTAGTCTAAACATGCATACAACAATAATATCATATATTATTTAAAGGATGATCGATCCCAATCACTAATCGATCCGTGGTTGCCAATCACGAGTCTAAGTCCAATCCTAGGTGATATGCAAGTATGCAATGCAATCCTATTACATTGAGCTTCCAATTTACATTTCTTCGGTCTTTATTGTCTGCTGGGCCCACCTTTGTCTTCAAATCTTTATCTCCCATTACGTCTAATAAATTTACAATAAATTTCGATGACGAGTAGGGGATACATATTTAAGGGTGGGAACGGGCCATAAACCAGACCCACTTTTTATTACAAATGACAATTCAAATTGGGCCATAAACCAAGCCCATTAATAAAACCCAACAACAATAAAACCAAATGTAAATAACTTAACATACACCTATAATATTGGTCATGGCAATCGATCATCCTTTTATCCAATAAGTAATTCAACAATTAAATAATTGGATAACATGCAATGACATCATAATTAAAAAGATAAAATCAAATTTTATCTTATCCTTTCATAAGATCATATCTTATAATCAATTGTACCAAAATAATTAATTTTATAAAATCTAATTTAACGGATAAAATTTTTAAATTTTCCAAAAATTCAAATTTATCCAAAAATCAATTTTAAAAATTTCGGACTCAAACAATTTGATCCGATGCCTCGTGGACCAATCAAAAACAATTTTTGATCGGACCAAAAACTAAAATTTCAAAAATTTCAAAAAATCCAAAAAATCAAAATTTAAAATTTCCGAACTGCCCGGGACATTCCCGGGCAGCCCCGCCTCCACGTGGGATAGGGCTGCCCACGTGGAGGTGGGCAGCGATCCGGGCAGCGACGCTCGCTGCCCGATTGCCCTTGTTTCCCTTCAAATTTAATTTTAAAATTTTTCGTTTTGTTTCAAAAACCGAGGCTAAAAATTTTGTACAATCGATTAATTTTAATCGTTTGTTCAAAGTTTACGACCTGTCTCTGATATCACTGTTGTAACATGCGTTCTCTGATCACACGGATGTGATACCCGGAGCAGCGAAAGTTTAAAAATTTTATTTTTCGATATGGAACGATTCCATATCGTGGGTATCAAATCCTAACGATTAAAATCTTGCAAGTAAAAATATAAATTCACAATTAAATATTTTTATCTCTTCAAGCTAAGGCTTGATTATGGACTCCAACAGAATTTAATCTGCTCTTGTTGTAAATCCCGGGAACCGATGACTATCACGATCAACCTCCGGAATTAAGTCCACGAATAGAAAACTAAAACCCTCTGATTGATTGCACTAGAAATCAATCAGATGTTTATCGAAGAGAATAAACAGATTTGATCTGTCAATTCAGAATGTAATTTTTCACAAAAATTACAGACTGAATTATCTCAAAAAGGAGCAGAGGAATTCGAAAATTCCCCTTGAAATATTATGCAGTATTTTCGAAAATTGCAAGAGTGAATGCTATGTAATTTTTGAACACTACACATGTATTTATAGATAATTTCTAGACTAGATTAAGTTATAATTATATTAGGACACTAACTTCTTAGGGCCCACAATCCATAACTTAAGCCCAACAAGCCAAGCCTGTTATTATAGAAATTAATATAAAATTCATCGTGACTCCGATTGATAAACTGATTTACCAATGTGCACAGAAACCATTTCTGCATCTTTTAAAGTCAAGATAATTTTTCTAAATCCGAATTCAGTGATTTCCAAAAATGTCCATCCCTATGTCATTTTAGGAAATTCCACTCCCTTTTAGTTAAGAAGTTCAACTTCTCTTTCATTAAATTTAACTCTTTAAATTTAACTATCTCAACGGGGTTTAGTAATCCATTACTTGTGTGACCCTCAATGGTTCAGGGATATAGCTAGCCGTGGGCTCACAACTCCTTGTGACTCGGAACAACAATTTTCGACTTACCCATCGAATCATGGTAAGAGCGCCTAGCAACATCGCCCCATGATTCCCTAGGTATAACTGATAGTGCCTGCAAGAACCATTAGATTTTGGTTAGCGTACAGTACGGTCCCTTCATCCATATATCCCGATCGAATCAACAACCATTGGTGTATCGAGAGTCGTTCGAGATTCGATAACTATGCATTACATCTTGGAGATCAAATAGTGACATCGCATGTGTTACTAAGAAAACCGAGTAACCTAAAACACATCATGTACTCTGGCCAGAGATTCGTCACACTAATATCTCCTCAGATCGCATAGGATATCCACACTCGCAAGTATGTGTTGAATTCTTGACAACAAAGCATCGACTCCTATATGTGTCGTAACTGTACCCAATCCCGACACCTGATGACCCCAATAGAGTCGGTAAACGAGTCAAAGTACAGTACTAGCATATAGAGTCTCAATGATGTTTCAAGTAGTAAGGACTAATGGTGTACAACGAAAACCGCGGACTTTATCCACTCGATAAGTGATAACCACTTGGAATGTCCGGATAGGGTAGTTCGATCATTCATCATATGAATATCCATTTGCATGCTTTGAACATCTCTATGTTCCATACCAATGAAATGTGGTACTAGGCATCGCAAATGCTAGTCTCAATCTCGAGCGATCCTTATCCTTATTTGTGGACGGCTCAATTGACTAGGAACTGTTTAGAATATACAGTGACTATAAGATGTGTTTCATGATAGTCATCCCAATGTACTATCATATCTTACATACACTATAGTATATTCAAGGTCATATCAAAACAACAATAATATATCATAATATAAAAATATGAAGGAAGATAAAGAAAATGCCATTATAAAATGTAAATTATATTAAACAGAGATTGTTTATACATAAAGTCATAAAAGCCCTTAGCCACAAGTTGGCTATCCGGGCACCCACTCTTTCAAAAGACAGCGCGCCCGCGCCGCGACCTCGCAAGGAACAGAGCTCCCGCGCCAATAATCAGGGCGCCCGCGCCGTGACCTCGCAAAATAAAGGCGCGCCTGCGCCCACCCCAGCGCGCCTGCGCCGTCAACTCGGCTGCATAAAATCCAAGGCATAAAAATACAACTTTACAAACTCGAATCCATAATCCAAGTAACCCAGGTTCAATACATAGCTCAAACGTGAATCAAGGGGGTTTCAAAACACCAACAAACCACAATTAATAAAACGAGTTCGACAAATAGAATTCCAACGACTCAACAAAACTAATACAGATACAATCGACTCGACCCTACAACGCGGAGTCTCACTTCTATCGATCTCACCCCAAGCTAACCAAGACGACTCAGTCCAGCTCCTAATCCTCCTGTTTCCAAGTACACATACAAACAAAGACAACTGCCGGATAAACCGGTTAGAAATATAATTTCTAAGTATAAGAGACAGGCATGCAATATCAAATAAACACCTCAGATTGAAATGTAATAATCAATAACAAATCAAAATGAGAATGAATGAATGCATGACTTCAAAACTCGGGACTATCAAATCAGATAATTGAAATATGAATCGGTATTCGGTTGGGATCCCGGGGCCAAGTCATCACAACAACTCACCGACACACCCATTCGGGGTGGATGTCATTCAACTCAACCCCTAGACTTTAGAGCAACCATAAGAAGTATTCTGGCACTTGGAAAAACTCGAAATCCAAAGCCACTTCAATATAGCTCCCTAAAACGTCTATCTTCAAAACGAATCGAATAATCGGCTCAATATGAATGAAAGTGTAAAAAATTAATCAACCAAGTTCACACAAGCAATTAACATGCAGTATGTGATTTTCGGGGCTCGAGAATCAATCGAACTCGAGTATTCAACCCCATTCAAGTCAATGTCGTCTTTTACCTTTCAAGTCCGTCGAGGATTCAAATCTAAAAATAACAACGAACTCAAATAAATATTCAATCGAATCACAACAAATAGAAACAAAGAAATTCAATCAATATACCGTCTTCGACTCTCGATACGATTCAACTTCCAAGTTCAATCCAAACCCGAAACTCCGATCCAAATTTGAAAATGAAGAATATACGGATTCGATATCAATCTACCAAGTCAATCAAACCCGGAAATCAAATCGAAACTAAACAACCGATAATCCAAACTCGATTTCGACGGCATAACGGCTACAAACGGTCAAACCAAAAATCTCCAACAACAACAAACAATCCCAAACCATCCATATCATCTTCTAAACCAACAAAACAATCCAAAATCAATCAAAATCCATCAAAATCCAACAACCCCATTTTTGAAAATGCCTCAAAAATTCATATAAAATCCAAACTTTGATCTTTTTCCAAACCGACTTCGAATACACGATCTATGCTAGCTCAAGAACAACATACTCCAAGATTATCAAATTCTGACAACCCGACAAAAATCAAATTTTGAGGATCGTAGCAAAACTTACGTCAAAATGAAGCCCTCGTTGCGGTGATCGTGAATCTCAACTCGGAATGAAAATCTAACGGTCGGATCGTGCGAATCGGACGGAAGAGAAGCTCGAAATATCGCCTTCCATGGCTTCTGATTGGTACGCACGGATGGAGAAGAGAAGGAGAGGGAGTGATGTGATGTGATGTGATGAAGCCAACTTGCATGATATAATATATATAAAATCCAATTTTTGCATTTCGGTCCCTCAATTCTTCAAAGTTTGCAAAATGACCCCCTGCAAATTATCAAACGGCCCTCAAATACTAAAATCTTGATTATCTCAATTAAAATCAATTATAATAAAATCGGGGCATTACAATTCTCCCCCTCTAAGATTTAATTTCGTCCTCGAAATCTGACAGATCACACACTGAACAAGAAATAATCGTACTGAAGATGAACTCACCTCAATCGAACAACTCTGGAAATCGCTGCCTCATATCGAATTCGGTCTCCCAAGTCGCTTCTTCAACTCCGTGACGACTCCACTGAATCTTCACCAACGAAATCGACTTGTTTTTGAGCTGTTTCTCTTTTTCTATCGAGAATCTGAATTGGTCGCTCGAAGTAACTTAGAGTCTCATCAAGTTCGGCCTCGTCTGGCTGAAGAACATGGGATGGATCTGGATGATATTTCCGCAACATCAAAATGTGAAACATATCGTGGATGCCTGAAAGAGACGGAGGAAGAGCAATCCTATAGGCAAGATCGCCTATCTTCTCCAGAATTTCATACGGACCAAGGAATCTCGGCGACAACTTCCCTCTCTTTCCGAATCTGACAGTACCTCGGAACGGAGAAATCTTCAGAAACACACGGTCTCCCTGATCAAAACACAGTGGTCTGCGTCTGAGATTTGCATACTGACTCGGATCAACTTCACCTGCTCTGCCATATCGCGAATCATATCTGGACCTAACTCAGGTGATTCTGAAATCTCATCCCAAAATAACGGAGATCTGCACTTCTTCCCGTACAAAGCTTCAAAAGGCACAATGCCAATACTCGCTTGGAAGCTGTTATTGTATGAAAAATCCACTAGAGGCAAAGAATCCTGCCAACCTGAGCCAAAGTCAAGCACTACTGCGCGAAGCATATCCTCCAAAGTCTGGATCGTACGCTCAGACTGATCGTCGGTCTGAGGGTGATACGCTGTGCTCAAGTGCAAACGAGTATCCAATGCCCCCTGTAGACTGTGCCAAAAGTGAGAAGTAAACCTCGGATCTCTGTCTGATACTATCGACTTCGGCATGCCGTGCAATCTCATAACCTCTCTGACATACAACTCGGCCATCTGATCGTTACGGTATGTCATACGGTATGGAATGAAACAAGCAGATTTCGTCAACCGGTCAATCACTACCCAAATCGCATCACAACCTCTGACTGAACGCGGTAGCTTCGTGACAAAATCCATAGAGATATGATCCCACTTCCATTCTGGGACAGGTAAACTGTGCAACAATCCACCTGGTTTCTTCCTCTCGGCTTTCACTTGTTGACAATTCAGACAACGGGATACAAACCTCGTGACATCTCCTTTCAATTGCTTCCACCAAAACTGAGTCTTCAAGTCGTTATACATCTTTCGGCCTCCTGGATGAACACTGAATCGACTGCAATGCACCTCTCGAAGAATAGGCTGTCTCAACTCAGAAACATCGGGCACAACAATAAGGTTATTCACGAATAGCATATCATCCCTGACCTGAAACTCTGACTGATGACCTGATCGAACCTTCTCTATCGAACTCTGACTGCTCGGATCGGATCTCTGTGCCTCTCTGATCAACTGAAACAACTCTGGCTCGGCCTGAATCGCAAAAACTCTGATGGATCTCCTATCGGTCTCAAACTCCAAACCAGAAGTACAACAGTCTTCAATCAATTGAGAGACACCCCTCGTAGAAAGAGATAAGGAACAAAGCTTCCGACTAAGAGCATCTGCAGCTGCATTATACTACTGAGAAGGTTGGTACTGATACTGGGATTGCTGAGGCTGAAACTGAACAGGATGGTTCTGAAAAGATCTCTGCTGCTGCTGAGGAGTTACCTGATTTCCTAGCTGCATCAACAGTCCAGCTTCGGCTCCCTTTGCCCGATCCATAGCATCTGCAAAGTTGTTGGGTCTCCCGGTATTGACTAAGGTAAAAATCTCAGGATTCAAGCCATTGATAAAGTGATCGGCCTTGGCTTCCTCGTGATCTTCAATGTGAGGTGCAAACCTCAAGAGACTGTCAAACTTACTCACGTACTCCTCGATACTCAGATTCCCTTGCTTTAGATTTGCAAATTCGGCACCCTTTTCCTTTCGATATGATACCGAAAAGAACGGCTAGTAGAACTCGGCCTTGAACAAACTCCAAGTGATAACGGTGCCTCGATTCTCATTGGTCCTTTTGGTCGTGGTCCACCAATTCTTGGCAACACCCTGAAGCTGGTGAATGACTAACCTGATCCTGCGGTCATCGGTATAGTCGAGAGAATCAAAGAGCTGATTAATATCCTCTAGCCAACTCTCACAGTCAACGGAGTTCTCGGTGCTCAAGGTAGGCGGTCGGAAGGATCGAAATCTCTTCTATGGAGTCTCCATCGGGGTCGCAGTTGCATCAAAATGATCCACTCCGGTACTATCCTGATCATTCGGAGAAGTTATAACTGGCGGCGGATTCTCAGTAGAAGGAGGAGTCAAAGGTGGTGGATTCCTTCTCAAAGATCTTCGAGGTGCCATCTGATAACAAGGTTAGGACACAATATCTCAAACTCAGACTCAATCTCAACCTCAAAACCTCGGTGTCCAAACTCTGCTTTGAGAACCCATGAATCTCAATGATATTCGAAAACAGATAATAGTAAATAATTCATGCTTTATAAATTAAATCACAACTCATGTAATTCAATTAATTCAAGAATCGATAAAGCATGCTAGCACGTATTTGAAGTAATCATTTAAATAAATCAATCACATGCGAGAATTCAATTCATGCGGACTCGATCTACCCCGCTCACTCTAGTTCAAATCCAAGAATCTTATTGCTCTGATACCACTTAATGTGAGACACCATTTCTAATCTCCTATTCTTGAATAATTAAACAAAATCAAACACGAAGAGCCGCGTAAAAAAGAATCAATTTTTTTTTTTTTACAACAGCGCGCCCGCGCTTAAAGCGGCGCGCCCACACCGAAGTCTCGCAAAAGACAGCGCGCCCGCGCCAAGAATCAGGGCGCCCGCGCCGCGACCTCGCAAGAAACAGAGCGCCCGCGCCGTGACCTCGCAAAAAAAAAGGCGCGCCCGCGTCGTCAACTCGATTGCATAAAATCCAAGGCATAAAAATACAACTTTACAAACTCGAATCCATAATCCAAGCAACCCAGGTTCAGTACATAGATCAAACGTGAATCAAGGGGGTTTCAAAACACCAACAAAACACAATTAATAAAACGATTTCGACAAATAGAATTCCAACGACTCAACAAAACTAATACAGATACAATCGACTCGACCCTACAATGCGGAGTCTCACTTCTATCGATCTCACCCCAAGCTAACCAAGACGACTCGGTCCAGCTCCTAATCCTCCTATTGCCAAGTACACATACAAACAAAGACAACAGCGGGATAAACCGATTATAAATATAATTTCTAAGTAAAAGAGACATGCATGAAATATCAAATAAACACCTCAGATTGAAATGCAATAATCAATAACAAATCAAAATGAGAATGAATGAATGCATGACTTTAAAACTCGGGACTATCAAATCAGATAATCGAAATATCAATCTGTATTCGGTTGGGATCCCGGGGCCAAGTCTTCACAACAACTCACCAACACACCCATTCGGGGTGGATGTCGTTCAACTCAACCCCTAAACTTTAGAGCAACTATAAGAAGTATTCTGGCACTTGGAAAAACTCGAAATCCAAAGTCACTTCAATATAGCTCCCTAAAACGTCTATCTTCAAAACGAAACGAATAATTGGCTCAATATGAATGCAAGTGTAAACAATTAATCAAACAAGTTCACACAAGCAATTAACATGCAGTATGTGATTTTCGGGGCTCGAGAATCAATCGAACTTGAGTATTCAACCCCATTCAAGTCAATGTCGTTGTTTACCTTTCAAGTCCGTCGAGGATTCAAATTTGAAAATAACAACGAACTCAAATAAATACTCAATCGAATCACAACAAATTGTTGGAAAACTGGCGAGTTCCCAGACCAATTACGATTGATACCCGGTGCAGCGGAAGTTTAAAAATTTTTCATGGAACGTTTCCATGGTATGGGTATCAACCGTTCATCGATTGAATTACGTGTGTGTAAAATTCAAATAACAATTAAATAAATTTTACCTCAAATCTCGCAACGAGATTAATGGACACCAACAGAACAATTCTGCTCTTGTTGTCTCTCCCTGGAACCGATGAACGCCTTCAATCAGGTCCACGAACAGAGGTTTAATCCCTCTGATAGATTGCACTAGAAAATCTATCAGAAGTTTTCTGCGAAGAGAATACACGAATTTGATTCGTTATTCCTTACTGCGATTCAAAATCACAGACCGGAATTTTCTCTGACAGAGCAAGGAGGGGGTTCGGCCGAAAATATTGAGAGAGAAAGTCTAGGGTTCGAAATTTTGCTCTCAAAATAATGACCTGTTGTGTGTAATTTCTGTACTGAAATAACTTATTTATAATGCAGGCCACTAACACCTTAGGGCCCATTAGTCATAAGCTGGGGCCCGACAAGCAAAGCCCACTCGTTCAGAAATTAATATAAAATTCATCGTGACTCCGATTGATGAAACGATTTCACCAATGTGCACAGAAACCATTTCTGCACGTTTTAAAGTCAAAATAAATTTTCCTGAATCCGAATTCAGTGGTTTCCAAAAATGTCCATCCCTATGTCATTTTAGGAAATCCTACTCCCTTACTCTTATTTAAGAAGTCCAACTCCTTAGTTCATTAAATTTAACTCTTTAAATTTAACTATCTCAACGGGGATTAAAACTCCATTACACTGTGTGACCCTCAATGGTTCAGGGATACAGCTAGCCGTGGGCTCACAACTCCTTGTGACTCGGAACAACACTTTCCGACTTGCCCAACGAATCATGGTAAAGCGCCTAGCAACATCGCCCCATGATTCCCTAGGTATCACTGATAGTGCCTACAAGAACCAGTAGATTTTGGTTAACGTACAGTACGGTCCCTTCATCCATATATCCCGATCGAATCAACAACCATTGGTATATCGAGAGTCGCTCAAGATTCGATAACTATGCAATGCATCTTGAAGATCAAATTAGTGACATCGCATGTGCTACTAAGAAACCATTTCTTAAATCACATCAAGTACTCTGGCCAGAGATTTGTCACACTAATATCTCCTCAGATCGCATAGGATATCCACACTCGCAAGTATGTGGTGAATCCTTGACAACAATGCATTGACTCCTATATGTGTCGTAACTGTACCCAATCTCGACACCTGATGACCCCCTCAGAGTCGGTAAACGAGTCAAAGCACAGTACTAGCATATAGAGTCTCCATGATGTTTCAAGTCGTAAGGACTAATGGTGTACAACCAAAACCGCGGACTTTATCCACTCGATAAGTGATAACCACTTGGAAAGTCCGGATAGGGTAGTTCGACTATTCATCCTATGAATATCCATTTGCATGCTTCGAACATCTCCATGTTCCCTACCAATGAAACGTGGTACTCCGCATCGCAAATGCTAGTCTCAAACTCGAGCGATCCTTATCCTTATTATCGGACGGCTCAATTGACTAGGAACGGTTTTAGAATATACAGTGACTATAAGATGTATTTCATGATAGACATCTCCATGTTCTACCACATCTTACATACACTATAGTATATTCAAGGTCTTTATCAAAACAACAATAGTATATCACAATATAACAATATGAAGTAATATAAAGTCATTGCCATAAAAAGTGTAAATAATATTAAACAAAAGATTGTTTATACAAAGAGTCAACAAAGCCCATAGCCACACAGTTGGCTCACTGGGCACCCACTCTTACAATCTCCCACTTGCCCTATAGCCAACTAGTCATACTACGTAGACCCATTGCTTCGCGATGTTTGTCAAACAATGGTCCTGGCAAAGGCTTAGTAAGTGGATCAGCGATATTGTCTGCAGAGGCCACTCGTTCGACACTGATGTCTCCTCTTTCCACAATCTCCCGGATTATGTGGTATTTCCTCAGTACGTGTTTGGATCTTTGATGAGACCTTGGTTCCTTTGCTTGAGCAACGGCACCCGTGTTGTCGCAGTACACCGGGACTGGACCAACAAATTCAGGAATGACGCCCAACTCTTGGACGAAATTCCTCATCCAAACGGCCTCTTTAGCAGCAGCTGATGCTGCAATGTATTCAGCCTCAGTGGTGGAATCCGCTGTGGTGTCCTGCTTGGAACTCTTCCAAGAGACAGCACCGCCATTGAGCATGAACACAAATCCAGAGGTTGACTTCGAGTCATCCACATCACTTTGGAAGCTAGAGTCGGTATAGCCTTCCAGTTTGAGTTCTCGTCCTCCATAAACCATGAACATATTCTTAGTCCTTCGCAAGTACTTAAGAATGTCCTTCACGGCTTTCCAATGCATCTGACCAGGATTAGACTGATATCTGCTCGTGACACTCAGAGCAAATGCTACATCCGGTCTGGTAGATATCATCCCATACATGATACTACCTATAGCTGACGCATATGGTACATGTGTCATATTCTCTATCTCTGCATCAGTCTTGGGACACATAGACTTGGATAGAGAAACTCCATGACACATGGGTAGATGTCCTCTCTTGGACCCATCCATTGAAAACCGTTTCAATATGGTATCGATGTAGGTTGATTGAGTGAGTCCTATCATTCTCTTAGATCTATCCCTATAGATCTGTATCCCAAGAATGTAGGATGCCTCACCCAAATCCTTCATCGAAAATCTACCTGATAACCATATCTTTGTTGACTGCAACATCCCTACATCATTCCCAATGAGTAGGATGTCATCAACATAAAGTACTAAGAATGTCACCGCATCCTTAACTACTTTCTTGTACACGCAAGGTTCCTCCGGGTTCTTGATGAAACCAAAGTCTTTAATTGTTTCATCAAATTTCTGGTTCCAACTTCTTGATGCTTGTTTTAGACCATAAATTGATCTCTGAAGCTTGCATACCTTATGCTCGCTTCCCATGGATGTGTACCCTCAGGCTGCTTCATATAGATTTCTTCCTTAATGTCTCCATTAAGAAAAGCAGTCTTCACATCCATTTGCCATATCTCATAGTCATACCATGCAGCTATGGCAATAAGGATTCTTATGGACTTGAACATTGCAACTGGTGAAAAGGTTTCGTCATAGTCAACTCCTTGCCTTTGAGTATAACCTTTAGCCGCCAATCGCGCCTTGTAGGTCAATACCTTACCATCAGGCCCAAGCTTTCTTTTGTAGATCCATTTACACCCTATTGGAACAATTCCATCGGGAGGATCCACTAAAGTCCAGACTTGGTTAGTATGCATCGAATCCAATTCTGATTGCATAGCTTCAAGCCATAAATTCGAATCCGCATCAGAAATTGCTTCCTTGAAGCTTCTTGGATCACATCCAATGTCGGGTTCATCTTGACCCTCTTCAAGAAGAAGACCATATCGAACTGGAGGTCTAGAAGTCCTCTCGGATCTTCTAGGTGCAGGCGTGTCCAGCAATGGTTCCTGAGGTGTGGGATCGTTATTTTGTATTTCGGGTTCTTCTCGAACTTCTTCGAGTTCCATCATCTCGCCTTTCTTATCCAATAAGAATTCCTTCTCCAAGAAGGTGGCATTCCTAGAAACAAACACCTTTGTTTCAGCAGGATAATAGAAATAATATCCGATTGAATTCTTCGGATACCCCACAAAATAACACAAGCTGGATCGACTATCCAACTTATCTCCCACTGTCCGCTTCACGTAAGCAGGACATCCCCAAATCCTCAAGTACGAATACTTAGGAGCTTTGCCATTCCATAACTCGTATGGTGTTTTGTCCACTGCTTTAGTGTGGACGTTGTTCAACAACAATACCGCCGTTTCAAGCGCATAGCCCCAAAACGAAGGTGGAAGCTCAGTGAAGCTCATCATAGATCGAACCATGTCCAACAAAGTTCGATTACGACGCTCCGATACACCATTAAGCTGTGGTGTCATAGGAGGAGTCCACTGAGAGAGAATCCCATTCTCTTTTAGATAGTCCAAAAACTCGGTACTCAAGTATTCTCCACCTCGATCCGATCGAAGTGCTTTAATACTTTTACCTAGCTTGTTTTCTACTTCAGCCTTGAATTCTTTGAATTTTTCAAATGCTTCAGACTTATATTTCATTAAATATAAATACCCATACCTAGAATAATCATCAGTAAAGGTAATGAAGTAGGTGTGGCCATGTTGAGTCCCTACTCTAAATGGACCACAAACATCTGTATGGATCAAATCCAACAGATTTTGACTGCGCTCAGGCTTCCCCTTAAAAGGAGATTTAGTCATTTTCCCTTTTAGGCAGGATTCACAAGTAGGTAGAGAGTTAATATCAGACATATCAAACATGCCCTCTCCCACTAGCTTGTTCATCCTCCTTGAGGAAATATGACCTAGTCTAGCGTGCCAAAGGTTTGCCGGGTTTTGACTATCGATTTTCCTTTTGTTTGTTGTCACCGGTTTGTCAATACAATTTACTGGAACGTCTTTTAGTTTTAGATTGTATAGATCGTTTTCAAGTTGTCCATTTCCAATTAAACATTCATTCTTGTAAATATTGCAAATCCCATTCACAAAATTACAAGAATAACCATCTCTATCAAGCATAGAAATAGAAATAATGTTTTTAATTAAATCTGGCACAAATAAAACATCTCTTAACAATAATTTAAAACCGTTCTGCAAAATTTAAATAAATATTTCCCATAGCTATGGATTTAACTCTGGAACCATTCCCGAGCCTTGACTGGGTCTCATCCATCCTTAGCCTATTACTTCTTATCATCATTTGCAACTTATTGCAAATATGAGATCTACATCTGGTATCCAATACCCAAGAAGTAGTATTAAAAATATTTATTTTAATGTATAACATACCCTTTGCAGTTCGCAACTGCTCGAGGTATTCCTTGCAGTTACGTTTCCAATAACCGGGTTTCTTGCAGTGATGGCAAACTTGTTTAGACTTGTCCAATTTTGTATGTAACATTTTGCCTTGAGATCATGGTCCAACCATTTCTCTAGTTACATCAGCCGGGGCTGTTTTCGGAGAAGCCTTTTCTAACACTTAGAAAATCTTTTCCGAACTTAGGACAATCTTAACTTATGGAATCATTCTGTGTTTGTTTGCGCCAATAAGTTTGTTTTGTTGGAGAACAGAAACATGTGGATTACTGAGAAAAACAGACAATTATCGATGATTGTTTAAATAATTTACTAAGACATAAAATTGGCGAATTTTATTTTATGAATCTCACTCCCAATATTTTAACGATTTCACCACCCTCTAGTGAAAACGGGAAACTTTTTCCTTAGTGAGAACATGGAGTCCAATTGACAAACTTATGGTCCCGAATAATATCAGCCAACCATAATTCTCAAAAGGTAGAGCCCAATTGCTTCCAAAGCAACCCCCATGTGTTTACCTCATGTCCAATAAGGGCCCAATAATATGACGCCGTTTAAAGTGACATGTCAAGATGACCCATCAATATTAAGTTGTGATGGACGGTCGCCATGTGGATCCCCCAATAATATGAGCCGATCCCATGGGAGTTCCACCCAACTTACAACATTTGTCGATCCAATGTACAGCTTTCCGACGGACGGGCCCCCCCAATAATATGAGCCGGACCGTATCCGCGGGTAGCATCACATACATTGACCGTTGATGGAAGGTAGGAACATTTAAACAATATTTAAATTTCCTTTATTTATCTTGATATAAATTTTAAATCATATTTAAAATGAGGGATTTTATTTATAAAAATATTTGTCTCATCATATTTAATTTATTGCATGCATTGCCGGATTCACGCAATTTATGTCTAAACATGCATACAATCATAATATCACATATTATATAGGATGATCGATTCCATTTCTAATTGACCCGTGGTTGCCAATCACGGGTCTTAGTCCAATCCTAGGTAATATGCAGTATGCAAATGCAATCCTATTACATATGCTTCCAATTTACATTTCTTCAGTCTTCATTGTCTGCTGGGCCCACCATCTTCAAATCTTGATCTCCCACTAAATCTAATGTATTTACAATTAAATAACAATGACAAGTAGGGGATACATTTTTAGGGGGTGGGAACGGGCTATAAACCAAGCCCACTTTTATTACATATGACATTCATATCGGGCCATAAACCAGGCCCATTAATAAAACCAACAACAATAAAGACAAAATGTAAATTCCTAACATACACCTACAAAATTGGTCATGGCAATCGATCATCCTTATCCAATAACATTTAATTCAAAATTAATTTATTGGATAACATGCTGTGGCAATTCAAATTTAAACAAGATAAAATCATATTTTATATATAAAATCACATTTCACATATAAAATCATATTTTATCTCCATATCAAATAAAATCATATTTTATCTATAAAATCCAATTTTACAAATAAAATCATATTTTATCTAATATATCATAAGATCATATCTTATCATCAATTGTACCAAAATAATTGATTTCAAAATTCAATTTACGGATAAAATATTAAAATTTTCCAAAAATTCAAATTTATCCAAAATCAATTTTAAAATTTACGGACTCGAACAATTCGATCCGAAATCTCGTGAACCAATCAAAAACAATTTTTGACCGGACCAAAAATAAAATTTTAAATATTAAAATTAAAATATAATTTTTCCCGCGGGCCGCCCGGGACACTCCCGGGCCGGCCCGCACCCGGGGCGCGGGCCGGGGGCAGCCCGGCTGCCCCCTTAGGGCAGCGCCTGGCGCCGCCCCTGGGCGGCGCCGTGCGCTGCCCTGGGCGGCGCCGAGCGCCGCCCTGCGCAGCGCCCAGCGCTGCGCTGGGCGGCGCCGAGCGCCGCCCCTGCGCAGCGCCCAGCGCTGCGCTGGGCAGCGCACAGCGCTGCCCTGGGCGGCGCCGTGCGCCGCCCTGGGCGGCGACAGTCGCCGCCTTGGGCGGCGCCGTGCGCCCCCTTTGGGCGGCGCCGTGCGCCGCCCGGGGCAGCAACAATTGCTGCCCCACCGGGCAGCGATCCAATCGCTGCCCGGGTTTTGCCCCGAAAAAATTTTTTTTATTAAAAATATTTATTTTGTTTCATAAACCGAGACTCAAAAATTTTGTACAATTGATTATTCAATCGATTGATCTGAGCAACCTGGCTCTGATACCACTGTTGGAAAACTGGCGAGTTCCCAGACCAATTACGATTGATACCCGGTGCAGCGGAAGTTTAAAAATTTTTCATGGAACGTTTCCATGGTATGGGTATCAACCGTTCATCGATTGAATTACGTGTGTGTAAAATTCAAATAACAATTAAATAAATTTTACCTCAAATCTCGCAACGAGATTAATGGACACCAACAGAACAATTCTGCTCTTGTTGTCTCTCCCTGGAACCGATGAACGCCTTCAATCAGGTCCACGAACAGAGGTTTAATCCCTCTGATAGATTGCACTAGAAAATCTATCAGAAGTTTTCTGCGAAGAGAATACACGAATTTGATTCGTTATTCCTTACTGCGATTCAAAATCACAGACCGGAATTTTCTCTGACAGAGCAAGGAGGGGGTTCGGCCGAAAATATTGAGAGAGAAAGTCTAGGGTTCGAAATTTTGCTCTCAAAATAATGACCTGTTGTGTGTAATTTCTGTACTGAAATAACTTATTTATAATGCAGGCCACTAACACCTTAGGGCCCATTAGTCATAAGCTGGGGCCCGACAAGCAAAGCCCACTCGTTCAGAAATTAATATAAAATTCATCGTGACTCCGATTGATGAAACGATTTCACCAATGTGCACAGAAACCATTTCTGCACGTTTTAAAGTCAAAATAAATTTTCCTGAATCCGAATTCAGTGGTTTCCAAAAATGTCCATCCCTATGTCATTTTAGGAAATCCTACTCCCTTACTCTTATTTAAGAAGTCCAACTCCTTAGTTCATTAAATTTAACTCTTTAAATTTAACTATCTCAACGGGGATTAAAACTCCATTACACTGTGTGACCCTCAATGGTTCAGGGATACAGCTAGCCGTGGGCTCACAACTCCTTGTGACTCGGAACAACACTTTCCGACTTGCCCAACGAATCATGGTAAAGCGCCTAGCAACATCGCCCCATGATTCCCTAGGTATCACTGATAGTGCCTACAAGAACCAGTAGATTTTGGTTAACGTACAGTACGGTCCCTTCATCCATATATCCCGATCGAATCAACAACCATTGGTATATCGAGAGTCGCTCAAGATTCGATAACTATGCAATGCATCTTGAAGATCAAATTAGTGACATCGCATGTGCTACTAAGAAACCATTTCTTAAATCACATCAAGTACTCTGGCCAGAGATTTGTCACACTAATATCTCCTCAGATCGCATAGGATATCCACACTCGCAAGTATGTGGTGAATCCTTGACAACAATGCATTGACTCCTATATGTGTCGTAACTGTACCCAATCTCGACACCTGATGACCCCCTCAGAGTCGGTAAACGAGTCAAAGCACAGTACTAGCATATAGAGTCTCCATGATGTTTCAAGTCGTAAGGACTAATGGTGTACAACCAAAACCGCGGACTTTATCCACTCGATAAGTGATAACCACTTGGAAAGTCCGGATAGGGTAGTTCGACTATTCATCCTATGAATATCCATTTGCATGCTTCGAACATCTCCATGTTCCCTACCAATGAAACGTGGTACTCCGCATCGCAAATGCTAGTCTCAAACTCGAGCGATCCTTATCCTTATTATCGGACGGCTCAATTGACTAGGAACGGTTTTAGAATATACAGTGACTATAAGATGTATTTCATGATAGACATCTCCATGTTCTACCACATCTTACATACACTATAGTATATTCAAGGTCTTTATCAAAACAACAATAGTATATCACAATATAACAATATGAAGTAATATAAAGTCATTGCCATAAAAAGTGTAAATAATATTAAACAAAAGATTGTTTATACAAAGAGTCAACAAAGCCCATAGCCACACAGTTGGCTCACTGGGCACCCACTCTTACACAAATCGAAACAAAGAAATTCAATCAATATACCGTCTTCGACTCTCGATACGATTCAACTTCCAAGTTCAATCCAAACTCGAAACTCCAATCCAAATCTGAAAATGAAGAATAAACGGATTCGATATCAATCTACAAAGTCAATAAAACCCGGAAATCAAACCGAACCTAAACAACCGATAATCCAAACTTGATTTCGACGGCATAACGACTATAAACGGTCAAAACAAAAATCTCCAACAACAACAAACAATCCCAAACCATCCATATCATCTTCTAAACCAACAAAACAATCCAAAATCAATCAAAATCCATCAAAATCCAACAACCCCATTTTCGAAAATACCTCAAAAATTCATATAAAATCCAAACTTCGATCTTTTTCCAAACCGACTTCGAATACACGATCTATGCTAGCTCAAAAACAACATACTCCAAGATTATCAAATTCTGACAACCCGACAAAAATTAAAGTTCGAGGATCGTAGCAAAACTTACGTCAAAATGAAGCCCTCATTGCGGTGATCGTGAATCTCAACTCGGAATGAAAATCTAACAGTCGGATCGTGTGAATCGGACGGAAGAGAAGCTCGAAATATCGCCTTCCATGGCTTCTGATCGGTACGCACGGATGGAGAAGAGAAGGAGAGGGAGTGATGTGATGTGATGAAGCCAACTTGCATGATATAATATATATAAAATCCAATTTTTGCATTTCGGTTCCTCAATTCTTCAAAGTTTGCAAAATGACCCCCTGCGAATTATCAAATGGCCCTCAAATACTGAAAATCCTGATTATCTCAATTAAACTCAATTATAATAAAATCGGGGCATTACAATAATCGACCACAGAGAATAAAAAGAAGAAGAACCTTGACAACGTTACCAAGGATATCCTCTACAAGACGCTAGACAAAAATATGTTCAGCAAAATCAAGACTTGCACCACTGAAAAGAAGATCTGGGAAAAGCTCATGCAGTTGTGTTGTAGTGACCGTCCCAGAATCACTAAGTTACCAAAGATTAAGCATGAAAATTAACTTAAAATGCGATAATAAAAAATAAACAGAGAAAATTTAATTAATTCAACTAAAACTACCGGTAGAATACAACCGATCTCAAAACAAATAAGTCTTATACAACCCAATCGAAGATCAGTTCTAAAACCCAAAAAAATAAACCTGGTACAGTACAATCCACCCTGCTACTGCTTGACGACCGCTACCACCGGGTACGTCCAACCAAAGTCCTGTTCTGTAGAATGGGGTGTCCAGAATAAAACCAAGGACATAAGCAAATAACGCCCAGTACAAACATGCTATGAATGATAAATGCAAGTGAAAGGTACCGAAAACCTATCAATATAGAAAACTGCTCAGTCAAAGGCGCCATGGTATGTAGCATGTTGGGCCGTCGCATCAGGAGGTGGCTCCCATACCACAAACCATGGACATAAACGGATCCAAAACCATGGCAACCATCCACAAAATATAATGGGGTTGAGCGACTCTTCTACTTGTTATAACAATTGCAAAAGATCAACATGATAATGCATGCAACATAATATCCGTGACATAATATATGCACGTAACAGTAATGCCACATGAAACATGCAAACATGGAACATGCATACTCAACCAGGATATATCGTATAGCAAGTCCGTACCTCAGAATAAACAACCTAGCGATACTGTCTCCCTAGTCCAAGTATAAGCAGACAATCACATATCACTAGATGCCTTCTAAAAGTCTTAACTAGACTAATTGCCACCCACTGAAGCTAATCAAAGTTTAGATATATACCTAAATCCGTAGTCAGCCATTTGATGATGATTGCCTCAAAACTTGAGCAAAACTCCACTATGATCTTGGTAGCATTTTGTCACCACCTAGCCCTCAAATACGACTCCCCAAAGACTCCCAAAAGCCAAAAGAACCAATATAATTCGAGAGAGAGAAGTGAGGAATGAGCAAGAAGAATGAGCTCTCGGCCTCCTATCTATAGACCACATTCTAAACTACCGAACTCATGATCGGAACTACTGAACGCACTTCGGAGCTTCCATTCGTCCTTCCGAACATCCTCTTATGAATTCGTGTCTTTGATTTGATAACACAGTTGCCGACAGTAGTTCAAAACTACCGATCTCTAGTTCAGAGCTTCCAAACTTCCTGATGTCCAATCACCCAATCAAAACTCATACCATGTCTGACTGTCACAAGATCGAAACTACCGATATCAAGTTTGGAGTTTCAGAACTGCTCGCAACTTCTGAACACCAACTCTAGCTTTCAAACCTGTTCGGTGCTTCCGAACTACACTTTGGAACTTTCAAACTATCCCAATACTTGAAACCCTCAGAACTATTTCTGACCGTTCTGAATCCAATTTTCAAGTCTTTAATCATATTTAAACAATATATTAGCTTAATTAGTAGTTGAAAAACTACATTCTCCCCAACTTAAGAGATTTCGTCCTCGAAATCCAGACTAGGATGATCAGAACAAAACATAACTGAAAAAAACTATATTACAATGTTGAAGTAGCAATTCCAACTAAAATGAAAATGGAAAACAATTACAATCAAAACAACTCCGGATGCACAGAACGCATACGACTTTCTAACTCCCAAGTCATTTTCTCGGTGCCTTGACGCTCCCATTGAACCATGACCAGAGGAATGTGTTTATTCCAAATTACCTTGTCCTTCTGTCGAGAATTCCGAGTGGTTTCTCCATGTATGACAAATCGTGCTCAAGCTAAACCTCTGTCGGATGCAGAATGTGCGACTCATCTGCAACATACTGACGGAGTAATGATACGTTAAATACATTGTGAATACTGGAGAGGTACGGTGGTAATGCCAAGCGGTAAGCCACATCTCCAATCTTTTCTAGTATCTCGAATGGACCAATGAATCTAGGCACTAACTTGTCCTTCAGACCAAATCTCTTCACCTTTTGGAAAGGCGACACTTTCATGAAAACATATTCTCCCGCTTCAAAATGCAATGGTCTACGCTTGGTGTTGGCATAACTTGTTTGCTTGTCTTGTGATGTTTCGATCATCTTCTTGATCAACTCAACTTTTTCAACAATCTACTGGATCAATTTCTGTCCTTCAACCCATCTTTCCCAAACTTCATCCCAAATAAGGGTGTCCGACAACGGCAACCATAAAAAGCCTTGAATGGTGCCATACCAATGCTACAATGATAGCTGTTGTAGGAGAACTCTATCGACGGTAAGTGATCCTGCCAGGATAACCCAAAATCCATCACTGAAGTCCTCAACATATCCTCCGATGTTCGAGTAGTTCTCTCGGATTGACCATCCATCTCTGGGTGATATGCAGTACCCAAACTCATAGTAGTACCCAAATATCGCTGAAAGCTACCCCAAAATAGTGAGGTAAATCTTGGATCTCTATCACTGACTATGATAAAAGAAACTCCATAATATCTCACAATAGTTCTCTCGGATTGACCATCCATCTCTGGGTGATATGCAGTACCCAAACTCATAGTAGTACCCAAATATCGCTGAAAGCTACCCCAAAACAGTGAGGTAAATCTTGGATCTCTATCACTGACTATGATAAAAGAAACTCCATAAAATCTCACAATCTCCTGAATGTATAACCTTGCCATGCGATCAAAAGTGAACTCGCGGTTATACGTAAGAAAATGAGCAGATTTGGACAACCTGTCCACAATAATCCAAATAGCATCACACTGCCTGGAGGTCACTGGCAAGTGGGTGACAAAATCCATCGTTATGTGCTCCCACTTCCATTCTGGAATCTCCAAGCTCTGCATCAGAACATCGGGTCATCGATGCTCAACCTTGACCTGCTGACAAACAAGACATTGAGAGACAAAATGATAAACACTACACTTCATACCTTTCCATCAGAATCTGGTATATAGATTCTTATACATCTTGGCACTACTTGGGTGCAAGGAGAATCTACTACGATGAGCCTGAGACAGAATCTCATCTCGCAAGGTCCAATCGTCAGGTACCACTACTCTACCAGACAAACACACCAATCCATCTGTCTGAAAGTGAAAACCAGATGGTTGTCTCCCTAAGCAAGTCTCTCTAACTTTTGTGTCTTTGGATCAGATAATTGTACCTCTCGGATACGGGCGAACAAGGATGGCTCAGCTAGCACTGAGAACACTCAGATCCCTTAATTTCGTTTCTTATGCCGAAGACAAAGTCCAAGGAACAACACTCCAGTACTATACTAGCCCTGAAACTGGTGCGGAGAGCATTAAGTGTGTCTACCAATGGATTCGCAGTACCCAGATGGTACTTAATCTCATAATCATAGTCCTTGATAAGATCCATCCAACGATGCTGTCGCATGTTCAACTCTGCCTGAGTGAACAAATACTTCAAACTCTTGTGGTCCAAAAAAATTTCAAACCGCTCGGCATAAAGATAATGACGCCAAATCTTCAGTTCAAACACAATCGCTGCAAGCTCTAGATCGTGCACTGGGTAATTTCCTTTGTGGTTCTTCAAATACCTCAAAGAATAGAAAATAACATGCCCATTCTATGTTAACACACAACCTAACCCTTGAAGAGATGCATCGGTGAAAACCACATAACCTCCAGGTTCAGAGGGTAATGCAAGAATAGGTGCGGTATTCTGTCGGCCCCTCAACTCATCAAAACTCAGCTCACACTTGCTAGAACAGACAAAAAGAACATCCTTCCTTGTTATCTGTGTCAATGGTCTAGAAATTTATGAGAAATTCTCATTGAATCGCCTATAGTAACCTGCTAAACCCAAAAAGCTACAAATTTCTGAAGCTGTTGTAGGACGCGACCAATTCATTATAGCTTCAGTCTTACACGGGTCAACTGATACACCTTCCTAAGAGATGACATGACCAGGGAATACTACTTGGTCAATCCAAAACTCACACTTATTGAAATTGAAGTATAACTGCCTCTCATAGAGAATCTGCAGTACTAGCCACAAAGTGCTGCGCATGTTCCTCAACACTACGCGAGTAGACCAAAATGTCATCAATGAAGACCACGACAAAATTGTTTAGATAATCGTGGAAGACTCGGTTCATCAAATCCATGAACACTGCAGGTGCGTTCATTTTCCCAAAAGGCATCACTAAAACTGGTAATGACCATATCTGGTACGAAACACTGTCTTTGAAATATCCGCATCTCGAACACGCAACTGATGATACCCTGACCTCAGATCAATCTTGTAATACAAAGAAGTACCCTGAAGTTGGTCGAACAAATAATCAATCTGAGGCAAATGATACTTGTTCTTAATTGTCTCTTGGTTCAACTGTCTATAATCGATAAAGAGATGCATAGAAACATCTTTCTTCCCGCAACTGCTGCTCAAACTCTCTCATCTCTGCTAGTGCTAGACGATAAGGTGCACGAGAAATCTGTGTCGTCCCTAGCATATATAAGTTCAATCTCGAACTCGACTTCTCTAACTGAAGAAACCCTGTAATCTCATCTGCAAAAACATCTGGGTACTCGCAAACTACTGTAACTCCTCTACAGTCCTGCTCACCGTGGATGTATCAATCACATAGATAAGGAAGCCTTCCCCACCTGTCTCTAAATCTTGACAAGCCTTCAGAGCTGAAACTAGAGGCATAAGAGGTCGCGCTCCCTCACCATAGAAAAATCAACTATCGCCCTCAACCAGACAAAATTGAACAAAATTTTGATAACAATTCACAGTATCTCGATAGAAGTCAACACATCGATACCCAAAATACAATCAAATTAATCCTCAATCGCTAACAACTCAGATCCCTCAAACTATAAAGTACAACCCAAGACTAAAAAATTGGCCAAAGCCGAATGAATAGTTGGGGTAGACACTAAAAATATTACGTCTAGAGATATGTACGACAATACATGACGCTTAGCAAAACATGCCGAAGCAAATGAATGCGATGCATCAGTATCTATGAGAACGAAAGCATGAATTCCACAAAAAAATGTACCTGCGATAACCTCCTCATTCTCTTTCTGAACCTGATATTGGCTTAGAGAAAAACTTGTCCTGGAACACATGGCCTCTGGTTGGTACTCCCAACCAACTGTCCAGCTGGCTTCTGCGGAACTGATGCTTGAGAATCCGAGCCAGATGCTGATCCTCCAACCATCTATGGACAATCCTTGACCGCTAAAATCGGTGTGATATAAATCTACTGGCAAGCATACCAGGTCAAGTAATAAATAGTGGACAAAGGTCCAGATGTCGAACCCACATAGACTGTATATGTATGAGTACCAAAATATGATTATTCCTACTTAATCTAGATTTTAGACTAACCAATAAAAGTCATGAAATTTTAGATTTTTAACTAAGAAATTAAATTGCAAATGAATTTTAATTAAAACCGCAGCAGGAGTTTTGGATTAAATTTAAATATGAGAAAGTTCAATTAAGGACACACGTAGGTACCGGACAAATCATGTAACAAGTAGCCGATTCAGGACTCAGATTTAATCATAGATTACGGGAATTTTCCTCAATTGTTTAAAGGTTTATTTCTAGAACAATCAAATCTATTCAAATATTGACGAATTAATTTTTCGTAATTCTAATCAAATTTGAATGCATTAAATATTTGTGAAAATTCAATTTTCACCTAAAACCGCACACTGAAATCGAATACTATTTATAGTCAATTTTACCATGTGTTAATTATTATAGTGATCGAAATCAATTCCTCCTCTGTCGACTTGGAATCGATTAACATGCAAGCAAACAATTGATCAGGATATTCACAAAGACAAATATAAATCTAACAATAAATAAAATAAAATGAAGTCTGAAAAACCCAAATAAACATCCAAATTTTCTACATAAATTTGTCCGGCACAATCACCTAGCCTTGATCGAAAATAAAGAACTACTCAAGGTCTAACATAATTCACAATTGAAGTTTTTAATCCAAAACATCAACCAAAAATCAAAAATAAAAGAAAAATAAGAAGAATAGAATGGTAGACGAAGTTGTAGCCGCCTCTTGCCTCTTCAATCCTTGTGTCCTTTAATCTGATGGAGAGAGATCTATTTATACGCCCAAGGATCCCCAAAATATAGTGTCCAGCCCGAGAAAGAGTTTCCAAATTTAAAATGTCTGTGCGTCAATATCGCTAAAGCGCGCAAACATGCGCCCTAGCGAGAGATCCTCTGTTCCGACATTTTTTGGTTCCTCATTTCTCGCTAGAGCGCGCAAAATGCGCCCTAGCGAGATAATTTCTGCTCGAATGAATTCCTCACGATGCATCACTTTCTGGGGCGCGCAAACATGCGCCCTAGCGAAACTTTTTCTGTCCCAAATTCCAACTTTTCTTCAATTATTCCAGCTTTTCTGCAAATAAACCAAGGGAGATGAAATGAAGACACCATTCATGAACTATGATTAAAACACACCAAAAACATAATGACCACAACACAAATGCATGCAAATAAAAAACATACTAACATAACAAAATATTTTTACAAAACACACTTATCAATTCCCCCACACTTGAATCTTGCTCGCCCTCGAGCAAGACATGCAACAAACAATATGCAAACAATAACACAAGTAAGAATGAATCATGAATAAAAATAGCCTCAGATAAGTTCCAACTCCAAAAATTAAAAATGAAAATAATGTTCAAACCAGAGTGGGTCTTTCTCAGGTGCATGAATGTGCGCTCGAGTGAGACAATTGCACCTAAAATTTCTGAGGCCCAGAGCCTTTCTCGCTCGGGCGCATGAATGCGCGCTCAAGCGAGATTTTCAATTTTTCAAAAATTTATTTATTTTTTTTTTATATTTTTTTTTCAAAAATTTATAATAGCTAAAAACAAAAAAAAATGATTCACAAATACATTAACAAGTAAAAAGAGATGAAGAAAAAGAGCATTGGGTTGCCTCCCAGTCAGCGCTAAATTTATAGTCTATAGCCCGACTGTACTTCCCTTTCATTGGCAAAATTATGGTGGTTCATCCACCCTTTTGAATAAGGTCTGATCAATCTCGCTACTGCCACGTGATTCAATTCCATACAAATTTTGCAAGGGATTGATGTTTTCATACCACTGAGCATGCAAATTTTTATCAATCAAATCATTAACTACATCTATAAAATTCATAGTAGCGCAAGAATTTGAGTTAGGACTATTGCCAGCCGAATTAAACATATAAAATATTACTTGCTCGACATTCATTCTTAGAACTAACTCTCATTTTTCCACATCAATTAATGATCTACTCATGACTAAGAAGGGACAACCTAGAATTAGAGGAACTTCACAATTTTCATCAATGTCAAGAATAACAAAATCTATAGGATAAATAAATTGTTCTATCTTGACTAAAACATGTTTCACAACTCCTCTTGGGTATTTAATGGATCCATCAGCAAATTAAAGAGAAATATTCGTTGTTTCGATGTTGCTTATACCAAACTTCTTAGCAAGTGAATATGACATCAGATTTATACTCGCTCCTAAGTCACACAATACATTATCAAACTTTCTATTTGACAAGGTATGGAAAAACTCCGTGGGTCCTGAAAATTGCATGGGCGCTTGTTTTGCAGCACAGCCAAACACTCCTAGTTCATTGTGACTTGCGTTATATCATTCAACTACTTTTTATTTTTCAGCAAGTCCTTCAGAAATTTTGTATAACTTGGCATCTGAGCTAAAGTATCTGCAAAAGGAAGGTTAATATATAATTTCTTGAAAATTTCAAGAAACTTTTTAAATTGATGATCAAATAATACTTGCTTAGCTCTCTGAGGAAAGAGGAGGCTAGACACATCTACATCAGCATTAACTTCAAAATTTGAATTTTTACCTTTATTTTTCTTACCTGTCGCCACAAGGTTTTCTGCGTCATGCGTGTCCTCCTTGGGTTCTGAGATTTTTGTCCTCTCCTTGTTCTTTTCTTCATCACTAATCTATGGTTCCACCTTTTGTGCCCTTGTCACCACCATAATTGCGTTCACATCCCGAGGATTTTTCTCAGTGTTGCTTGGTAGTGATCATGTTGGCCTTATCGACAGTTGGGTTTCTATCTGAGCCATTTGTATCTCCAAATTTTGATACATTGCCTCTTGATTCTGCAGACGAGTCTCAGTACCTGCTACATATTTCATCATGATTTCTTCAAAAGAGGGTTTTTTCTCGACTGGCTTCAAAGCACTGGCTGTGGGGTCTGCAGGTTTCCATGAGAGATTTGGATAATTTTTCCAGCCAGGATTATAGGTATTGTTGTAAGTATTGTATGGCTATCTCCCTTGATTTCCCATGAACCGCATCAATCTCAAAGATCTGCTGCTTCTCGAGCTGCTGTGCCTGTACTTGATTAGCTGTATCTGTATGCATAATCACCATCTGATGTGTAAGAGCATCAATCTTGGCATTCAGTGTTGTCAGTGCATCAACTTCTAGAACTCCAGCCTTTTTCTCCTTCTTCACATCTGGCCACCCTATGTTGCTCTCTTCCATGTTCCCAATAATCTTCCACGCTTCTGCTGGTGTCTTTCTGAATAAAATTCTATTGGCAGTAGCATCCAACATAGATCAAATAGACTGATCAGCCCCATTGTATAATGTTTGAGTCTGCTAGCTCTGAGTAAGATTATGTTGAGGACACATCCTTAACATATTTTTAAATCTGGTCCATGTCGCATGAAGAGATTCACCCTTCTTTTGTTTGAATGAGATAATATCCGAGAATAATTTCGCCATTTCGTAGGAGGGAAATACTTGTTCAAAAAAGTTTGAACAAGTTGGGTCCAAGTAGTGATAGAACCCGCATACAGATCATTCAGCCACTCCATTGCTTTGCCTTGTAGAGAGAATGAGAATAACCGCAGTTTCACTGCATCAGAGGTTACCCCATTAAATTTTAAAGTGTTGCTGATCGACAGAAAATGCTCCAGATGAGCATAATGATCCTCCTAAGAAGTGCCCCCAAACCGCGCTTGAAGCTGGATCATCTGAATGATAGAAGGCTTCAACTCAAAATTGTTCATCTCAACAGTAGGACAAACTATGCTAGATCCATATCCTTCAATAGGTGTGCGAATTAAATCCATAACTGTACGATTGTCCGCCATCTTTTCGTCTAACTCTGATTCAAGCTCTAGATTAAGATTCCTCTTTGCCTTCCGAATTCTGCTCAGTGTGCGTTCAATCTCCAAGTCAAGTGGCAATAGATTTTCAGTGCGTCGATTGCTATACATGCACAAGAAGAAAGTACCTGAAAATCACAAAGAAAAGAGAGGAATTCAGAATTTAGGATGAAAAATAAAATAAAATAAAAATCTAATATCAAGTAAAATAAAAATTTTGATATCACAAACAGTCCCCGGCAATGGCGCCAAAATCTCCGATCGGAACGTCCGATCCTGCCATCGGAGCTTCCGAACATCGTTATCTGCCACGTGTCAAAATATCACTGGTTGACTTCGGATAGGGGTGATCGGAGCTTCCGATCCTGATCGGAGCTTCCGATCCTGCCACATGTCATGCCTGACGTAATACCATCGGAGCTTCCGATCTCGATCGAGACGTCCGATCCTGCATCGGAGCTTCCGATCCGTTCGGTACCCCAATCTATTTAATTAGCGTTGATTAATCCTTTAATCACTGATTTTGGTTACGGGCTACTACATTCTCCCCCACTTAAGATATTTCGTCCTCGAAATCAGATCTTAAGTACCGAATGTAATACAGAAATCAGAAACATTCTTTATTCAAATCAAACGTTTACAGAGTTTGCAACTGAATACAACTTTAAGAATGAAATCAAAACAACTCAGGATGGTCTTCACGCATCCTGTCCTCAAGCTCCCAAGTAGCTTCTTCAGTGCCTCGGCGCTGCCACTGAACTAAAGCCAAAGGAATGACTTTGTTCCGCAAAACCTTATCCTTATGATCCAGGATACGAATAGGTTTCTCAACATAGGTCAAATCCTTGCTCACCTGAACCTCAGACCGCTGCAGAATATGAGACTCATCCACCACATACTGTCGCAACAGAGATACGTGGAACACGTCGTGAATACTGGAAATATGCGGTGGCAAAGCTAGTCGATAAGCCAAATCGCCAATGCTCTCCAAGATCCCAAACGGACCGATAAACCTGAGAGACAACTTGCCCTTAAGGCCAAATCTGAGAATTTTAAGAAAAGTTGACACTCTCAGAAACACTTTCTCCCCGACATCGAACTGCAAAGGCCTACGCTTGGTGTTAGCATAGCTGGCCTGACGATCCTGTGCAGTCTTAATCCGTTTCTTGATCTGATCAACAATGTCTACCGCCTGCTGGATAAACTCCGGTCCCTCAGCCTGTCTCTCCTCCAATTCTTCCCAGAAGAGTGGAGTACGGCAACGTCGTCCGTACAACGCCTCAAAAGGTGCCATCCCAATGCTAGTATGATAGCTGTTGTTGTACGCGAACTCGATCAATGGAAAATGATCCTGCCAGGCTGAACCAAAATCCATGACGCACGCTCTAAGCATATCCTCCAAAGTACGGATAGTGCGCTCTGACAGACCATCAGTCTTCGGATGATAGGCAGTACTCAAACTGAGAGTAGTACCCATCGCACGCTGAACACTCCCCCAGAATCTAGAAGTAAACCTGGGGTCCCGATCGCTGACAATGCTCACAGGCACTCCATGAAGTCGAACGATCTCCTGAATGTACAACCGAGCCATACGATCCACATTGTACTCCTGGCTATAGGCAATGAAATGCACTGACTTTATGAGTCGGTTCACCACAACCCAGATAGCATCACAGTTCCTTGGGGATACCGGCAAATGGGTCACAAAGTCCATTGTGATAAACTCCCATTTCCATTCAGGAATAGGCAGACTGTGAAGCAATCCTCCAGGTTGTCGGTGCTCTGCCTTGACCTATTGACACACCAAACATCTCGAAACAAACTGATAAACACTGCGTTTCATTCCCTTCCACCAGAAACGAGTACATAGATCCTTGTACATCTTGTTGCTCCTAGGATGAATACTCAACTTAGTGCGATGCGCCTGAGACAAAATCTCCTCTCGCAACTCTACATCCTTCGGAATCACAAGCCTACCAGACAAACACAGAAAGCCATCTGACTGATAATTAAATCCAGACGAGCTACCCTCGTTAGCTAGACGAGCTAAACGCTGGGTCTTCGAATCAGACATCTGAGCATTTCGAATCCGCGAATACAAAGCTGGCTCAGATAATATCGCAAACATCTGTATACCCTGCATACCTTTCTTATGCTTGAAAGTATATCCTGAAGTACAACAGTCACTGATCGCACTAGACATCGAACAAGTCTGAAATGCGGATAGTCGCACCTTGCGACTCAATGCATCAGCGGTGAGATTAGCAGCTCCCGGATGATACTTAATCTCGCAATCATAGTCCTTAAGCAAGTCCATCCAACGTCTCTGCCTCATGTTCAACTCCGCCTGAGTGGACAAATACTTGAGACTCTTATGGTCGGTGAAGATCTCAAATTTCTCGCCATACAGATAATGACGCTAGATCTTCAAAGCGAACACAATGGCTGCTAACTCCAAATCATGGACTGGGTACTTGTCCTCGTGAAGCTTCAGCTGTCTAGAAGCGTATGCAATCACATGCCCATTCTGAGTCAGGACACAACCTAACCCCTGAAGAGAAGCATCAGTGTATACCACATACCCTCCAGATCCTGACGGTAATGCCAACACTGGCGCAGAAGTCAACCGCCGTCGAAGCTCACAGAAGTTCTCCTCACACTCGGAGGACCACTCGAAATCCACACCCTTGCGGGTCAAAGGTCGAGCTAAATGAGAGAAGTTCAGAATGATGCGACGATAACATCCTGCTAGACCCAAAAAACTACGAATCTCAGTAACTGTCGTTGGACGCGACCAATTAAGCACCGCCTCAATCTTTCTTGGATCAACAGAAATCCCCTCCCTGGATATGATATGGCCAAGAAAGACCACTCGATCCATCCAGAACTCACACTTGCTTAGCTTGGCCTATAACTGCTCATCTCGAAGAGTCTGCAGTACCAACCGCAAGTGAGAAACATGCTTTTCCATATTACGCGAATACACCAAGATGTCGTCAATGAAGACCACGACAAACTTGTCCAAATACTCCCTGAAGACACGGTTCATCAGATCCATGAATACAGCCGGCGCATTAGTCAAACCAAATGGCATCACTAGAAACTCGTAATGCCCATAGCGAATACGGAATGCAGTCTTGGCTACGTCCTGATCTCGGACTCTCAACTGATGATACCCAGATCTCAAGTCAAACTTGGAGTAAACTGAAGTGCCCTGCAGCTGATCAAACAAGTCATCAATACGAGGCAAAGGATACTTGTTGTTCACAGTGACTCGATTCAGCTGCCGATAGTCAATGCACAGCCGCATTGACCCATCCTTCTTCTTCACAAAGAGAACAGGAGCTCCCCAAGAAGATACACTAGGATGAATGTACCCCTTGTCCAAAAGATCCTGTAGCTGATTCTTTAACTCTCGCATCTCTGACGGAGCCAGACGATACGGTGCTCGAGAAATAGGAGAAGTACCCGGCATCAACTCTATGCCAAACTCGACTTCCCTAACAGGAGGAAAACCCGGAATCTCATCAGGAAATAAATCTTGAAATTCATCCACAACAGGAATACTTTCTATCCCAACGCTCTCAGCGGACAAATTAACTGCATAGATAAGGTAGCCTTCCCCGCCAGACTCTAGAGCTCGACAGGCTCTCAAAGCTGATACCAAAGGCATCGGGGGTCGCGCTCCCTCTCCATAGAAAAACCAGCTATCACCCCCCTCCGGATGAAAGTGTACTAATCTCTGGTAGCAGTCCACTGAAGCTCGATAGGTAGTCAACATATCTATTCCCAGAATGCAATCAAAGTCGTCCATCGCAAGAACCATGAGATTCGCTAACAGAATGTTCCCCTCGAACTCTAAAGGGCAACCCATCACTAGACTCTTAGCCAAAGCAGATTGGCCCATCGGAGTAGAAACAGACATCACTACGTCTAGTGCAATGCATGGTAACTTATGCCTCTTAACAAAACGTGCAGAAATGAAGGAATGAGATGCACCAGTGTCAATAAGTACAAGAGCAGGTATACCATAAAGCAGAAATGTACCTGCGATGACTTTCTCATTCTCCTCCACTGCCTGATCATGTCTTAGGGCAAACACCTGGCCAGAAGCTCGTGGCCTCAAATGAAAACTCCCAACAAGCTGTCCCTACGACCTCTGCTGAACGGTGGCCTGAGAACCAGATCCTGAACCAGAACCAGAACCGCCTCCCCCAGATAGTGGACAATCCCTCCAGATATGACCCACCTCACCGCAACGAAAACAAGCTCCAGAAGCTCTACGGCACTTGTCGGATGGATGGTTCTTCCCACAGTGATCACACTTGTCTTTTTTTCCAAAACAGACAACACCAGCAGAGCAATAGGAAGAAGAAGTAGATCCAGACTTCTTAAAATGTTTGGGCACGGGGACCCAAAGAACTAGCAGGTCTTGACTGAGAGAAAGACCTGTTCCGTCGAATGCTGTTGTAGTGACCCGTATCCGTAATTAGCGATTAATGAGTATATTAATCATGTATTCATGTTTAGATTAAGTAAAACTTGATTAAGGAAATTCCAAATGGGTTAACGAAGTCCAGAAATGGATTCAGGACACTCGAAAATAGCCGGGAAGGTCCCAAGGGTTCGGATGGTTCGGAAGCTCCGAACCAAGTCAAGAGGCTCCGAACTGGATCAGAGGATCCGAACTCAGGATCGGAGGCTCCGAAGTGGATCGGAAGCTCCGTCGGTAAGATCGGACGTTCCGATCGGGACCAGGGCACACGTCATCGCTTACGTCAGCAAGGTGATGTCATGGCTGACGTAATATTGGGCGATCGGACGCTGCGAAGATGGGATCGGAGGATCCGATCGTGTTCGGACGTTCCGAACAGGGTCCAGAGGCTCCAAACTCCGTCTATATATAGGGGGCCAAGATTTCATTTCAAAGTGCACCTTTCCCTCTCTTCTCTCTGATTCCTAGGCCTTCTAACTCAGATCTAGGGAGTTCTAGGCATCCTATTAGGAATCCGGAAGTGGCATAGCAATCCAAGCATCGAGGCGGAGCTGTGGCCTAGTTATGAGGCAATTGTCATCAGCGGACTGACGACGGAAGCAGGTATAGCTATGGTCTCCTTAAATTATTTAGGAGTATGCAATAGCTTAATTATGGCTTTTTGTAACGCCCTGTTTTTATCTTAAATGAGTTTATTTGAGTTAATCAGAGATTACAGAGTTCTCGAGCCGGTTTGATTTTGATCAGGGTCCTTTTTGAAAATTTTGGAAATTTCAGGGACTAAAATGCAAATATTAATTTTTATATATTATCTACACTTGAAATTGATTTCTAAAGTCTTCCTCCTACTCCACACAACCGAGAGACTCCATTGAAGCGCCCCTTTTGGATTTCAAGCTTCCAGATTTCCTCCCGAACTCGATCCGGCCGTTAGAAAGTATTTCTGAAGGCAGATTATCGATCACTGCAGTGAGAGCTCTGTTATACCGTAAGTATTTCTCCGATCAAAATTTTTTTGTTTTTCTGAGGTTTTTAGAATCGATCTAGATTCTAGTATGTTGTTCTTGGCAGAGTTCTGATTGTTTATTATCCGTCGGTTTTGAATTAGAGCGACGTTCGGATTTGTTGTGATTTTTGAAAGCCATTTTCGGAAGTTTGAGTTTTGAGATTTGTTGGGATTGCTTTGTTGTTGTTGTATTAGCATTGTTATGAGATTATATCGGTATTGAACTGCTGTCCGCGTTTTCGGTTTGTTCAGTTTTTAGCCGTTATGCCGTCGGTTTGAGTTTTGGGATTTCGAACCGTTTTTGAGTGTTGAACTTGGCTTGTAAGTTGATCATGGTTATTGATCTTTGATTTGTATCTGAACAGATTCGTTTGGAGTTTGTCAAGCCCAGGGTTAACAGCATTTGTTCGTTTCAGAGATTTGGACGAAGAACGGTATAGATAATTACCTTGAGCCTTGTTGTTGTTTAGATTGGTTAGACTTTGATATAATCTTTTGTTGTAGCTTCCCAGAAGTTGAAACTACTGCCTTGAAAGGTAAAAGCAGACATCGATAGCGGGATAGCATACTCGGGACAGTTGGTTCTCGAGTTTCCCTTAAAAGAACATACTTTCATCTACACTCGTTCTGGCATGAGGAACTTGTGTTCTGTTGTTTTGATTGAGCTTTTGTTATATGGCTATGTTTTATGTTCTGTTATGCATTCATCTTGAGCCAATATTGTTTTCAGCGGGCAGAACCGCCCTTTTTGTCTAGAAGTTTGGGAACTATAATTGAGTGGCCTAGGTCGTAGTCATTTCGCCTAGTGCTAGCATACTCATTATAGTTGCTCAAAGTATAGAGAAGTGGGATACGTGGCACCACCTCGATTGGGAGAGTCTTGGCTTTTAATTGCTTACTTATTGAATTACTCCTTTAATTGTTGTTTAGAACCGAGGTCTCACATTAAGTGGTATCAGAGACGTTAAGATTCTTGGTCGAACTAGAGTGAGCGGGTAGATCGAGTCTGCGTGTATTGTCTCCTCGAATGTGTTTGAATTATTTTAAATGTGTACTTAATTCCATGCGAGCATGCTTTATTATTGAGAATTATTGAATTACATGGTTATGTGATTTAAATTATAAAGCATGATCTACTTGAAATATAACTGTTTCTGTTATCGACTGGTATCCGGTATTCCAAGCGGTTGTAAGGGCACTGATTGTAGCGATTGAGATATCTCGTGTCCTAACCTTTGATTATCAGATGGGTCCTCATCGAGTGATAAACATAAACACACCGCCAGTTATCCCTGCAACTGAGCAAGCTAGCACTGAAGTTGATCAGTTGGATGCTTCAGCAACGCCTATGGAAACCTTGTTGAAGAGGTTTCAGTCGTTCAATCCGCCATTATTGATGGGTTCAGAAAATCCAGTTGACTGCGAGAGTTAGTTGGATGATATTGATCAGATATTCGATTCCATTGATTACACAGATGACCGCAGAATCAGGTTAGTCATTCATCAGCTACGTGAGGTTGCTAAGAGCTGGTGGATCATGACAAAGAAAGCAATAGAGAATAGAGGTACGGAAGTTACTTGGACTCTTTTTAAATCTGAATTCTATAAGCGATTTTTCCCTATCTCGTACCGTAAGGACAAGGGAGCAGAATTTTCCAATTTGAGACAAGGGAATCTTAACATCGAAGAGTACGTTGCCAAGTTTGATAGTCTGTTGCGTTTTGCACCACTAATTTCCGGAGATGAAGAAGCTAAGGCAGATCATTTCATAAATGGCTTGAATCCTGACATCTTCACTTTGGTAAACACTGCTAGTCCAGACAATTTTGCGGATGCCATGAATCACGCAAAGGGAGTAGAAGCAGGCTTGTGGAGGCAAAGAGGTAATCAGGTAGCACCTCAGCAGCAGAGGCAGTATCAGAACCAACCCCCTCAGTATCAGAATCAGCCACCTCAGCATCAGAACCAGCAGCAGAGGTATGAAGGTGGTAACAGTGGGGAAAATAGAAAGGATCAGTACAAGGAAAGAGGTAATTCAGGACCGAGTTTTGGGTCATCATCCTTGTACTGCAGCAAGTGTGGAGGAAGGCACTCACCGGATCAGTGTGTGGGAGTCTTCGGCAATTGTAACACATGTCAGCAACCGGGACACTTCTCTAAGGTGTGCCCTCAGCGTAATAGAGATAGAGCTCAGAGTGGGAGTTCATCTAGACCTGCAGCTCAGCCTGAGAGGCAGTCTTCTGCAGTGCACTCTTTCCAGCCTCAGCAGCAGAACAGACAGGGAGGTAGTACCAGTGCAAATCAGCCTCCGAGACAGCAAGCACGAGTCTTTGCTCTGACAGAGGATCAGGCTCAAGCAGCACCTGACGATGTTATAGCAGGTAACTGTTCGATTTTTGGTTATTCTGCTCATGTCTTGATAGATACAGGTGCTTCCCATTCTTTTATCTCTGAGAAATTCGTATTATTGCATGCTTTGCCAACTGAATTGTTGCCTACAGTAGTAGCTGTTACTTCACCTTTGGGTGGAGGAATTATTTCTGTCAGATTAGTCAGGAACTGTGAACTGGGTTTTGAAGGAAAATTGTTAGAATTCGACTGTATTGTACTTGGACTGTGAGATTTTGATTGTATTGTCGGAATAGATGCTTTAACCAAGTACAGGGCGACAGTCGATTGTTTCCAGAAAGTTTTCAGGTTCAGACCGGAAATGGCAGACGAGTGGAAATTCTTTGGTAAGGGTTCTCGATCTAGAATTCCTTTGATTTCAGTGTTATCTATGACTCGTTTGCTACAGAAAGGTGCAGAAGGATTTTTGGTGTATGCAGTTGATGTACTGAAATCTAGCCCAGCTTTGGTAGATTTACCGGTGGTTAGAGAATTTGCGGATGTGTTCCCGAAAGATGTTCCTGGATTGCCGCCTATTCGAGAAATCGAATTCAGCATTGACTTAGTGCCAGGTACTCAACCTATTTCAAAAGCTCCTTATCGTATGGCACTTGTTGAATTTAGAGAGTTGAAGGAGCAGCTTGAGGATTTGATTGCCAAGGGATACATCAGATCTAGTGTATCGCCTTGGGGTGCTCCTGTTCTATTCGTTCGGAAGAAGGATGGTTCTATGCGGCTTTGTATCGACTACCGTCAATTGAATCAGGCTACAGTTAAGAACAGGTATCCTTTACCCCGAATAGATGACTTGTTTGATCAGCTGTAGGGTTCTTCTGTCTACTCTAAGATTGATCTGAGGTCAGGTTATCACCAGTTGAGAGTGCGAGAGGAAGACGTTCCTAAGACCGCATTCAGGACGAGGTATGGTCACTTTGAGTTTATAGTCATGCCGTTCGGTTTGACTAACGCCCCAGCGGTTTTTATGGGTTTTATGAACCGTATCTTTCAGCGTTATTTAGATGAGTTCGTCATTATCTTTATCGATGATATTCTTATCTACTCGAAGAACCGTACTGACCATGCAGAGCACTTGAGGACCGTATTGCAGATTTTGCGAGTTGAGCAGTTGTTTGCCAAGCTGTCGAAATGCGAATTTTGGTTAGATCGAGTTGTCTTTCTCGGTCATATTATTTCTGAAGATGGGATTTCTGTCGATCCCAGTAAGATTGAAGCGGTTATGAATTGGCCTAGACCGACATCAGTACCTGAGATCCGAAGCTTCATGGGTTTAGCGGGTTATTATCGCAGATTCATCGAGGGTTTCTCATCTATTGCCAAGCCAATTACCCAGCTGACTCAGAAGAATGCGCCTTTTGTTTAGACTCCAGATTGTGAGGCTAGCTTTGTTGATCTGAAGAGGAGACTGACCAGTGCTCCAATTCTTTCTATTCCGAAGGGTACTGGAGGTTTCACAGTCTATTGTGATGCTTCTAACCGAGGCTTGAGTTGTGTTCTTATGCAGCATAAGCATGTGATAGCGTATGCATCGAGGCAGCTGAAACCGCACGAGACTCGTTATCCGGTCCATGATCTTGAACTAGCTGCGATCGTCTTTGCTCTGAAGATCTGGCATCACTATCTTTATGGTGAGTCTTTCGAGATCTTTTCTGACCATAAGAGCCTTAATACTTGTTTTCACAGGCAGAGCTACATATGAGACAGAGAAGATGGTTAGATCTGTTGAAGGATTTCGACTGTGAAATCAAGTACTATCCGGGGAAGTCTAATGCAGTTGCAGATGCCTTGAGCTGAAAGCTTTGTTCTTTATCTCTTTCTACTATCGGTGTTTCTCAGTTGATCGATGATTGTTGCACTTCTGGTTTAGAGTTTGAACCAGATAGGGAGACTATCAGAGTATTTGCTATTCAAGCCGAGCCAGAGTTGTTTGTTGCAATCAGAGAAGCACAGAAGTCTGAGCCGAGCATCCAGATTTCTGTAGAGAAAGTCAGATCGGGTCATCAGTTTGAATTCCAGGTTAGAGATGATGTTTTGTTCGTGAATAACCGTATTGTTGTGCCTGATATTTCGGAGTTGAGACAGCGTATTCTCCGAGAGGCTCATTGCAGTCGGTTTAGTATTCATCCTGGAGGTCGTAAGATGTACAACGATCTGAAGAACCAGTTCTGGTGGAAGAGAATGAAGAGCAACGTAGCGAGGTTTGTATCTCGGTGTTTGAATTGTCAACAGGTGAAAGCAGAACGAAAGCAACCAGGAGGTCTGTTGTACAGTCTATCTGTTCCTGAATGGAAGTGGGATCACATTTCCATGGATTTCGTCACGAAGCTACCACGATCCGTTCGAGGATGCGATGCCATTTGGGTAGTGATCGACCGATTGACGAAGTCTGCATGTTTTATTCCGTACAGGATGACGTATCGTCATGATCAGATGGCTGAGTTGTATGTTAGCAATGTTGTGAGATTGCATGGTGTGCCGAAGTCGATCGTTTCAGACAGAGATCCTAGATTCACTTCTCACTTCTGGCACAGTCTTCAGGGGGCACTTGGTACTCAATTGCATCTGAGTACATCTTATCATCCTCAGACCGATGGACAGTCAGAGCGGACTATCCAGACATTAGAGGATATGCTGCGAGCGGTAGTGCTAGATTTTGGCACTAGTTGGCAGGATTCTTTGCCTCTTGTCGAGTTTTCTTACAACAACAACTTCCAAGCGAGTATCGGTATGGAGCCTTTTGAGGCATTGTATGGTAAGAAATACCGATCTCTGTTGTTTTGGGATGACTTGTCCGAGTCACCAGATTTGGGACCGGATATGCTTCGAGATATGGCAGAGCAGGTTAAGATCATTCAGACCAGAATGAAGTCAGATCAAGATAGACAGGCGAAGTATGCGAACGTCAGACGTAGACCTCTGAGTTTTGAGCAGGGAGACCGCGTTTTCCTTAAGATTTCTCCGTTCAGAGGCACTGTCAGATTCGGTAAGAGAGGAAAGTTGTCTCCGAGATTCATCGGTCCGTACGAGATTCTCGAGAAGATAGGCGATCTTGCCTACAGACTTGCACTTCCTCCGTCTTGATCTGGTATTCACGACGTTTTTCACGTCTCTATGCTGCGAAAGTATCATCCAGATCCTTCACATATCCTTCAGCCTGACGAAGCCAAATTAGACGAGACTCTGAGCTACTTTGAGCGACCGATTCAGATCCTTGATCGGAAGGAGAAACAACTCAGGACCAAGTTGATTCCGTTGGTGAAAGTGCAGTGGAGCCGTCACGGCATTGAGGAAGCGACTTGGGAGACAGAGTCTGACATAAGACAGCAATTTTCGGAGTTATTCGGATGACGTGAGTTCTTCTTACTGTCTTTAGTCCTTTATTCTATCTTATGAGTTGTGGTTCTCATTGATTTCGAGGACGAAATCTCTTCTTAGTGGGGGAGAATTGTAACGCCCTGTTTTTATCTTAAATGAGTTTATTTGAGTTAATCAGAGATTACAGAGTTCTCGAGCCGGTTTGATTTTGATCAGGGTCCTTTTTGCAAATTTTGGAAATTTCAGGGACTAAAATGCAAATATTGATTTTTATATATTATCTACACTTGAAATTGATTTCTAAAGTCTTCCTCCTCCTCCACACAACCGAGAGACTCCATTGAAGCGCCCCTTTTGGATTTCAAGCTTCCAGATTTCCTCCCGAGCTCGATCCGGCCGTTAGAAAGTATTTCTGAAGGCAGATTATCGATCACTGCAGTGAGAGCTCTGTTATACCGTAAGTATTTCTCCGATCAGATATGTTTTGTTTTTCAGAGGTTGTTAGAATCGATCTAGATTCTAGTATGTTGTTCTTGGCAGAGTTCTGATCGTTTATTATCTGTCGGTTTTGAATTAGAGCGACGTTCGGATTTGTTGTGATTTTTGGAAGCCATTTTCGAAAGTTTGAGGTTTGAGATTTGTTGGGATTGCTTTGTTGTTGTTGTATTAGCATTGTTATGAGATTATATCGGTATTGAACTGCTGTTCGCGTTTCTGGTTTGTTCAGTTTTTAGCCGTTATGCCGTCGGTTTGAGTTTTGGGATTTCGAACCGTTTTTGAGTGTTGAACTTGGCTTGTAAGTTGATCATGGTTATTGATCTTTGATTTGTATCTGAACAGATTCGTTTGGAGTTTGTCAAGCCCAGGGTTAACAGCATTTGTTCGTTTCAGAGATTTGGACGAAGAACGGTATAGATAATTACCTTGAGCCTTGTTGTTGTTTAGATTGGTTAGACTTTGATACAATCTTTTGTTGTAGCTTCCCAGAAGTTGGAACTACTGCCATGAAAGGTAAAAGCAGACATCGATAGCGGGATAGCATACTCGGGACAGTTGGTTCTCGAGTTTCCCTTAAAAGCACATACTTGCATCTACACTCGTTCTGGCATGAGGAACTTGTGTTCTGTTGTTTTGATTGAGCTTTTGTTATATGGCTATGTTTTATGTTCTGTTATGCATTCATCTTGAGCCAATCTTGTTTTCAGCGGGCAGAACCGCCCTTTTGTCTAGACGTTTGGGAACTATAATTGAGTGGCCTAGGTCGTAGTCATTTTGCCTAGTGCTAGCATACTCATTATAGTTGCTCAAAGTCTAGAGGAGTGGGATACGTGGCACCACCTCGATTGGGAGAGTCGGTGAGTGGTTACGTGATCTCATCCTCGGGTTCCCAAAAGCACAGAAGAAATCCCTCGTTTATCAGATTTGATATCCCGGTTTAAAGACATGCATTTCATTACGTTGTTATTGATTTCGTTGTTGTTTTGAAAGCATGTTTGTTGTTGTATTACTTGTATGTTGCTTTTACTGGGATTATCATTCTCACCGGTTATCCGGCTGTTGCTTTGTTTTGTATGTGTACTTGGCAACAGGTGGGGCAGGATCAAGTCCGAAGAGGCATGGTTAGCTTTGAGGGAATGATGCAGAAGTGAGACTCGGTTTAGAAGTCTTGTTAGCATGACAATCTAGTTTATGTTTTGAAGCATGTTAAGAACTGGAACTTGGATTGGAAGTGGTCTTGCTTGTGGTTAGAACTCTTGTATTCTGTATTCGGCTTGTAATAGCTAGCATCGATGCGTGTTCTTCACTTTTATGTATTTAACTGCTATGTTGTTGGATATATATATTAGTTGGATCATGTTAGAGTTCTTTTGGTTATGATATTGCACTTTTGGAGGCTTGTTTTGAGCCAATTCAGCAGGCCATGCGCGCCCGCACCTTGTTGGAAAACTGGCGAGTTCCCAGACCAATTACGATTGATACCCGGTGCAGCGGAAGTTTAAAAAATTTTTTCATGGAACGTTTCCATGGTATGGGTATCAACCGTTCATCGATTGAATTACGTGTGTGTAAAATTTAAATAACAATTAAATAAATTTTACCTCAAATCTCGCAACGAGATTAATGGACACCAACAGAACAATTCTGCTCTTGTTGTCTCTCCCTGGAACCGATGAACGCCTTCAATCAGGTCCACGAACAGAGGTTTAATCCCTCTGATAGATTGCACTAGAAAATCTATCAGAAGTTTTCTGCGAAGAGAATACACGAATTTGATTCGTTATTCCTTACTGCGATTCAAAATCACAGACCGGAATTTTCTCGGGCAGAGGGGGAGGGGTCGGCCGAAATTTTCTTTTAGAGAGACTAGGGTTTTCGATTTTTTTTCTCAAAAATTATGACCCATTGTATATAATTTCTGTACTGAAATAACTTATTTATAATGCAGGCCACTAACACCTTAGGGCCCATTAGTCATAAGCTGGGGCCCGACAAGCAAAGCCCGCTCGTTCAGAAATTAATATAAAATTCATCGTGACTCCGATTGATGAAACGATTTCACCAATGTGCACAGAAACCATTTCTGCACGTTTTAAAGTCAAAATAAATTTTCCTGAATCCGAATTCAGTGGTTTCCAAAAATGTCCATCCCTATGTCATTTTAGGAAATCCTACTCCCTTACTCTTATTTAAGAATTCCAACTTCTTAGTTCATTAAATTTAACTCTTTAAATTTAACTATCTCAACGGGGATTAAAACTCCATTACACTGTGTGACCCTCAATGGTTCAGGGATACAGCTAGCCGTGGGCTCACAACTCCTTGTGACTCGGAACAACACTTTTCCGACTTGCCCAACGAATCATGGTAAAGCGCCTAGCAACATCGCCCCATGATTCCCTAGGTATCACTGATAGTGCCTACAAGAACCAGTAGATTTTGGTTAGCGTACACGGTCCCTTCATCCATATATCCCGATCGAATCAACAACCATTGGTATATCGAGAGTCGCTCAAGATTCGATAACTATGCAATACATCTTGAAGATCAAATTAGTGACATCGCATGTGCTACTAAGAAACCATTTCTTAAATCACATCAAGTACTCTGGCCAGAGATTTGTCACACTAATATCTCCTCAGATCGCATAGGATATCCACACTCGCAAGTATGTGGTGAATCCTTGACAACAATGCATTGACTCCTATATGTGTCGTAACTGTACCCAATCTCGACACCTGATGACCCCCTCAGAGTCGGTAAACGAGTCAAAGCACAGTACTAGCATATAGAGTCTCCATGATGTTTCAAGTCGTAAGGACTAATGGTGTACAACCAAAACCGCGGACTTTATCCACTCGATAAGTGATAACCACTTGGAAAGTCCGGATAGGGTAGTTCGACTATTCATCCTATGAATATCCATTTGCATGCTTCGAACATCTCCATGTTCCCTACCAATGAAACGTGGTACTCCGCATCGCAAATGCTAGTCTCAAACTCGAGCGATCCTTATCCTTATTATCGGACGGCTCAATCGACTAGGAACGGTTTTAGAATATACAGTGACTATAAGATGTATTTCATGATAGACATCTCCATGTTCTACCACATCTTACATACACTATAGTATATTCAAGGTCTTTATCAAAACAACAATAGTATATCACAATATAACAATATGAAGTAATATAAAGTCATTGCCATAAAAGTGTAAATAATATTAAACAAAAGATTGTTTATACAAAGAGTCAACAAAGCCCATAGCCACACAGTTGGCTCACTGGGCACCCACTCTTACAATCTCCCACTTGCCCTATAGCCAACTAGTCATACTACGTAGACTCATTGCTTCGCGATGTTTGTCAAACAATGGTCCTGGCAAAGGCTTAGTAAGTGGATCAGCGATATTGTCTGCAGAGGCCACTCGTTCGACACTGATGTCTCCTCTTTCCACAATCTCCCGGATTATGTGGTATTTCCTCAGTACGTGTTTGGATCTTTGATGAGACCTTGGTTCCTTTGCTTGAGCAACGGCACCCGTGTTGTCGCAGTACACCGGGACTGGACCAACAAATTCAGGAATGACGCCCAACTCTTGGACGAAATTCCTCATCCAAACGGCCTCTTTAGCAGCAGCTGATGCTGCAATGTATTCAGCCTCAGTGGTGGAATCCGCTGTGGTGTCCTGCTTGGAACTCTTCCAAGAGACAGCACCACCATTGAGCATGAACACAAATCCAGAGGTTGACTTCGAGTCATCCACATCACTTTGGAAGCTAGAGTCGGTATAGCCTTCCAGTTTGAGTTCTCGTCCTCCATAAACCATGAACATATTCTTAGTCCTTCGCAAGTACTTAAGAATGTCCTTCACGGCTTTCCAATGCATCTGACCAGGATTAGACTGATATCTGCTCGTGACACTCAGAGCAAATGCTACATCCGGTCTGGTAGATATCATCCCATACATGATACTACCTATAGCTGACGCATATGGTACATGTGTCATATTCTCTATCTCTGCATCAGTCTTGGGACACATAGACTTGGATAGAGAAACTCCATGACACATGGGTAGATGTCCTCTCTTGGACCCATCCATTGAAAACCGTTTCAATATGGTATCGATGTAGGTTGATTGAGTGAGTCCTATCATTCTCTTAGATCTATCCCTATAGATCTGTATCCCAAGAATGTAGGATGCCTCACCCAAATCCTTCATCGAAAATCTACCTGATAACCATATCTTTGTTGACTGCAACATCCCTACATCATTCCCAATGAGTAGGATGTCATCAACATAAAGTACTAAGAATGTCACCGCATCCTTAACTACTTTCTTGTACACGCAAGGTTCCTCCGGGTTCTTGATGAAACCAAAATCTTTAATTGTTTCATCAAATTTATGGTTCCAACTTCTTGATGCTTGTTTTAGACCATAAATTGATCTCTGAAGCTTGCATACCTTATGCTCGCTTCCCATGGATGTGAACCCCTCAGGCTGCTTCATATAGATTTCTTCCTTAATGTCTCCATTAAGAAAAGCAGTCTTCACATCCATCTGCCATATCTCATAGTCATACCATGCAGCTATGGCAATTAGGATTCTTATGGACTTGAACATTGCGACTGGTGAAAAGGTTTCATCATAGTCAACTCCTTGCCTTTGAGTATAACCTTTCGCCACCAATCGCGCCTTGTAAGTCAATATCTTACCATCAGGCCCAAGCTTTCTTTTGTAGATCCATTTACACCCTATTGGAACAATTCCATCGGGAGGATCCACTAAAGACCAGACTTGGTTAGTATGCATCGAATCCAATTCTGATTGCATAGCTTCAAGCCATAAATTCGAATCCGCATCAGAAATTGCTTCCTTGAAGCTTCTTGGATCACATCCAATGTCGGGTTCATCTTGACCCTCTTCAAGAAGAAGACCATATCGAACTGGAGGTCTAGAAGTCCTCTCGGATCTTCTAGGTGCAGGCGTGTCCAGCAATGGTTCCTGAGGTGTGGGATCGTTATTTTGTATTTCGGGTTCTTCTCGAACTTCTTCGAGTTCCATCATCTCGCCTTTCTTATCCAATAAGAACTCCTTCTCCAAGAAGGTGGCATTCCGTGAAACAAACACCTTTGTTTCAGCAGGATAATAGAAATAATATCCGATTGAATTCTTCGGATACCCCACAAAATAACACAAGCTGGATCGACTATCCAACTTATCTCCCACTGTCCGCTTCACGTAAGCAGGACATCCCCAAATCCTCAAGTATGAATACTTAGGAGCTTTGCCATTCCATAACTCGTATGGTGTTTTGTCCACTGCTTTAGTGTGGACGTTATTCAACAATAATACCGCCGTTTCAAGCGCATAGCCCCAAAACGAAGGTGGAAGCTCAGTGAAGCTCATCATGGATCGAACCATGTCCAACAAAGTTCGATTACGACGCTCCGATACACCATTAAGCTGTGGTGTCATAGGAGGAGTCCACTGAGAGAGAATCCCATTCTCTTTTAGATAGTCCAAAAACTCGGTACTCAAGTATTCTCCACCTCGATCCGATCGAAGTGCTTTAATACTTTTACCTAGCTTGTTTTCTACTTCAGCCTTGAATTCTTTGAACTTTTCAAATGCTTCAGACTTATATTTCATTAAATATAAATACCCATACCTAGAATAATCATCAGTAAAGGTAATGAAGTAGGTGTGGCCATGTTGAGTCCCTACTCTAAATGGACACAAACATCTGTATGGATCAAATCCAACAGATTTTGACTACGTTCAGGCTTCCCCTTAAAAGGAGATTTAGTCATTTTCCCTTTTAGGCAGGATTCACAAGTAGGTAGAGAGTTAATATCAGACATATCAAACATGCCCTCTCCCACTAGCTTGTTCATCCTCCTTGAGGAAATATGACCTAGTCTAGCGTGCCAAAGGTTTGCCGGGTTTTGACTATCGATTTTCCTTTTGTTTGTTGTCGCCGTTTGTCAATACAATTTACTGGAAGTTCTTTTAGTTTTAATTTGTATTGATCGTTTCCACGTTTTCCATTCCAATTAAACATTCATTCTTGTAAATATTGCAAATCCCATTCACAAAATTACAAGAATAACCATCTCTATCAAGCATAGAAATAGAAATAATGTTTTTAATTAAATCTGGCACAAATAAAACATCTCTCAACAATAATTTAAAACCATTCTGCAAAATCAAACAAACATCTCCAATGGCCGTAGTTTCAACTCTGGAACCATTCCCGAGCCTCAGCTGGGTCTCACCCATTCTAAGCCTGCGACTTCTTGTCATCACCTGCAAATCATTGCAAATGTGAGATCCACATCCGGTATCCAATACCCAAGAAGTTGTATTAAGTGACATGTTTATTTCGATATAGAACATACCCTTTGCAGTTCCCAACTGCTCAAGATACTCCTTGCAGTTGCGCTTCCAATGACCCGGCTTCTTGCAGTAATGGCAAACATCCTTGGATTTTCCATCGTTTGAAGCCTTTGTCTTTTGATTCTTCTCGGGTTCCACTTTCTTGGGTGGGGCAGAACGTTTCTTGCCCTTCATACTTGGCCCCTTCTTAGCAGAAGATGAGGAGCCCACCAAGAAAGCTGGCTTATCCTTCTTAAGTGTGGATTCATATGTAACGAGCATATTGACCATCTCTTCAAGGGTGGCCTCTATCTTGTTCATATTAAAATTTATCACGAATCCATCAAATGAAGAAGGAAGAGATAGAAGCAGCAAGTCCACATTGAGTTCATGCTCCAACACCAAATCAAGGGTCGCTAACTTCTGTATGAGCCAAATCACTCGTACCCCATGATCACGGACCGAAGTCCCTTCACGCATGCGGCACGTCATCAACTCCTTAACAGTAGAGAACCTTTCAGCCCTCGACTGAGCCCCAAAAAGTTCCTTGAGTTGCGTGTGAATGTCAGCAGCATTCACCGTGTCCTCAAATCGCCTCTGGAGTTCATCAGACATCGAGGCTTGCATATAGCATTTGGTCTTGATGTCATGGTCACACCATGCATCAAGTTTGGCCAATTCCTCCGGACTTATGTCAGCTGGTGCTTCCTTCGGAGGTGCTTTCTCTAACACGTAGAGCATTTTCTCCGAAGTTAAGACAATCTTCAACTTCCGGAACCATTCCGTATAGTTGGCGCCAGTCAGCTTGTTTTGTTCGAGGATCGAGAATAAAGGATTTCGCGAATTCATTGTATGAAATACTGAAAAGGAAAAACAGACATATATCAATGATTGTTTAACAATTTACTAAGACATAAAATAGGCGAATTTAATTTTATGAATCTCACTCCCACTATTTTAACGATTTCACCACCCTCTAGTGAAAACGGGAAACTTTTTCCTTAGTGAGAACATGGAGTCCAATTGACAAACTTATGGTCCCGAATAATATCAACCAACCATAATTCTCAAAAGGTAGAGCCCAATTGCTTCCAAAGCAACCCCCATGTATTTACCTCATGTCCAATAAGGGCCCAATAATATGACGCCGTTTAAAGTGACATGTCAAGATGACCCATCAATATTAAGTTGTGATGGACGGTCGCCATGTGGATCCCCCAATAATATGAGCCGATCCCATGGGAGTTCCACCCAACTTACAACATTTGTCGATCCAATGTACAGCTTTCCGACGGACGGGCCCCCCCAATAATATGAGCCGGACCGTATCCGCGGGTAGCATCACATACATTGACCGTTGATGGAAGGTAGGAACATTTAAACAATATTTAAATTTCCTTTATTTATCTTGATATAAATTTTAAATCATATTTAAAATGAGGGATTTTATTTATAAAAATATTTGTCTCATCATATTTAATTTATTGCATGCATTGCCGGATTCACGCAATTTATGTCTAAACATGCATACAATCATAATATCACATATTATATAGGATGATCGATTCCATTTCTAATTGACCCGTGGTTGCCAATCACGGGTCTTAGTCCAATCCTAGGTAATATGCAGTATGCAAATGCAATCCTATTACATATGCTTCCAATTTACATTTCTTCAGTCTTCATTGTCTGCTGGGCCCACCATCTTCAAATCTTGATCTCCCACTAAATCTAATGTATTTACAATAAATAACAATGACAAGTAGGGGATACATTTTTAGGGGGTGGGAACGGGCTATAAACCAAGCCCACTTTTATTACATATGACATTCATATCGGGTCATAAACCAGGCCCATTAATAAAACCAACAACAATAAAGACAAAATGTAAATTCCTAACATACACCTACAAAATTGGTCATGGCAATCGATCATCCTTATCCAATAACATTTAATTCAAAATTAATTTATTGGATAACATGCTGTGGCAATTCAAATTTAAACAAGATAAAATCATATTTTATATATAAAATCACATTTCACATATAAAATCATATTTTATCTCCATATCAAATAAAATCATATTTTATCTATAAAATCCAATTTTACAAATAAAATCATATTTTACTTAATATATCATAAGATCATATCTTATCATCAATTGTACCAAAATAATTGATTTCAAAATTCAATTTATCCAAAATCAATTTTAAAATTTACGGACTCGAACAATTCGATCCGAAATCTCGTGAACCAATCAAAAACAATTTTTTGACCGGACCAAAAATAAAATTTTAACATATTAAAATTAATTTTTAATAAAATATTAATTTTTCCCGCGGGCCACCCGGGACACTCCCGGGTTGGCCCGCACCCGGGGCGCGGGCCGGGGCAGCCCGGCTGCCCCCTTAGGGCAGCAACGCTTGCTGCCCTGGCGGCGCCTGGCGCCGCCGCTGGGCGGCGCCGAGCGCCGCCCTTGGGCGGCGCTGTGCACCGCCCTGGGCGGCGCCGAGCGCTGCCCTGCGCAGCGCACAGCGCTGCCCTGGGCAGCGCCGTGCGCCGCCCCTGGGGGCAGCGACCATCGCTGCCCCCTCCGGGCAGCGATCCAATCGCTGCCCGGGTTTCGCCCCCGGAAAAAAAATTTATTTTTTTTTATTAAAAATATTTATTTTGTTTCATAAACCGAGACTCAAAAATTTTGTACAATTGATTAATTCAATCGATTGATCTGAGCAACCTGGCTCTGATACCACTGTTGGAAAACTGGCGAGTTCCCAGACCAATTACGATTGATACCCGGTGCAGCGGAAGTTTAAAAATTTTTTTCATGGAACGTTTCCATGGTATGGGTATCAACCGTTCATCGATTGAATTACGTGTGTGTAAAATTTAAATAACAATTAAATAAATTTTACCTCAAATCTCGCAACGAGATTAATGGACACCAACAGAACAATTCTGCTCTTGTTGTCTCTCCCTGGAACCGATGAACGCCTTCAATCAGGTCCACGAACAGAGGTTTAATCCCTCTGATAGATTGCACTAGAAAATCTATCAGAAGTTTTCTGCGAAGAGAATACACGAATTTGATTCGTTATTCCTTACTGCGATTCAAAATCACAGACCGGAATTTTCTCGGGCAGAGGGGGAGGGGTCGGCCGAAATTTTCTTTTAGAGAGACTAGGGTTTTCGATTTTTTTTCTCAAAAATTATGACCCATTGTATATAATTTCTGTACTGAAATAACTTATTTATAATGCAGGCCACTAACACCTTAGGGCCCATTAGTCATAAGCTGGGGCCCGACAAGCAAAGCCCGCTCGTTCAGAAATTAATATAAAATTCATCGTGACTCCGATTGATGAAACGATTTCACCAATGTGCACAGAAACCATTTCTGCACGTTTTAAAGTCAAAATAAATTTTCCTGAATCCGAATTCAGTGGTTTCCAAAAATGTCCATCCCTATGTCATTTTAGGAAATCCTACTCCCTTACTCTTATTTAAGAATTCCAACTTCTTAGTTCATTAAATTTAACTCTTTAAATTTAACTATCTCAACGGGGATTAAAACTCCATTACACTGTGTGACCCTCAATGGTTCAGGGATACAGCTAGCCGTGGGCTCACAACTCCTTGTGACTCGGAACAACACTTTTCCGACTTGCCCAACGAATCATGGTAAAGCGCCTAGCAACATCGCCCCATGATTCCCTAGGTATCACTGATAGTGCCTACAAGAACCAGTAGATTTTGGTTAGCGTACAGTACGGTCCCTTCATCCATATATCCCGATCGAATCAACAACCATTGGTATATCGAGAGTCGCTCAAGATTCGATAACTATGCAATACATCTTGAAGATCAAATTAGTGACATCGCATGTGCTACTAAGAAACCATTTCTTAAATCACATCAAGTACTCTGGCCAGAGATTTGTCACACTAATATCTCCTCAGATCGCATAGGATATCCACACTCGCAAGTATGTGGTGAATCCTTGACAACAATGCATTGACTCCTATATGTGTCGTAACTGTACCCAATCTCGACACCTGATGACCCCCTCAGAGTCGGTAAACGAGTCAAAGCACAGTACTAGCATATAGAGTCTCCATGATGTTTCAAGTCGTAAGGACTAATGGTGTACAACCAAAACCGCGGACTTTATCCACTCGATAAGTGATAACCACTTGGAAAGTCCGGATAGGGTAGTTCGACTATTCATCCTATGAATATCCATTTGCATGCTTCGAACATCTCCATGTTCCCTACCAATGAAACGTGGTACTCCGCATCGCAAATGCTAGTCTCAAACTCGAGCGATCCTTATCCTTATTATCGGACGGCTCAATCGACTAGGAACGGTTTTAGAATATACAGTGACTATAAGATGTATTTCATGATAGACATCTCCATGTTCTACCACATCTTACATACACTATAGTATATTCAAGGTCTTTATCAAAACAACAATAGTATATCACAATATAACAATATGAAGTAATATAAAGTCATTGCCATAAAAGTGTAAATAATATTAAACAAAAGATTGTTTATACAAAGAGTCAACAAAGCCCATAGCCACACAGTTGGCTCACTGGGCACCCACTCTTACACACCTCGGGTGGCGCGTCCCGCGTCCCGCACTTCATTTCGAAAGTTTTGGTCAGAGCTTCAGGCGCGCTCGTGCCTCGTGTGGCGCGCCCGCGCAAGGGCTTGGGCAGGACGCCATGCGCGCCCGCGCCTCACCTTTTAAAAAAAAAATGCTCTTGGCTTTTAATTGCTTACTTATTGAATTACTCCTTTAATTGTTGTTTAGAACCGAGGTCTCACACTTTTAGAGCTTAATTATTGATGCATGGGTATTTGTATTGTAGAGCTGATATAGGCTTGGAACCTAGAGTGGGACTGCTAGGAACTTCCTGTAGTATGGTACGTAAGTACAGACTGAGATAGCCAGCGGGTTTTTCATGCTTATATGTTGCATTTGTATGTCATTTATTATGCAGCATGTGCATATCATATTGTGCCTATCCATCTTGTGAGATGAGCCATGTAGGGCCGCTCAGCCCTGTCTGGACGGGTGATGACTAGTGCCTAGTGACTGACGGGTCATGGGTGATTAGCATCTGGAGACACAGACCACGTCCTATAGGAATGAGCAGTGTCGATAGGGTTTGCTGCCCGGGTTGTACCACTCATGTCCTAGGCGCCATTACTGAGCAGTTATATACAGTTATCCCAGATATGGATACCCTATCATTTGTATGCATCATATTTGTATGTTTTACCTAGTGCTTTCGTATTGAGCTTAGAGCTCACGTCCAATCTTTTCTGTGTATTTGGACACCCCATTCGACGGGGCAGGTGTAGATGCAGGATTGAGCACCCGGAGCTTGGAGTAGCCAGTGACAAGTGAAGACAGCAGGATTAGCTATAGGTTTTGCCTTTAGGCTATTTATTCGATTTGGTTGTATAAATCTTATTGGTTTAACCGGTTGTATACCGCCGGTCTGTTTTTATTTAAGTCTTCCACATCGATTTATTTAATGCATGTTTAATTATGCTCTTAACTCTGATTAGGTAGCGGATCCGGGTAGGGTCGCTACATTTATTGGTATTAGAGCATATGCATGCAAGAGACTTGGGATATAGTAATGAGACTTTGGGTTATCCTTATAGGATTGATGAGACCTTGGAAGAGGTGATGATGCGGCGATTAGTTGCCCAGAGACTATCATCATCGGCAGGATTTCTGAAGATTTGTCTTATGGGATTCCAGCAAGTGCGGACAGGAGTGATGGATCGTGTCCGAGTTTTCAAGATTTCTACTCAGGTGGATCCTACTTTTGGATCGAGTACCGGATGCTAGAGGCAGTGGCAGAGGATTGGTGGGGACTTACTTGATGCTTGCATCTGTATCGTCCATACCATGATGACACTACTCTGAAGATTCTCCACTAGTAGTTGGAGAGATTGTCAGATAGAACTTTACCAAGGAATGCCTCGAGTGCCTAAAGTATGACAGGTTTCGAGCATGAGGTATTTAACCTCATGCAGAACATGGTTTTTCCGGTATGCTGATATCGATGCTTTCGGTAGGCACACGGGAAACTTCATGTTCAAAAGCATGATTTGGCTACAAGAAGAACGCTGATGGTAGATCGTGAGCAGAAGAGGTCGACTGACATGCACTGACGTAGAGCATAGCTGGTTAGCTATCACGAGCCATTTCTCCAGAGTTCTTTGTAGGAGGACATGTAGAGAGACTTGGTCGGGAGTATGCTTGTATCGATGCGTGTGTCGATTAGAAGCTTCATGCTCAAGAAACGAAGACTAGTACGATGATTTAAATACTATATTGATGTAGTTGTAAACAGTATTTCAGTTGTAATGAATCATCATACTTTAGCTGTATCATTTCAAGTTCGATTGTACATTTCATTGTATTTTGAATCCTATATGTATTACATGAGATTGTAATAAAGAGAATTGTACATAACTTGAAATAAGTAATACTTGTTTTATTTATCCAGCAATTTATGGATGATTGCATGATTGTGCGGAAGTTTGGATTGGGTTTAGTTGATTAGCGTTCAACTATTGCAGCTCATGGGATTTGAGTGGGCCGACTGTGATTGTTTGACTTATGGTTAGTCTAGGCGTTTTTCTAGGATTGACCTAGTTAGTCAGTGGACTATGTTAGTGCCAGCGATGAGTGGACTCATCTAGAGGCATTAAGGGTATTGTTCGGTTTAGAACATTTGGGCTTTGTTCTAGGTTGTTTTCTTGGAACATTAGGCTGTCTGACCTTCGTTAGGTTGAGACTTGAGATGATGGGTTTTCATCAGGTTACCAGGTCCAGTATATGCCAAGAGTTGTGGACTATGACCATGAAATAGACGTGATGGGGCGCGACCCTATGCCAGTGTTACTCTGGGAGTCCTTGTACTTCAGAGGATACCTGGGAGCCTTTGTGCTTCAGGAGATGGCGATGGGAAGGCTACTCAGTCTAGGGATTTGGTGACAGTCACGACGACATATGACCTTGGATTAGATATCAGGTTTGATATCGATGGTACGATATCGTCTGGTGAGCCAGAGATATATATTGAGTTTTCTGCTGAGGAACCAGTCATGGAGGGATTTTCTTGACAAGTGTATACTCTGAGCAGATAGGTTTTAACCTTTGGGTTACTGCTAGATGCATGGATCTAGTAGGTGGACAGATTTCTACCAGCGATGACTAGGGGTTTTCATCAGAGTTGTGATTAGAATTTCCTTGTAATAGGAGTCATCCGAGATACTGGATGGGATACTGATTCAAGACTTAGACTCGAATAGGAGAATTAATTCATGATGATGGACTTCATCTGTGATGGTTTATACCGTATGCTAAGGATTGTATAAGCATTAATTGAGATAAGAGGGAAGCGTGGCCTATACCCGTGAAACCTTGGTGATTGTCCAAGTGGGTTATCGTGGTAAGCTACCTCAGTCTTAATTTGTTGCACAATCCTAGCGTGGGATATAATCAGGAGCATGTCCGGGAATGTTGGGAATCTTTGGAATTCCTTAGGTATAACTTTGGACTTGACGAATCGCGATGTTCATTCTGAATGAACGAGGTAAGGATAGTGAGTCCGGTGATTGCACTAAGTATTGCCTGACATTTTCAGAGATTGAGCGTAGGATTTTCCATGGGATGGAAATGGGCTTAGTTTATCTTAATGTTTGCCTTGAGTGAACAAGACAACGATTGGTAGTGCTAAGGTGGCACGGGATCTGTGCTAGTGACTACTAGTGATTATTGGCTAACTCTATCAGAGTTAGGATGATTAAGTTCAGAATACGAAACAGCGGTTAGTAGTGCTGAAAAGGCGCAGGACTTGTGCCAAGTAAACTACTTATGTACCGTGATCTGACACCGTTTGGAAATGGTTCTTTGTGGCAGCTGAGTCATGGTTATTGACCGAGCCATGTAGGTTGGATGATCAGTGGTGGTCTGATCTGATAAAGTGCGAGCTTAAGTAGATCGACAAGTTCGATTGGTTGAGCCAATCAGGGTTGATCAGGATGTAGCAATTAAGAAATACTTGGAATAGTATTTTGTCGAGTAATGCTTATGGGATGAGTACTGAATACCATCTCAGAAAAATCGAAGATTTGAGTTATTTAGTCTCAATGATCGCCAGAGATGAAATCTTCTGGGATTGCTGTAATCGGGAACGATTGCAAGTGGACTTGTATGATCAAGTTAGGTGCTAACTTGACAGTGGAGACAAGCAAGGGAGTTGGTAGTTTCCAGTATAGGGCATTCTTGTTAAGAAAGAAGCTGATATTGATCCAATCAATTGTATAGTGATAGCAATAGGTCAGGAAAGGATCATGTTGTTGTTTCATGTGAAAGTTTTCCATTGAACAACAATAGTGAAGATTGTTGACCGGACATTTCGGTTAAGTGAGGGCATCTATGTGTACCGTTGTGGTTGGATCCGACGAGTAGTTGGAAATGCTAATGGACATTAGCAAGGAAACATCAGTTGTCTGATCTGTGTGACATTAGCTAGGATCTGATCCTCGAGATCTAGTAGGATGTGTCACTAGTCTTCTAGCGTGTGATGAACGATGTCTCTGAAATGACAGAGATAGTCAAGGATCGACTTAGTAGCCAACAAGGTTTGCCTTTGGGATCGAAGATTTCGCAAGATCGTGACATTTCGAGTTATTTCTTTCGATTCAGTGAGTCACATATATGCAGACTGTTTGTCAAATATATTGCGTTGTAGCAATAGATGACAATCAGAGACGCATTGTGTGACAAGTTACTTCGAGCACAAGTATTTCCCAGGATTGACTAGGGAATCGACGAGTTAGATCGTTCAGTGCTGAGACAGATGCATTCGGCAAGGGAGCGGTTTGAATATTGAGAATCCGTTGGGATTTAGTTCCAGGATCAGTATGTTCAACGTTCGGAGATTGGTATGAGCTGATGGTATTATCAGAGACTCTGTTTTGAGTTATACCAGGTGCCATGACTGTCAAGTTTTGAGATGGAATAGGAAGCATTTCCATATGTCTGTGCACTGTGGAATGTCCCAGTCAAGCATATTGGTGGGAGCTTGCCTTAGTCTTGATGAGCGTACAGTGATTGCAAGTATGTATAACTATTAGGAGGATGTTTATCGATCAAATTCATGAGGTGAATAACCTATGATCGAGATGGTGTAGATCATCAGAGGCGTGATGACTTTCATTGCAATGTATGCGTGATTTCGTAGGCAAATGGCTAGGAGATGACGTAGCGTCATGAATTGCAAGTGATGATAATTATCATCAGGGCACAGTGTTGAGGTTATACTAAGAAATGTGGACAGCAGAATGTACTAGACATGATGGTTTAAATTTCCAGTATTCCTTGGGAAGCCGGTTGTGCTTCAGGGAGAGTGGGGAGGGTAACCAGTCTAGGGAACATTGTGAGCAGTTACGTTGGAGTATATACTTGAGTCAACTGGATTATCTTAAAGCGAGATTCATGTTAGAATGTGTCAGCACAATGTTGGGATTAGTGTTTTCCTGACTAGAGGTGTTGAGCACCGAGAACTTTTGGAACCATTAGATGGTTAATTTGATTAGCAATTCGACGATTGTCGAAAGCCAGTCAGGTTATGACTTGGTCTTCGTTAACTTAAGATTTTACTTGAGATGATGATCTTGATAAAATGGGTGTTGGCATCCTTCGTGATCAGTTAGATAGTGGTTACGACAGAGGACGTATCAGTGCTGTGATACGTTAGTGTCAAGGAATATTGGTTGTCATCAAGTAGCGCAGAAATTTTCAGCTGGGAAAATGTTAATGCGGTTCGGCATTAATGGAGCTTGCAGAGAATTCGACGGGAGTCTGAGTGTGTCGAAGAATATTTCGACCAGACACTCGAGCAAGGGTTTCTTGTACGTTCTCAAGGTATTACCTTAGATTTCGAGGACGAAATCTTTTAAGGGCGGGGGGGGGGGGGGGGGGGAATGTAGTGACCCGTATCCATAATTAGCGATTAATGAGTATATTAATCGTGTATTCATGTTTAGATTAAGTAAAACATGATTAAGGAAATTCCAAATGGGTTAACGAAGTCCAGAAATGGATTCAGGACACTCGAAAATAGCCGGGAAGGTCCCAAGGGTTCGGATGCTCCGAACCAAGTCAGGAGGCTCCGAACTGGATCGGAGGCTCCGAAGTGGATCGGAAGCTCTGTCGGTAAGATCGGACGTTCCGATCGGAACTAGGGCACACGTCATCGCTTACGTCATCAAGGTGACATCATGGCTGACGTAATATTGGGAGATCGGATGCTCCGAAGATGGGATCGGAGGATCCGATCGTGTTCGGACATTCCAAACCAGGTTTGGAGGCTCCGAACTCCGTCTATAAATAGGGGGCCGAGATTTCATTTCAAAGTGCACCTTTCCCTCTCTTCTCTCTGATTCCTAGGCCTTCTAACTCAGATCTAGGGAGTTCTAGGCATCCTATTGGGAATCCGGAAGTGGCATAGCGATCCAGGCGTCGAGGCGGAGCTGTGGCCTAGTTTTGAGGCAATTGTCATCAGCGGGCTGACGACGGACGCAGGTATAGCTATGGTCTCCTTAAATTATTTAGGAGTATGCAATATCTTAATTAAAGCTTTTAGAGCTTAATTATTGATGCATGGTTATTTGTATTGTAGAGCTGATATAGGCTTGAAACCTAGAGAGGGCCTGCTAGGAACTGCTTGTAGTAAGGTACGTAAGTACAGACTGAGATAGCCAGCGGGTTTTGCATGCTTATATGTTGCATTTGTATGTCATTTATTATGCAGCATGTGCATATCATATTGTGCCTATCCATCTTGTGAGATGAGCTATGTAGGGCCGCTCAACCTTGTCTGGATGGGTGATGACTAGTGCCTAGTGACTGACGGGTCATGGGTGATTAGCATCTGGGGACACAGCCCACGTCCTATAGGAATGAGCAGTGTCGACAGGGTTTGCTCCCCGAGTTGTACCACCCATGTCCTAGGCGCCATTACTGAGCAGTTATATACAGTTATCCCAGATATGGATACCATATCATTTGCATGCATCATATTTGTATGTTTTACCCAGTGCTTTCGTATTGAGCTTAGAGCTCACGTCCAGTATTTTCTGTGTATTTGGACACCCCATTCGACGGGGCAGGTGTAGGTGCAGGATTGAGCACCCGGAGCTTGGAGTAGCCAGTGACCAGTGAAGACAGCAGAATTAGCTATAGGTTTTGCCTTTAGGCTATTTATTTGATTTGGTTGTATAAATCAAATTGGTTTAACCGGTTGTATACCGCCGGTCTGTTTTTATTTAAGTCTTCCGCAGCGATTTATTTAATGCATGTTTAATTATGCTCTTAACTCTGATTAGGTAGCGGATCTGGGTAGGGTCGCTACAGCTGTCCTCCGCCTGGTGACAACGGCTCACCAAAACCTCGTAGGACATATTGTCACCAACCGCCACACGGTCATGGATCTCAGGGTTAAGGCCCTGAAGGAACAGATTATACTTCATCTCAGAGCTGTCGGCAATCTTGGGGCAATAGGATAGCAGATCAAAGAACTTCTGCTGATACTCATCAATAGACATGGCTCCCTGTCGCAGACTCAGTAGCTCGCCCGCCTTCGACTGACGGAGTGCAAGAGGAAAATACAGCTTTTGAAAAGCTATGCGGAACTCGGCCCAGGTGACCACTCCTCTCGCCGCAACAAAAGGTTCAGAAGTAAACCTCCACCACCTGCGCGCACGTCCATCCAGAAGATAACCAAGGGTCTCCATCTTCTGCTCCTCGGTGCATTGGAAAGTCTGAAAAGTCGTCTCCATGAGGTCCAACCAGTTCTCCGCATCCTCCGGAGATAAACCTCCAACCAAGGGCTTAGGCCCCATCTGCAAGAATCGACGTACACTGAAATGGTCCTCATCTCGATGACGATGGAGGCGTTCCCGACGAGGCTCTCGGTCGGCATCACCCCAACACCCACCAATACTGCCATGAGAACTCTGGTCATCACGATCTGCCATCTACAAAATTAACCTAACGGTTATCTTATGTAGAATCTAAATCCCAAGAATACTTTGCATGCTCTGATACCATAAATGTAGTGACCCTTACCTAGATCATCTACTAAACAGAACTTAGGCATGCAATTAACTTAATTAAATGGATATCAGAATAAAACTGCGGAAACCATAAACATTATACAATCCCAAGGCAAGGAATCTGTAAATACCCAAATATAATACAACCCAATCGAACAGTTGTATCAATCCAAATAACAACAGAATAAAACCTAGGCGAAGCTCCAGCTGGCCAACCACTGCCTAGCCCCTCTTGGATCCACCCGCCTCGTCCAATCGCAAACCTGCCCCATGGAATAGGGTGTCCAAAAACATAGAGTACGAGACGTGAGCATAAAATTCTCAGCACGAGAGTATGAGTATACATGCATGCAAAGTGAATTACCTATAAACTCGAGATCAAGGATCAGATAACAGAGACAGACCGGGACCTGGTATGTAGCAAGCTGTGCCGTCACTTCAGGAGGTGACTCCCATACCATAATACTAGTGGATTTACCGGACCCAAAGCCATGGAAGTCCATCCACTAACAGGATAGGGTACAACCCTACTAATAGACATCTCGAAGGAGATAGCTCAGTATGCAAATGAATGCAGCATAAATCAATGACATATAAACCATGCAGTCACATAATACATGCATACTCAGTCAGGATATCTCGAACAGTACTTTCGTACCTCAAATCAGTGCAAGCTCTACCAACTCTAGGTCCACGCCTATAGTTTGCTTTACACTGCCAAATGATACTACTATCATTATAGCGCTCTTAAAGCCTTAACTAAGCTAAAGCATACTCATAAATATTTTTAGGAAGCAAAAGCTATACCTTCGTCCGTCGTTAGCCCTTTGATGTCGATGCCTCCAGAACTTGAGCACAACTCTGCTACGACTATCGAACGCCTCGCCAACCCCCGGGTCAAGCCTATGAAGACTAGAACTACTCAAATATGCTTGGAATAGAGAGGGATTCTCGGAATTGGCAAATGAAAGTGAAGCCTTGGCCTTCTATTTATAGACATCGATCGGAACCTCCGATCTTCAATCGGAACTTCCGATCTCCGATCGGAACGTCCGATCCTGCCATCGGAGCTTCCGAACATCGTTATCTGCCACATGTCAAAATATCACTGGTTGACTTCGGATAAAGGTGATCGGAGCTTCCGATCCTGCCACATGTCATGCTTGACGTAATACCATCGGAGATTCCGATCTTCCATCGGAGCTTCCGATCTCGATCGAAACGTCCGATCCTGCATAGGAGCTTCCGATCCGTCCGGTACCCCAATCTATTTAATTAGCGTTGATTAATCCCTTAATCACTGATTTTGGTTACGGGCTACTACAATATGTATGTGTACCAAAATATTATTATTCCTACTTAATCTAGACTAACCAATAAAAGTGATGAAATTTTAGATTTTTAACTAATAATTTAAATTGCAAATGAAGTTTAATTAAAAACGCAAGAGGAATTTTGGATTAAATTTAAATATGAAAAAAGTTCGATCAAGGACACACGTAGGTACCGGACATATCATGCACCAAGTAGTTGATTCAGGACTCAGATTTAATCTTAGATTACGGGAATTTTCCTCAATTGTTTAAAGGTCTATTTCTAGAACAATCAAACCTATTCAAATATTGACAGATTAATTTTTCGTAATTCTAATCAAATTTGAATGCATTAAATATTTGTGAAAATTCAGTTTTTAATTAAAACCGCACACTGAAATCGAATACTATTTCTAGTCGGTTTTACCATGTTAATTATTAGAGTGATCGAAATCAATTCCTCCTCTTTTGACTTGGAATCGATTAACATGCAAGCAAACAGTTGATCAGGCTATTCACAAGACAAATATAAATGTAAGGTCCAAATCCACTAAACTCACTTACGATGATTTTAAAATAATTTTTATGATTTTATGCCATAAATTGTTTAAGTTATGATTTAATGATTATGGTTTCATGATATAATTATTTTATGTTTAATGCTTTCGATTAAGTTAATGGTTTCAGGTCGAGTTTGATTTTGGAATCATGGGACGAGGCTAACCTATGAACGAGATGATAGAGCGTATTTTTACGAACGTTTTAAGTATAATATTGATATGTTTTTGATGTATGAGTCGGGGATGGTATTTTTATCAGACGAGTCGGGACGGGTGACTGACTGCATTTTAGAGATGAACACACATTATGTATTGAATGATCATTATCCTATCTATCTACCCGGTTCCCACCCCATTACTTCCCATGTCCCCTTGTTCCCTTGACTCTCTCTTCTTCCCTATCCTCTACACGATTCTTTCCCCTTCTCTTCATTCTATCATCTTCTCCTTCTTGTTTCCTAATTGAACCTTCACGGTTCTTCAAGAAAGTCACAAGCCAAAGTTCCAAATCTCGTTCTTGGTGTGGTTAGCTCGTTGCCAAGAATCCGAATCAACTTCGTCTTCATTTCAAGGCAAGTACAAATTTAAAAGATTTTGAAACCCATTCAAGCTATTATGTATTTTTCTATGAATTGTTGTGTGTTGAAATATGTATGCATGATTTTCATGAATTTCAAGAGCATGAAGTTATGATTTTACGAGATTGTGAAGCGCAGGTTGTTCTTGTCAAGTACTTGAGTTGATTCAAGAGGTTCATGTTCTTTTAAGATTTTAATGTTTTGAAGTTAGTTAAATCATGTTCAATTACAAGAAAATGAGCTTTGATGATTTATGTAGTTATGATTTTGATTAAAAGAAGTTTATGTTTGAAGTTTGAAGTGTTGAAGTTGTGTTTGGTGGCACCAGATTACCTATACTTGTTATGATTTTGAGGATAACAATTAGGATAGTGATCCAAATGATATGAGGCCAATTCTATTTGAAATCTAGCTTATTTGTCTACAACTTTCTTGTTTTGAGTTTTGTCAAAATCATTTTGGAAGATTGGTCAAAGTCACCCCAAAGTGTGTCGAGTGTTTTGATTTCCCGGCAGTGACACATTTGGGGAGAATGAGCATAACGTTTTACTGAAAACTCCAATTGAGGTGCGGTTTTCGGCATTCGAAAGCCAAGATAGAGAGCTACAACTTTTTTGTTTACCACATTTTCAAATTCTGAATTAAAAATAGATTTGCGGAGAGAGCACGATGAAACATTTGCGCAGGTCAGGCGCGCCCGCGCCCAGAAGTTAAGCGGCCGCGCCTTTCCTTAGAAATTCATGATTTGTTTATGTTATTTTAGGGTCCTAAATTCATGATTATGATCTCAAAGGCTTATAAATTATATTTAAGAGTTTCTATGCAAAAAGTTTCAAGTTTTAAGTCAAGAACGACAAGAACGACTTACGTGGATCGATTACGCTATGTGATGCATGTAAATGTCTATGTTTCATTCATGAAACCTATGTTCAATATGAAAGTATGTTTTTTATCATCTATGACATGCATGAAGTAATGGAGTAAAGTTTTATGTTCATGAAATGAAAGTTATGACGGAATTTACGATGAAACAATGATGTTTCATAATGAATGAAATGATATGATGAATGATGTTAAGATGAAGCATGATATGATATGCTGATGCATTAAAAGATTTTGATGTCTTATGTGTCCTTGTGGTGGCAAACACGGGATTGGTGCTCCGGTTTGGGCTCCAGAGAGGGCCTTTCCAAACATGGCTTATGAGACAGATAAGTACACGGGACTGGTGCTCCGGGATGAGCTCCGGAGAGGGCCTTTCCAGAGAACGAATGTTATGAGGCTTAGTGCCATATGCTTGTTGATCAACAAGAAAAGGATGAATGTGCCCATTATGACTGTTGCCACAATTTCGCATAATTCGTCACCAAATGATGAGTTTATGTTATCTTATGTTACGTTTAAATGATATTTGAAATCTCACGATTTTTACTGCATATACTTGCTGAGTCTTTAGACTCACTATACTTGAATGTGCAGGTAATGAGGATGAAATTTATGCATATGTCGACGAGTTTAATGTCGGACATGAAGAAGAGCAAGGAGTCGGACCGGCGGGCGATGCATGAGTGTGTTATGTGTTGAGTGTGATATGCTATGTCTTGAGTTATTTGCAACTTTATGATGTATTTTAAGGTTGTAAACAAGTTATATAAATTTTAAGGTTTGGATTTGGTTTGTAAACTATTCTGAAAAGTTTTAAGTAAGGTTTGATGTATGCATACATCTTTCAAAAAATTTCTTTTCCGCGTTATTTTAAGGTTATGTTAGTTTTGTAACATCTTCATCGGTTGAGGGTGTTAAAGTTTGGTGTCAGAGCAGTTCGCTCTGGGTTTTCTTGAAACATTCATGCATACTCGCCCCGACTCCAACGCTCCGTCTTCATGTCTGTAAGTTATGATGTTTATTCGATTATGTGTATGATAATGCGATGAGATATTGTATGCATGTTACATGTTAAATTATATTTACGTATTGAATCGTGACTGAGCGGTGTGGATAATATTGGACTTTAGGACTATGGCATCACGTAGGGGAAATAACACCAACGCCAACGCCAATGCCGCTAACAACAACCATAATGATTGCGGGCCAGATAGTGAGAACAATCAAAACAACCAGTTTTTGGCGGGATTAACTGCTCTGCTTCAAGAGCAAAGCCGTGCTCAGGGAGCTCAAATCCAACAGTTTCTTCAAGCCCAGATAGCTAATGCCAGAAATAACCATCCTGTAGCTAATCAAAACCCTATCTACAAAAGGTTCTTAGAGTTGGGACCACCTGAGTTCAAAGGAGAGACTGATCCTTTGATTGCGGAACAATGGTTCCAAGCTATGGAGACTGCTTTTGAATTCATGCAGATCACAGATGCGGATAGATTGAGATGTGCTACCTATATGTTCCGTGATGACGCTCGTGTTTGGTGGAATGGAGCCAAAGCAGCATTGAACCTAACCACCCTTACTTGGAATGGATTCAAGGATGTGTTCTACGGCAAATATTTCACGGTGAGCACCCGAAACAGGTTGGCTAGAGAGTTTTTGGAGATCCGTCAAGGAAACATGTCAATTGCGGAGTATGTAAAGAAGTTTGAAAGGGGAAGATACTTTGTACCGATGATTTTTGGTGATCCTGCTGAAGAGTTGAAACACTTTACAGAAGGGTTGAATGCCTTCATCAGAAAGGATGTTAGACTAAGTGGAGCGAAAAATTACAAAGAAGCGGTAGATCAGGCCATGCTGTCCGAAAAGGACAGAAACAATATTATCAGAGAGTCACAGGCAAAGAGATCTAACTATCAGGGTCGAGACCAACAAGGAAATTCTAGCAGAAAGAGGCCGTACCAAGCCCCTCCCCAACACCGACCGTACCAACAACAACAGCCTCAACCTCAAGGGCAGAAACAGTTGGATCTGCCAGCACCAAAACCGGCAAATGCACCAACAGCTTGTCAAAAATGTGGAAAACTTCATTCAGGCCAATGTATGATGGGAACTGGTGTATGTTACTTGTGAAAACAACCAGGACATTTTGCGAAGGAATGTCCCCAACAAAGAGGACCGGTCAAAGGCCGAGTGTTTGCCATGACTCATGAGCAAGTGGACACAAACTCAGCCATTGTCACAGGTATGATTAATGTTTCCAGTATTCCTGCTCATATCTTAATTGATATTGGAGCTACACATTCATTCATATCTGTTGAATTTGTTAATAAATTGGGTTTGGTATCGGATAAGTCAATTTCGGGGTTTAGTATATCTTTGCCTTCAGGGGAAGAATTGAGTAGTGATTTGATTATCAGAGGATGCGGTATACAGATGCAAGGTCATGAGTTGTATGCTGATCTTATTATCCTCAAAATGTCGGACTTTGACGAGATATTTGGTATGGATTGGTTGTCTTGTTAAGAGGCTACCATAGACTGTAAACGGAGGACGGTTTCCTTGAAAACTAAGGATGGAGAAACGTTTCTATTCCATGCCACACCGAAAAATAATTCATCTCTTTTAATTTCAGTAGGTAAGGCATGGAAACTGTTGAATAAGGGATGTGCAGGTTTCCTCGCAAGTGTCACTTGCGACCAAGAATTACCTCGACCGAAACTTGAAGACGTCGAGGTAGTGAGAGATTTCCCAGAAGTATTTCCTGATGATATTGCAGGATTACCTCCAGCTAGGGAGGTAGAATTTGGGATTGAATTAATGCCCGGAACCCAACCAGCTTCCAAAGCACCATACAGATTAGCACCGAAGGAAATGAAAGAATTGAAGGAGCAACTACAAGAGCTACTCAATAAAGGCTTTATTAGACCAATTATATCGCCTTGGGGTGCACTGGTATTGTTTGTCAAGAAGAAAGATGGGTCTATGAGACTGTGCATCGATTATAGAAAGCTGAATCGAGTAACAGTGAAGAACAAATATCCACTGCCAAGGATTGATGATTTGTTTGATCAGTTACAAGGGGCAGTAGTATTCTCCAAGATCGATTTGAGATCAGGTTATCACCAATTGATGGTGAAAGATGAAGATATTCATAAGACGGCTTTCAGGACTCGTTATGGCCACTACGAGTTTTTAGTCATGCCATTTGGAGTTACCAATGCACCGGCAGTATTCATGGATCTTATGAATTTCAGCCTTTCTTAGATCAGTTTGTCATAGTATTCATAGATGACATACTGATTTACTCTCGTAGTTCGGATGAGCATCATCAGCATCTAACTACAGTCTTGCAGATTCTGAAAGAAAAACAATTGTTTGCTAAGTTCAGTAAGTGTGAATTTTGGCTGGAACAGATTGCATTTTTGGGTCACATAGTTTTGGCTAAGGGAATAGAGGTTGATCCAGCAAAGATAGAAGCAATTAAAAATTGGGTTACTCCAAACAATGCTACAGAGATACGGAGTTTCTTGGGATTAGCGGGTTACTATAGGAGATTCATTCAAGATTTCTCCAAGATAGCGCTGCCACTAACGTCATTAACTCGCAAAAGTGTGAAGTTTGAATGGTCTAATCAGTGTGAGAAAAGCTTTTTAGTGTTAAAGAAAAAGTTGATGACAGCACCAGTACTAGCCATACCAGAAGGAACAGGTCGATTCGTAATTTATACAGATGCTTCCAAGAGTGGTTTAGGGGCTGTCTTGATGCAAGATGGAAAGGTCATAGCATATGCTTCACGACAGTTGAAGATTCATGAAAAGAATTACCCTACCCATGACCTTGATTTGGTAGCAGTTGTATTTGCACTCAAACTGTGGAGACATTACCTTTATGGTGAGAAGTGTCAGATTTTCACTGATCATAAGAGTTTGAAGTACTTCTTCACCCAGAAGGAGTTGAACATGAGGCAGAGAAGATGGCTCGAATTGGTGAAAGATTATGACTGTGATATTAGCTACCACCCAGGTAAAGCTAATGTAGTAGCAGATGCTTTGAGTCGTAAATCTGCAACCTTGAATAGAATGACAACTCAACAAGAGTTGATTGCAGATTTTGAACGACTCAGATTGGAAGTAGTTGAGCCGATGGAAGTTTGTGCCCTATCAGCCTTAACAATGGTTCCAAGTTTGCTCGACAAGATTCGAACAGGTCAGGCTTCAGACCAGCAATTATTAACTTGGAAACTTAAAGATGAAGCTAAAGGGGGTGCAATGTATACAGTGAAGGATGGGATCGTGCATCACAAAGGGCGAAAGTGGGTACCAGCAGTAGATTCACTGAGGGAAGATGTGATGACTGAGGCTCACACTGTACCATATTCTATTCATCCAGGGAGTACAAAGATGTTCAAGGATTTACAGATGCTATACTGGTGGCCAGGTATGAAGAAAGACATCGTTAAGTTTGTTAGAGAATGTTTGACATGTCAACAGGTCAAAGTTGAACATCAAAGGCCTGAAGGACTTCTGAAACCATTACACATTCCCACTTGGAAATGGGAAGATGTCACCATGGACTTTGTGATTGGACTGCCAATTACACATCGAAGAATGAATTCAATATGGATAATAGTTGACAGGTTGACGAAGTCAGCTCACTTTTTACCAGATAGAAACAACTTCTCGATGAATCAATATGAAGAGTTGTATATTCGAGAGGTAGTTAGATTGCATGGAGTTCCAGCAAGGACAGTCTCTGACAGGGATCCCAGGTTCACATCGACCTTTTGGAAGAGTCTACATCATGGATTGGGGACAAAGTTAGCCTTCAGTACAACTTTTCATCCACAAACAGATGGACAATCTGAGCGAGTGATTCAGATACTGGAGGATTTACTTAGGGCTTGCATGATTGACTTCGGAGGAAATTGGGAACCGAAGTTGCCTTTAGTGGAGTTCACATATAACAATAGTTATCAAGCTACTATTGGAATGGCTCCTTATGAGGCTTTGTATGGGAGAAAGTGTAGGACTCCATTGCATTGGGATGAAGTGGGAGAAAGAGCTGTATTGGGGCCAGAAATAATGCAACAGACAATCGACATGATAGCAAAAGTCAAGGACAGAATGTTGACATCACAGAGTTGACAAAAAAGCTACGCCGATAAGAGGGGTAGAGACTTGGAGTTTCAGGTAGGATGGAGTTTTGAGATTTGGGAAGAAAGGAAAGCTGAGTCCGAGATATATAGGGCCTTTCGAGATCCTAGACAAGATTGGAGAAAGAGCCTATCGATTAGCATTGCCTCCAAATCTAGAAGGAGTACACGATGTCTTCCATGTCTCGATGTTGAGGAAGTATATCTCAAATCCTTCCCATGTCATTCGTCATGAACCAGTTCAGTGGACGCCATACTTGTCATATGAAGAGGTACCTATCCAAATTTTGGATACACAAGTCTGGAAGTTGAGAAACAAAGAGATCAAGATGGTAAAGGTATTATGGCGCAATCAATTAGTGGAAGAGGCTACATGGGAGACTGAACAAGATATGCGTAGCCGATACTCAGAATTTTTTGGTGAGTCGAATTTTGAGGACAAAATTCTTTTAAGGAGGGTAGAGTTGTAAGGTCCAAATCCACTAAACTCACTTACGATGATTTTAAAATAATTTTTATGATTTTATGCCATAAATTTTTTAAGTTATGATTTAATGATTATGGTTTCATGATATAATTATTTTATGTTTAACGCTTTCGATTAAGTTAATGGTTTCAGGTCGAGTTTGATTTTGGAATCATGGGACGAGGCTAACCTACGAACGAGATGATAGAGCGTATTTTTACGAACGTTTTAAGTATAATATTGATATGTTTTTGATGTATGAGTCGGGGGATTGTATTTTTATCAGACGAGTCGGGACGGGTGACTGACTGCATTTTAGAGATGAACACACATTATGTATTGAATGATCATTATCCTATCTATCTACCCGGTTCCCCACCCCATTACTTCCCATGTCCCCTTGTTCCCTTGACTCTCTCTTCTTCCCTATCCTCTACACGATTCTTTCCCCTTCTCTCCATTCTATCATCTTTTCCTTCTTGTTTCTTAATTGAACCTTCACGGTTCTTCAAGAAAGTCACAAGACAAAGTTCCAAATCTCGTTCTTGGCGTGGTTAGCTCGTTGCCAAGAATCCGAATCAACTTCGTCTTCATTTCAAGGCAAGTACAAATTTAAAAGATTTTGAAACCCATTCAAGCTATTATGTATTTTGACATGAATTGTTGTGTGTTGAAATATGTATGCATGATTTTCATGAATTTCAAGAGCATGAAGTTATGATTTTACGAGATTGTGAAGCACAGGTTGTTCTTGTCAAGTACTTGAGTTGATTCAAGAGGTTCATGTTCTTTTAAGATTTTAATGTTTTGAAGTTATTTAAACCATGTTCAATTACAAGAAAATGAGCTTTGATGATTTATGTAGTTAGGATTTTGATTAAAAGAAGTTTATGTTTGAAGTTTGAAGTGTTGAAGTTGTGTTTGGTGGCACCAGATTACCTATACTTGTTATGATTTTGAGGATAAAAATTAGGATAGTGATCCAAATGATATGAGGCCAATTCTATTTGAAAGCTAGCTTATTTATCTACAACTTTAATGTTTTGAGTTTTGTCAAAATCAATTTTGAAGATTGGTCAAAGTCACCCCAAAGTGTATCAAGTGTTTTGATTTCCCGGCAGTGACACATCTGGGGAGAATGAGCATAACGTTTTACTGAAAACTCCAATTGAGGTGCGGTTTTCGGCATTCGAAAGCCATGATCCTGAGCTACAACTTTCCTGTTTACCGCATTTTCAAATTCAGAATTAAAAATAGAGTTTCGGAGCGAGCAGAATGAAACATTTGCGCAGGTCAGGCGCACCCGCGCCTAGAAGTTGAGCGGCCGCGCCTTTCCTTCAAAATTCATGATTTGTTTATGTTATTTTAGGGTCCTAAATTCATGATTATGATCTTCAAAGGCTTATAAAATATATTTAAGAGTTTCTATGCAAAATGTTTCAAGTTTTAAGTCAAGAACGACAAGAACGACTTACATGGATCGATTACGCTATGTTATGCATGTAAATGTCTAAATTTCATTCATGAAACCTATGTTCAATATGAAAGTATGATTTTTATCATCTATGACATGCATGAAGTAATGGAGTAAAGTTTTATGTTCATGAAATGAAAGTTATGACGGAATTTACGATGAAACAATGATGTTTCATAATGAATGAAATGATATGATGAATGATGTTAAGATGAAGCATGATATGATATGTTGATGCATGAAAAGATTTTGATGTCTTATGTGTCCTTGTGGTGGCAAACACGGGATTGGTGCTCCGGTTTGGGCTCCGGAGAGGGCCTTTCCAAACATGGCTTATGAGACAGATAAGTACACGGGACTGGTGCTCCGGGATGAGCTCCGGAGAGGGCCTTTCCAAAGAACGAATGTTATGAGGCTTAGTGCCATATTCTTGTTGATCAACAAGAAAAGGATGAATGTGCCCATTATGACGGTTGCCACAATTTCGCATAATTCGTCACCAAATGATGAGTTTATGTTATGTTATGTTACGTTTAAATGATATTTGAAATCTCACGATTTTTACTGCATATACTTGCTGAGTCTTTAGACTCACTATACTTGAATGGTGCAGGTAATGAGGATGACATTTATGCATATGTCGACGAGTTTAATGTTGGACATGAAGAAGAGCAAGGAGTCGGACTGGCGGGTGATGCATGAGTGTGTTATGTGTTGAGTGTGATATGCTATGTCTTGAGTTATTTGCAACTTTATGATGTATTTTAAGGTTGTAAACAAGTTTTATAAATTTTAAGGTTTGGATTTGGTTTGTAAACTATTCTGAAATGTTTTAAGTAAGGTTTGATGTATGCATACATCTTTCAAAAAAATTCTTTTCCGCGTTATTTTAAGGTTATGTTAGTTTTGTAACATCTTCATCGGTTGAGGGTGTTACAATAATTCTAACAATCAATAAAATGAAATCAAGTCTGAAAAATTCCAAATAAATATCCAAGTATTCTTCATAAATTTTCCGGCCCAATCACGTGGCCTTGATCGAAAAGAAAGAACTACCCAAGGCCTAACATAATTCACAATCAAAGTTTTTAATCCAAAACATCAACAAAAAATCAAAAATAAAATAAAAAATGAAGAATAGAATGGTAGACGAAGTTGAGCCTCCTCTTGCCTCTTCAATCCTTGTGTCCCTTAATATGATGGAGAGAGATCTATTTATACGCCCAAGGATCCCCAAAATATAGTGTCCAGTCTGAGCAAGAGTTTCCAAATTTAAAAATTTTGTGCGTCAATCTTGCTAGAGCGCGCAAACATGTGCCCTAGCGAGAGATCCTCTGTTCCGACATTTTTTGGTTCTGCATTTCTCGTTAGAGCGCGCAAAATGCGCCCTAGCGAGACAATTTATGTTCGAATGAATTCCTCATGATGCATCACTCGGTGGGGCGCGCAAACATGCGCCCTAGCGAGACTTCTTCTGTCCCGAATTCCAACTTTTCTTCAATTATTCCAGTTTTTCTGCAAATAAACCAAGGGAGATGAAATGAAGACACCATGCATGAACTATGATTAAAACACACCAAAAACATAATGAACACAACACAAATGCATGCAAATAAACAACATACTAACATAAAAAATATGCATACAAAACACACTTATCAATCCTCTTCATGTGACCCATCTGGCCACAACGAAAACAAGCTCCATATACTCCACGACAATGGTCTGTATGATGACGTCCCCCCACACTTCTCGCATTGTCCCTTCTTCTTTCCAAAGTGGAACACACCACCACTAGATCCTGAACCTGATCCTGAAGAAGAAGACGCAACAGGTTTCTTGAAAGATTGGGTTTTTGGCCCTAAAGAGTTACTGATCGGAAAAATGAAAAGTTCATGTTCCGCTTGATGTTTCTCTCTGCTTGGCGACAACGGTTCACCAGCACATTGTGCAATGTCGGATCGTCGTTAATGGCTACTCGATCATGAATCTTTGGGTTAAGACCTTAGAGGAAAAGATCATACTTGGCTTCTGAGTTAAGGGCAACATACGGAAAATATGGTAGTAGCTCAAAGAACTTCTGCTGGTACTCGTCAATTGTCAAGTTTCCCTACTTCAAGTTCATCAGCTCATTCACCTTTGACAGTCGGACTGCTGGAGAAAAATACAGTTCTCTAAACGCTGTACAAAATTTGGTCCAAGTGACTGTGCCTCGTTCAAATATCGAAGGAGCAGAAGTGGACCTCTATTACTTGCGGACAGTTCCATCCAGAAGGAAATTAGTAGCCTACATCTTCTGCTCATCAGTGCTGCAGTACACATTGAAACAGTTCTCCATACTCTCTAATAATTTCTCTCCGACCTCCGGAGTCTCGCCTCCCTCCAATGGCTTAAGAGCCATCTGCACAAACCTACGCAAGTAGAAACGGTGTTTATCATCCCTGTGGCGATGGTGCCTCCGAGACTGCTCCCTCTCCTCGTCATCTCCCCAACGACCACCAATACTCCCATGACTTTCATTTCTTGTCCTTTCATCTAGCAAAGATAACAAAATTTAAACCTCAAGACCGTTTACCTAGATCCCAAATCTCATTGCATGATCTGATACCAAAACAATTAGTGACACGTGTAGTGGCTTACACCATGATCACCTACTAATCAAAAGCTTAAGCATGCATTTAACTTAACAAATTAAATAATCAGAAATAACAGCGGAAACCATAATCAATAATTAAAATACCAAATAAAATATTGTTATACAACCATATCGAATCCAAATGTATTAACCCAAATACATAACAACTGAAAACTTAAACATCTTTGCTGGCCATCTGCAGCCTAAGCCCTCTTGGAACCACCCGCCTAATCCAACCGCAAACCTGCACCATGGAATAGGGTGTCCAGAACAACAAAGTACGGGGACGTGAGCATAAAATTCTCAGTGCGAGAGTATGAGTATAAGGTATTATACATGCATGTATGCAAGTGAACTGGTACCAAGATACTCATGTCAAGAAAAAAGCTCATAGACCGGGCCCAAGGTATATAGCACGCTGCACCGTCGCCTCAGGAGGTGGCTCATATACCCAGTGGATAATGGTGACCTGATACTAGTACAAGTGTCCAACCATAACGGTGACCTGTCACAAGATTTACTCATCCAATTATCCATAAACTCGTAGGGTGAACGCCCTACTACAAGATACCTCTAGGATAAGGGCTCAATATGTTCATGTATGAAACATACAGTCATGACATGTTGTATCATATAAATCATGTAATCACATAATACATACATACTCAATCTGGATATCTCGAATAATACTTCCGTACCTCAAAAACTAGGTAAGCTAAACCACCTCTATGTTCAAGCCTTAGTCCGCACTACAATGAAAAATAATCATGCATTATATTCTTATTCTAAAAACCTTAACTAAGCTATAGCATACTCCATATTTACTATAAGAATCTGGAGCTATACCTGCGTCCGTCGTCAGCCCGCTGATAACGACTGCCCCCGAACTTGGGCACCTCTCTACCGCAACCCCGAAGCACCTTGCCAACTCTCGGAGAAAACCTAGGAAGGCTAGAAACACCTCCAAAACACCTAGAAGGCCTAAGAACCGAGAGAGAAGTTTGAGAAATTGTATGCCAAAATTGAATCTCGGAGGGCCTATTTATAGGCAGAGATCGGACGCTTCGATCCTTGCATGCGCAACACGTCACTGCATGCATAGTTAGGATGCTCCGATCCCTATTTTGGAGGATCCAGAATGCTGCGTGTCCATTCAACCTTGACACTTCAACACTTGTGTGGCCTACCTGAGATCGGATGCTCTGATCTTGGTTTAGACTGTCCGATCTATCCATAGCCTCCGATCCTCTGATTCTTGCCTCAGAAGGGTTCGGACCATCCGATCCCGATTTTGGACGCTCCGAACTTCCCTTGGCCAAAATTCCAAAAATTGTCCAATTAGATCCAAATTAAGCCTCTAATCCATGATTAATCATTTTTACTTAATTAATCTTTTAAAATGGAGTCGGGAGTAACATTCTCCCCCTACTTAAGATATTTCGTCCTCGAACAAATCTTAAGTACTGAATGCAGCCAATAATGAATAAACATATTTTATTCAAACTGAACATTTTACAAGATATAGCTGAAATACAAATCAATCAAAACAATGCTGGATAATTTGTACGCAAATGGATCTCAAGTTTTCAAGTGACTTCTTCAGTGCCTCGGTGTTGCTACTGAACTAGAACAAGAAGAATTATCTTGTTACGTAAAACCTTATCCTTATTACCTCTGATACCCAAAGGTCTCTCCACATACGTCAAATCTGTATCCAACTGTACTTCAGACGACGGTAAGATATGAGAATCGTCTGCCACATACCGTCGTAACAATGATATATGGAATACATAATGGATACTTGACAAGTATGGTGGTAACGCCACTCTGTAAGCCAAATCTCCTACACTTTCCAAAATATCAAATGGACCAATGAACCTAGGAGATAGCTTACCCTTGAGTCTGAATCTCAGAATTTTGCGAAATGATGAAACTTTCAATAACACCTTCTCGCCCACATCAAACTTCAAAGGCCCACGTTTAACATTCGTATAACTAGCCTACTATCATAATTTATTTAAGTTTCATAAACTGAGAACGAACAAAAAATTTTAATTTACATGTGAGATACACGATGAATTTTTCAGTCTTTTAGACTTTCATCTTCTGCTATCATAATTCTTATGCACTAAACAATCGAGTCCCTGGTAAATGAACCCAATTAATTTAAGCGTGGACTAGTTCAGGGAAATTCAACTTAACTATGAAAAGCGAGGGATAATATATACATACTGGAACATAATTAGAAGTTGTATGAGATTTATATATCCCAAGTTATCATATTATCTAAAACTCCATCAGAAAGTTCGGCACCACCCAGAACACCACCTGCGAGTCACTGAACGCCGCCGCTGGCAGCCACCTCTGGGACAAGCCCGACCTATCACCGCGTGGCTAACTCACAGATGCATCGCTCAGTTCAAAAAGCCCCATCAATCGTCGCTTCTATATATCTTCAATACTTCATTGAGGAAGTGGGGGGCCGCACAATCGGACCTATTTTGGTATATTTGTTCGATTTACTTGAGGCATGGAAAATTAGTGCGAGCCAACCATCCTTGAACTATCCGACATTTTGTACTCCAGTTCCAAACCGACCACCGCCCTTTACGCCGCCTGAGTCGGGGAGAATCAAAGTGCAGACACGGCTCCAAAACATCCTCCAACAGTTGGCCTTAATCAACAGATAAGTTTTAAATCCACGCAGTAAATTTATGCCCAGAATTTAATTATTATTATTTCATCATACGTGAGTTAACATCACAAGAGTTTGAAAATAAAAATTGATAGCAGCAAAATCTTCGCGAGCTAAAACTTTGTTATCTGTGTTTGTGGCATAATAATTCTTAATGATTAAATTAATTCATGTTCTATAATTCCTTATTTACTTGTCAAACATTTAATAACTTGGGATATATAAATCTCATACAACTTCTAACTATGTTCCAGTATGTATTATCCCTCGCTTTTCATAGTTAAGTTGAACTTCCCTGAACTAGTCCACACTTAAATTAATCGGGTTCATTTATCAGGGACTCGATTGTTTAGTGTATAAGAATTATGATAGCAGAAGATGAAAGTCAGAAAGATTGAAAAATTCATCGTGTATCTCCACTAGTAGACTTGGAGTCTTTTGTGTCAGAAATCCAATTTGCATCACAATATCCTTCTAGGACCGCAGGATATTTTGTATACACTATTCCATAACTTGAAGTGTATTTCAAATATCCAAGAACTCTCATTAATGCTTTCCAATGATCCTCACTTGGATTACTTGTGAACCGACTAAGTTTGTTTACTGTATATGCAAGATCAGGACGTGTACAGTTAGTTAAGTACATCAAACTTCCTATCACCCTTGCATATTCCACTTGTGAAACAGGTTCTCCTCTATTTTTGGCTAAATGTATACCCAATTCCATAAGTGTTCTAGCCGAAGGACGATTTGTGGCATGAAATTGTTCAAGAAATTTTTCTACATAATGGGTTTGTGATAAAATAATTCCAGCAGATGTTCTAGAGACTTTAATCCCTAGAATAATATCACACAATCCCAAATCCTTCATATCAAAATATTGTCAAAAATCTTTTTCATTTTCACAATCAATTCATGGTTACTTCCCATGATTAACATGTCATCTACATAAAGGCAAACAATTACATATGCATTTGTAGTACCTTTAATATAGACACATTTGTCACATTCATTTATTGTGAAATCATGTGACAACATTGTAGTGTCAAACTTTTGATGCCACTGTTTAGGTGTTTGTTTAAGTCCATACAACGAATTGACAAGTTTACACACCTTTTCTTCTTTTTTGTGTACAATAAACCCTTCTGGTTGTTTTATATATATTTATTCTTCCAATTCTCCATTAAAAAAATGCAGTTTTAACATCCATTTGATGAATATCAAGATCATGCAATGCAGCAATAGCTATGAGAACACGAATGGATGCTATTTTAGAAACTAGAGAGTAGGTATCGAAGAAAACATATCCATCCTTTTGTCTAAAACCTTTAACCACTAGTCAAGCTTTATATTTATCTATAGATCCATCTTATTTGTATTTCCTTTTAAGAATCCACTTGGATCCCAAAGGTTTACATCTCGGAGGGAGATCAACCAAATCCCACGTATGATTATGCATGATGGAATCTATCTCATTTTGTATGGCTTCCTTCCAAAAAGGAGCCTCAGGATTTGATAAATCCTCTTGAAGAATTCTTGGTTCATTATCTAACAAGTATGTTAGAAATCAGGACCAAAAAAATTTTCAACTTGTGCACGCTTGCTGCGTCTTGATTCATCGTTGGTTTGTGGAGTTTCTATTGTATTTTCATAAGTTCGCTTGTTCAAACTTATTTATTTCCTTTCTTTACAAGGAAATATCTTTTCAAAGAATACAACATTTCTTGACTCCATGATTGTGCCTTCATTTACATCAAGAATTGTTGACTTATGCAATAAGAATCGATATGCACTACTATTGTATGCATAACCAATAAATATGCAGTAAACCGTTGAGGTATTGGTAAGAAGGTTTACGACCTTTCCACTGTTCATACGGTGTTTCATCTTTCCCTTTGATTGGTATCCTATTTAGAATGTGAGTTGCTGAGAGAATCGCTTTACCCCACATATTTTGAGGTAAGCCGGAATTTATTAACAACGCGTTCATAATTTCCTTTAATGTTCGATTCTTGCATTCTGAAACGCCATTAGATTGAGGTGAGTAAGGGGCTGTCGTTTGATGAATGATGCCCGAAGTTGAGCAAAATTCTTCAAGAGGAGCCACATACTCTCTACCTCGATCATTTCGAATCATTTTAATCTTTGAACTTTGTTGATTTTCAATCTCAGTCCTATATTTCTTGAAAGCTTCAATTTCTTCTGTAACGCCCCGTTTTTATCTTAAATGAGTTTATTTGAGTTAATCGGAGATTTCAGAGTTCACGAGCCGACTTGATTTTGATCAGGGTCCATTTTGCAAATTTTGAATTTTTGAGGGACTAAAATGCAAATATTGGATTTTATATATTATCTACTCATGGAAATGATTGACTTAGTCATTCTTCACTCCCTTCATCCCTTCCAAACCGAGACCTCCATTGTAGGCGCCCAAAAAATCTTCCAAGCTTTGTGATTTTGATTTTCGGTCGATCCGTCCGTTGGAAATTATTTCTGAAGGCAGATTAGCGATCACTGCAGCGAGAGCTCCGTTATATCGTAAGTTTTTTTACGATCGGATACATTCTAGTTTTTGGATGTTATTAGAATCGTTCTAGATTCGAGTATGTTGTTCTAGACAGAGTTCTGATCGTTTATTATCTGTCGGTTTTGAATTAGAGCGACGTTCGGATTTGTTATGATTTTTGGAAGTCGTTTTCAAAAATGTGGATTTTGAGATTGATGGGTTTACTTTGTTATTGTTGTTTTGGGCATTGATATGAGGTTATATCGGTATTGAACTGTTGTCTGCGTTTCCGATTTGTTCAGTTTATAGCCGTTATGCCGTCGGTTTGAGTTTTGGAGATTTCGAACCATTTTTGTATTGATTGAAGCTTTGGCTTGTGAGTGATCATGATTGTTGATCAACTCTTGTATTCGTACAGATTCGTTGGAGTTGCCGAGCCCTGTGTTAGCAGCATTGTTCGTCATGAGTTGGACGAAGAATGGTAAAGAGATTTCCTTGAACCGTTGTTTGTTGTTTAGGTTGTATAGTTGTTGATACAATCTTTTGTTGTAGCTTGTCCGGAGTTGGATCTACGATATTTAAAGGTAAAAGCTGTCATCGTAGCGGGATAGCATACTCGGGACAGTTGGTTCTCGAGTTTTCCTTTCAAATAACATATTGCATCTACACTTGTTCCAGCATAAGGAACTTGTGTCTTGTTGATTGAATTTGCTTTTGACTATGTGGCTTATGTTTTATGTTTCTGTTATGCATTCATCTTGAGCCTACGTTGATTCAGCGGGCAGAACCGCCCTTTTTGTTGGGACGTTTGGGAACTATGATTGAGTGGCCTAGGTCGTAGTCATATCGCCTAGTGCTAGCATACTCATTATGGTTGCTCAAAGTCTAGAGGAGTGAGATATGTGGCACCACGTCGATTGGGAGAGTCGGTGAGTCGTCACATGATCTCATCCTCGGGATCCCAAAAGCACAGCAGCAATCCTTTGTTTATCAAATTTGATATCCCGGTTTAAAGACATGCATTTCATTACGTTGTTATTGATTGTGTTGTTGTCTTGAAAGCATGTTTATTGTTGTATTACTTGATATGTTTCTTTTACTAGGATTATCATTCTCACCGATTTATCCGGCTGTTGCTTTGTTTTGTATGTGTACTTGGCAGCAGGAAGGGCAGGATCAAGTCAGCATAGACCTGGTTAGCGTCCAGAGCAAGAGATAGAAGTGAGACTCGTTTTGAATTCGAATCAGCATGTCAACCTAGTTATGTTTTGCGAACATGTTTAGTAATTCGAACTTCTCGTATTTGTTTTGTAAGCAAGAATCGATGTAGGTACTATTGTATTGAATGTTTCTCTTCCCTAAACCTTACTTGTATTGTTATTGGCATGTCAAATACTTTTAATGCAAATGTTTAGGTTTGGTTGGATTTCTTTTCGGTCCCTTGGATTTCTGGGCGAGAGAAAGGCGCGGGCGCGATGACTCTTGGCGAGGTTAGGGCGCGGGCGCGCTGGTTTTGGCGAGGTTCCGGCGCGGGCGCGCGAACGTCCTTTTAAAAAAAATAAAATTAATATATGTCATTAGTTGTTTGGAAACTAGGTCTCACATTAAGTGGTATCAGAGAGATAAGATTCTTGGTTGAACTAGAGTGAGCGGGTAGATCGAGTCTGCGTGTATTGGCTCCTCGCATGTGTTGAATTATTTAAACTGTATACTTAATTCCATGCGAACATGCTTTATTGTTGAGAATTATTTGAATTACATGGTTATGTGATTTACTTTTATAAAGCATGATCTACTTGAGATATAACTGCTTATGTTATCGACTGGTATCCGGTTTTTCTAAGCGGTTGTAAAGGGGCACCGGTTGTAGCGATTGAGATATCTTGTGCCCTAACCTTTGTTATTTAGATGGGTCCTCGTCGAGTGATAAACAGAAACAACACCGCCAGTTATCCCTGCGACTGAGCAAGCTAGCACTGAAGTTGATCAGTTGGATGCTTCAGCAACGCCTATGAAAACCTTGATGAAGAGGTTTCAGTCGTTCAATCCGTCGTTATTGATGGGTTCAGAAAATCCAGTTGACTGCGAGAGTTGGTTGGATGATATTGATCAGCTGTTCGATTCCATTGATTACACAGATGACCGCTGAATCAGGTTAGTCATTCATCAGCTACGTGGGGTTACTAAGAGCTGGTGGATCATGACAAAGAAAGCAATGGAGAGTAGAGGTACGGAAGTTACTTGGACTCTTTTTAAATCTTAATTTTATAAGCGGTTTTTCCCTATCTCGTATCGCAAAGATAAGGGAGCAGAGTTTGCCAACCTGAGGCAAGGGAATCTTAACATTGAAGAGTACGTGGCTAAGTTTGATAGTCTGTTGCGTTTTGCACCGCTAATTGCCGGTGATGAAGAAGCTAAGGCAGATCAGTTCATCAATGGTTTGAACCCCGACGTCTTCACGTTGGTAAACACCAACAGGCCTAACAACTTTGCAGATGCCATGAATCACGCAAAGGGAGCAGAAGCAGGCTTGTGGAGGCATAGAGGTAACCAGGTAGCACCTCAGCAATAGAGGCAGTATCAGAACCCACCATCTCAGTACCAGAATCAGCCACCTCAGCATCGGAACCAGCAGCAAAGGTATGAAGGTGGAAATAGTGGGGGAAACAGAAAGGATCAGTACAAAGTAAGAGGTAAACAGTTCAAGAGGCAGGGGAACAGTTCTTCTAGTTCCAGTGGTTCTAAGCAATTTGGTTCAGGACAGAGTTCTGGATCTTCATCCATGTACTGCAGCAAGTGTGGGGGAAGACACTCACCGGATCAGTGTGTGGGAGTCTTTGGTAATTGTAACAACTGTCAGCAACCGGGACACTTCTCTAAGGTGTGCCCTCAGCGTAACAGAGATAGAGCTCAGAGCGGAAGTTCATCTCGACCTGCAGCTCAAACCGAGAGGCAGTCTTCTACAATGCACTCTTTCCACCCTCAGCAGCAGAACAGACAGGTAGATAACTCTAGTGCAAACCAGCCTCCGAGACAGCAGGAACGAGTCTTTACTTTGACAGAGGATCAGGCTCAGGCAACACCTGACGATGTTATAGCAGGTAACTGTTCGATTTTCGGTTATTCTGCTCATGTTTTGATAGATACAGGTGCTTCCCATTCCTTTATCTCTGAGAAATTTGTGTTATTGAATGCCTTGCCTACTGAGCTGTTGCCTACTTTAGTAGCTGTTACTTCACCGTTGGGTGGGGGGAATTGTTTCTGTCAGACTAGTCAGGAACTGTGAACTTTGTTTTGAGGGAAATTTGTTAGAATTCGACTGTATTGTGCTTGGGTTGTCAGATTTTGATTGTATTATCGGTATAGATGCTTTGACCAAGTACAGGGCAACAGTTGATTGTTTTCTGAAGGTTGTCAGGTTCAGACCTGAAATGGCAGACGAGTGGAAATTCTTTGGTAAGGGTTCTCAATCTAGAATTCCTTTGATTTCAGTGTTATCTATGACTCGTTTGTTACAGAGAGGTGCAGAAATTTTTGGTTTATGCAGTTGATGTACTGAAATCTAGCCCAGCTTTGGTTGACTTACCAGTGGTTAGAGATTTTGCTGATGTGTTTCCGGAAGATGTTCCTGGATTGCCACCCATTCGAGAGATCGAATTCAGCATCGATTTGGTGCCAGGTACTCAACCTATTTTCAAAGCTCCTTATCGTATGGCACCTATTGAACTGAGAGAGTTGAAGGAGAAACTTAAAGATTTGATTGCCAAGGGATACATCAGACCTAGTGTATCGCCTTGGGGTGTTCCTGTTCTATTTGTTCGGAAGAAGGATGGTTCTATGCGGCTTTGTATCGACTACCGTCAGTTGAATCAGGCTACAGTTAAGAACATGTATACTTTACCCCGAATAGATGACCTTTTTGATCAGCTGCAGGGTTCTTCTGTCTATTTGAAGATTGATCTGAGGTCAGGCTATCGCCAGCTAAGAGTGCGAGAGGAAGATGTTCCTAAGACCGCATTCAGAATGAGGTATGGTCACTTTGAGTTTATAGTCATGCCGTTCGGTTTGACTAACGCTCCAGCGGTTTTTATGGGTTTGATGAACCGTATCTTTCAGCGTTATTTAGATGAGTTCGTCATTATCTTTATCGATGATATTATTATCTACTCGAAGAACCGTACTGACCATGCAGAGCACTTGAGGACCGTACTGCAGATTTTGCAAGTTGAGCAGTTGTCTAAGTGTGAATTCTGGTTGGATCGAGTTGTCTTTCTCGGTCATATCATTTCTGGAGATGGGATTTCTGTCGACCCCAGCAAGATTGAAGCGGTTATGAATTGGCCTAGACCGACATCAGTACCTGAGATCCGAAGCTTCATGGGTTTAGCTGGTTATTATCGCCGATTCATCGAGGGTTTCTCGTCTATTGCCAAGCCTATTACCCAGTTGACTCAGAAGAATGCGCCTTTTGTCTGGACTGCAGATTGTGAGGCTAGCTTTGTTGATCTGAAGAGGAGACTGACCAGTGCTCCGATTCTTTCTATTCCGAAGGGTACTGGAGGTTTCACAGTATATTGTGATGCTTCTAACCGAGGCTTGGGTTGTGTTCTTATGCAGCATAAGCATGTGGTGGCGTATGCATCGAGGCAGCTGAAACCGCACGAGACTCGTTATCCGGTTCATGATCTTGAACTAGTTGCGATCGTCTTTGCTCTGAAGATCTGGCGTCACTATCTGTATGGTGAGTCTTTCGAGATCTTTTCTGACCATAAGAGCCTTAAGTACTTGTTTTCACAGGCAGAGCTGAATATGAGACAGAGAAGATGGTTAGACCTGTTGAAGGATTTCGACTGTGAAATCAAGTATTATCCGGGAAAGTCGAATGCAGTTGCAGATGTCTTGAGCCGAAAGCTTTGTTCTTTATCTCTTTCTACTATTGGTATTTCTCAGTTGATCGATGATTGTTGCACTTCTGGTTTAGAGTTTGAAACATATAGGGAGACTATCAGAGTGTTTGCTATTCAAGCCGAACCGGAGTTGTTTGTTGCAATCAGAGAAGCACAGAAGTCTGAGCCAAACATTCAGGTTTCAGTAGAGAAAGTCAGATCTGGGCATCAGTCTGAATTCCAGGTTAGAGATGACGTTTTGTTTGTGAATAACCGTATTGTTGTGCCTGATATTTTGGAGTTGAGGCAGCGTATTCTCCGAGAGGCTCATTGCAGTCGGTTTAGTATTCATCCTGGAGGTCGTAAGATGTACAACGACCTGAAGAACCAGTTCTGGTGGAAAAGAATGAAGAGCGATGTTGCGAGGTTCATATCTCGGTGTTTGAACTGTCAGCAAGTTAAAGCAGAACGGAAGCGACCAGGAGGTCTGTTGCACAGTCTATCTATTCCAGAATGGAAGTGGGATCACATTTCCATGGATTTCGTCACAAAGCTACCACGATCCGTTCGAGGATGCGATGCCATTTGGGTAGTGATCGACCGATTGACGAAGTCTGCATGTTTTATTCCGTACAGGATGACATATCGTCATGATCAGATGGCTGAGTTGTATGTTAGCAATGTTGTGAGATTGCATGGTGTGCCGAAGTCGATCGTTTCAGACAGAGACCCTAGATTCACTTCGCACTTCTGGCACAGTCTTCAGGGGGCACTTGGTACTCGATTGCATCTGAGTACAGCTTATCATCCTCAGACCGATGGACAGTCAGAGCGGACTATCCAGACGTTAGAGGATATGCTGCGAGTGGTAGTGCTAGACTTTGGCACTAGTTGGCAGGATTCTTTGCAACAACAGCTTCCAAGAGAGTATCGGTATGGCGCCTTTTGAGGCTTTGTATGTTAAGAAGTGCCGATCTCCGTTGTTTTGGGATGATTTGTCCGAGTCACCAGATTTGGGACCGGAGATGCTTAGAGATATGACATAGCAAGTTAAGATCATTCAGACCAGAATGAAGTCAGCTCAAGATAGACAGGAAAAGTATGCGAATGTCAGGCGTAGACCTTTGAGTTTTGATCAGGGAGACCGAGTCTTTCTGAAGATTTCTCCGTTCAGAGGCACTGTCAGATTCGGTAAGAGAGGGAAGTTATCTCCGAGATTCATCGGGCCGTACGAGATTCTCGAGAAGATAGGCGATCTTGCCTACAGACTTGCACTTCCTCCGTCTTTATCTGGTATTCACGACGTTTTTCACGTCTCTATGCTACGAAAGTATCATCCAGATCCTTCTCATATTCTTCAGCCTGACGAAGCCGAGTTAGACGAGACTCTGAGCTACTTTGAGCGACCGCTTCAGATCCTTGATCGGAAGGAGAAACAACTCAGAACCAAGTCGATCCCGTTAGTGAAAGTGCAGTGGAGTTGTCACGGCGTCGAGGAAGCGACTTGGGAGACAGAATCTGACATGAGACAGCGATTTTCGGAGTTATTCGGATGACGTGAGTTCTTCTTACTGTCTTTAGTTCTTTATTCTATCTTATGAGTTGTGGTTCTCGTTGATTTCGAGGACGAAATCTCTTCTTAGTGGGGGAGAATTGTAACGCCCCATTTTTATCTTAAATTAGTTTATTTGATTTAATCGGAGATTGCAGAGTTCACGAGCCGACTTGATTTTGATCAGGGTCCATTTTGCAAATTTTGGATTTTTCAGGGACTAAAATGCAAATATTGGATTTTATATATTATCTACTCATGGAAATGATTGACTTAGTCATTCTTCACTCCCTTCATCCCTTCCAAACCGAAACCTCCATTGTAGGAGCCCAAAACATCTTCCAAGCTTTGTGATTTTGATTTCCGGTCGATCCGTCCGTTGGAAATTATTTCTGAAGGCAGATTAGCGATCACTGCAGCGAGAGCTCCGTTATATCGTAAGTTTTTCTACGATCAGATACATTCTAGTTTTTGGATGTTGTTAGAATCGTTCTAGATTCGAGTATGTTGTTCTAGACAGAGTTCTGATCGTTTATTATCTGTCGATTTTGAATTAGAGCGACGTTCGGATTTGTTATGATTTTTGGAAGTCATTTTCGAAAATGTGGATTTTGAGATTGATGGGTTTGCTTTGTTATTGTTGTTTTGGGCATTGATATGAGGTTATATCGGTATTGAACTGCTGTCTGCGTTTCCGGTTTGTTCAGTTTATAGCCGTTATGCCGTCGGTTTGAGTTTTGGAGATTTCAAACCATTTTTGTATTGATTGAAGCTTTGGCTTGTGAGTGATCATGGTTGTTGATCAACTCTTGTATTCGTACAGATTCATTGGAGTTGTCGAGCCCTGTGTTAGCAGCATTGTTCGTCGTGAGTTGGACGAAGAACGGTAAAGAGATTTCCTTGAACCGTTGTTTGTTGTTTAGGTTGTATAGTTGTTGATACAATCTTTTGTTGTAGCTTGTCCGGAGTTGGATCTACGACATTGAAAGGTAAAAGCAGTCATCGTAGCGGGATAGCATACTCGGGACAGTTGGTTCTCGAGTTTCCCTTTCAAATCACATATTGCATCTACACTTGTTCTAGCATGAGGAACTTGTGTCTTGTTGATTGAATTTGCTTTTGACTATGTGGCTTATATTTTATGTTTCTGTTATGCATTCATCTTGAGCCTACGTTGATTCAGCGGGCAGAATCGCCCTTTTTGTTTGGACGTTTGGGAACTATGATTGAGTGGCCTAGGTCGTAGTCGTATCGCCTAGTGCTAGCATACTCATTATGGTTGCTCAAAGTCTAGAGGAGTGAGATATGTGGCACCACCTCGATTGGGAGAGTCGGTGAGTCGTCACATGATCTCATCCTCGGGATCCCAAAAGCACAGCAGCAATCCTTTGTTTATCAAATTTGATATCCCGGTTTAAAGACATGAATTTCATTACGTTGTTATTGATTGTGTTGTTGTCTTGAAAGCATGTTTATTGTTGTATTACTTGATATGTTGCTTTTACTGGGATTATCATTCTCACCGGTTTATCCGGCTGTTGCTTTGTTTTGAATCTGTACTTGGCAACAGAAAGGGCATGATCAAGTCAGCATAGACCTGGTTAGCATCCAGAGCAAGAGATAGAAGTGAGACTCGTTTAGAAGTCGAATCAGCATGTCAACCTAGTTATGTTTTGCGAACATGTTTAGTCATTCGAACTTCTCGTATTTGTTTTGTAAGCAAGAATCAATGTAGGTACTACCGTATTGAATATTTCTCTTCCCTAAACCTTTGGCATGTCAAATACTTTTAATTCAAATTTGTAGGTTTGTTTGGATTTCTTTTCGGTCCCTTGGATTTCTGGGCGAGAGGAAGGCGCGGGCGCGCTGACTCTTGGCGAGGTTAGGGCGCGGGCGCGCTGGTTTTGGCGAGGTTCCGGCGCGGGCGCGCGAACGTCCTTTTAAAAAAAAAAATTAATATATGTCATTAGTTGTTTGGAAGCGAGGTCTCATAGCTTCATCTTTGTTTTTCAATAAATATACATAACAAAATCTGGTGCAATCATCAATGAATGTTATAAAGTACTTATTTCCACCTCGTGTTTGTACCATTTTTAAATCATATACATCAGTATGTATTAATTCAAGTGGCATAGTACTTCTCGTGACATTATGAAATGGAGTTTTAACCATTTTCGCTTCAACACAAATCTCACACTTTTTTTGTGTATTTATTTTAAGCGTAGGTATTACATTTAAATTTGCAATTCGTTGTAACGTTTTGAAGTTAACATGTCCTAGACTTTCATGCCATAAATCATAACTTTCAAAAAATTAAGCAGAACCAACAATTTTATTCTTCGCCTCTGGGCGGATAACATTCAGTGCATTCAACTTAAAGAGACCACTATCTTGGTACCCTTTACCAACAAATACACCGGATTTTGTCAATACAAACTTTTCAGATTCAAACACCATTCTAAATCCTACATTGCTCAAAAGAGAACCCGAAACTAAGTTCTTTTGAATTTCTGGCACATGCAGCACATTCTTGAGTGTCACCACTTTGCCCGAGGTCATTTTCAACACCACATTTCCTAATCCAACAACTTCAGATGTTGCGGAGTTTCCCATGAACAGCTTTCGATCACCAACGGTGGCATATGTGGAATACATATATTTTTTGGCACAAATGTGGCTCGTAGAGCCGGTATCGATCCACCATCCTCTTTGATCATCCACCATGTTGGTCTCACAAATAACGACACTTAAATCAATATCAGAAATTGCTAAAGGTACATGCCTTTGTTCAACCATGTTTGTTTGATTTGGTTTCTGATTTTTGTTGTTTTTCTTTTGAAGTCGGTAGTCCCTTGCCATATGATTCGGTTTGCCACAGTTGTAGCAACTTTCCTGGAATTTCTTCACTTTCCCCTTTTGCTTTCCATCATGGGGGCGCTTTCTCTTGTGACTCGTACTTGATTCCGCCAGATTTGCTTTGGCCTCGATTTCCACCATCTTTTTATGTGACTTGGCCTCAATTTTTTGTTGTCCTCCTTGATGCGAAGTCTCACAATCAGATCTTCAAGTTTCAACTCCTTACGTTTGTGCTTAAGGTAGTTCTTGAAATCTTTCCACATCAAAGGCAGCTTCTCAATGATTGACGCGACTTGGAATATTTAATTTATCTCCATCCCCTTGGCCAACAAGTCATGCAAGATAATTTGTATCTCTTGCACTTGACTCATCATAGTTTTTGAGTCGATCATCTTGAAGTTCAGAAAGTTGCCAACCACAAACTTCTTTATGCCAGCATCTTGAGTTTTGTATTTCTTTTCCAAGAAATTCCAGAGTTCCTTGGCAGACTTCACAGAGGAGTAGAAAATATAGAGAGTGTCATCAAGGCCATTCAATATGTAGTTTCTGCACAGGAAATTGCTGTGGTTCCATGCATCAACATCGGTCTTCCTTTAAGTGTCAGAATCGCCTTCAACGACGACAGGGGGATCCTCCTTAAAAAATGTGGACATATTTAGTGTGGTCAGATAAAGTAGCATCTTCTGCTGCCAACGTTTGAAGTCGGCACCAAAAAACTTTGGTTGCTTTTCTCCATCTCATATTCTATATACATTATTAATTCTATATACATTATTAAGATAGTGTTTGGAAGAGCTTATAAGAAACATTTCTCAGCTTTTTCTTAACAAAATTTTGATTCTTAGACTAAACAACTTCTTCTATACTGACATTCATTCGGTTTACGCTAGCTTATGACAAAAACTCACTATATATCACTTTTATAGTTATTTTTGACGGTACTTATTGTTTATTTATTATTATTTTTCTAACAAGAGCTTACATGGCTCAAATACTGATTTTCAACTCATTAACAAGTATTTAAGTGACGCATATGATTCACTTGAATCATGCCAATTTAAGTCTTATTTATATAAGATATGTTTTAAATCTGAATTCTCTCTTAACATTTCAAGGACTTGTTTAGAATTTCTAATACGCTAATACTTTACAGATTTGGTAAAATTATATCTTGAACATAAATATATATCTATCTATCTATCTATTTACATATCTATCTATCTTCTATCTATCTATGTAAGACCCGAAAATATTAAATAATAAATTACGGGATTTGATATTTAAATTCCGAATATGAAAAAATATTACTTTGAGAATTTATAAAAGTAGAGATTTAAATTTCGGGTCGAAAATATTTAATTTGAGTATTTTCGGATTTTAATATTTTAATATTCGAAAATCTTAAATTAAAAGAATAAAATATTTAAATTGAATATTTATGGGATTTAAGATTTAAATGTTAAGTTTGATATTAAAAATGATTTAATTAGAAGGTGAAAGTGGCGCAGGAACTAAATTGAAAATATGGAGAAGATCAGGGACTAAAGTGCAATTTGATCAAGCTAGTGGGATTTATATATTTCTAGGCTGGTATACACGTGTATATCACTTCCTTATCAGTTTATAAATGTGAGAAATCAGATTCACAACTCCCATGGCCGATTCTTGCATTTTCAATTTGATAGAAATTGATCCGTCAGATAGAATTTCAAATCGATCGTATATTTGTGATTACGGCTTCGAATGCTACGTTTTGATGAAAGTTTTAAGAAGTTATAGCATGTTTGAATTTTAAGATATTTTTAGAATTAATATTTAATTTTTTAAACGTGTTCTAGTATATACGACGATAGCATATCTAAGATGGATCGAGAAAAGATCGTCGTTTGAACATGTTTTGAATTTTCGAAGATTTTTCAGAAATCCAAAATTTAGGGGCTGTTGTGTACGTGTATGTTTTGATGAAATGGTGATGATATAATATTTATATGATAGACATATTGTTGTTATTGCCTTTGAAAAGACCGACTTCGAACTGTTACGCCGCCGGTTTGCGTTTTGATACGATTTCAACTATAGATCGAATTTGGTAATGAATATCAGATTTGACAATGATATTAAGCATGTTTTACACTTCATTTCAGTTGGAAATTGAAGTTATCGAAGTCGAGTTGATGAGTTCAAGCCGTTTGAACAATCGAAGTTGAATCTAGAACATTTTCAATTAGCAAAGATTGAAATAAGCAGAATTGATGACATATTTGACTAGCTTGAAGTTGATCAGTATTTTCAAGAGTTTGCAAAGATTCAAGATGTCTGAATCAAGATCAAATGTATAAATATACATTAGATAAAATGGGAAGAACAACTCGAGATCGTTTATGATTATCGAGTTTCCTAAAATCACATACATATATGTTTATGTGTTTTAATGTGATTTAATTGTTATTGTTGCTTTGAATGATTATGTGAATTATGTGTTCAAGATGTGTTACAGTATTGTATGATTTAATTTATCAAGATCATGTTGCATTCATCTTGAACCCTACCTCGAAAAGCATAGAGGGCTGAATGGCCTAGATTGCGAAATGACGTTTGGAAGAGCTATAATTGAGTGGCACGAAATGTAGATTTACTTACAGAGCTAGAAGACTCACTATAGTTGCACTAAAGTCAGGGGACTGAGATATTTGACGCCACCCCGATTGGGAGAGTAGGTCGTTGTTAAAGATTTTATTCCCCGGGATCCCAAGAACCAAGATTTATTGTTATCATATTTGATAACCTATTCCTTAAAACATGCATTGCATTTATGCATTAACCTAGAGTTTTCCTTAGTTTAGAATATGCGTTTATAAATGCTAGCATGTTATTATATGTTATTCAAGATATGCATGTGTTTATATGTTTGATTTGATATTGTTGTAGATGAACAGTTATGCTGCAAGAATTAAGATTCGATTATGCTTCAATGATTTACATATTCGTACATGTTTAAGATTTAAGATTATTATGGCGTATAGATGCATTATGCTTAAATGATGTCTATGTTTGTTGTTCATACTGAGATTTATTCTCACTGGAGTTATCCGGTTGTTGCTTTATTTGTATGTGTGCATTGCATCAGGTTGGGACATGAGCAAGTCAGACATGGCTTGGATAACTCGAGATTAAAAGATTAGAAGTGGTGACTCGGGTTTTAAGCAGATGAAATGTAGTTTATGAATTTGGTAAATATGTTAGAATAACAAGAACCTTTGTATATGTTGTTGTCGAGTATTGATTCATACTTGATATTTCATGTATTACAAATGTTTAGATTGATGTTTAAATGCATGTCAATTTTATAGAATCATGTTGAGATTTTAATTTGATAGATTATATCATTTTTCAGACTTGAAAGCTTAATATTTCTGATTTTTATAGCAGGGCACGGACCCTGTGCATGGGTCCGTGTACCCTACTGTTTCAGAACTTGTTCAGAAATAAGAAGGCACGGATCCCGTGCATGGCCCGTGCACAGGTTTGTGTAGCCTACTATTTTTGAAGATGTGCAGAAAAAGAGATGCACAGACCTCGTGCCTACCTCCGTGCATGAGTCCGTGTGGTCTGGATGCAAAACAGTAGCTTCATAAATTTTGAAACTTGGACACGGACCAGGATACGGAAGGGGCACGAGGTTCGTGTACCTTTCATATTTTTATTGTGCGTACAGGTTAATGCACAGATCCAAGCACGAACCTGTGCACGGATTCCGTGTACCTTATAAAAAAAAATTTGAGTCTTGATTTAATTATCCTACGTTAATAATGTTTAAATGTTAATTTTTCATAAGAAAATATTAGCTACCCAAAGTCCCCACAATCTATCTATATTATATTGATAGCGCTTAGTCGTGTCGCGCCCAAATTAACCCAACTCAGATTAAACAATGAAAAATGTAGTAGTGTGAGTAGGGATCGTTCCCACGAGGAAAGGTAAATATAATTGTATTCTTAATAAACAAAAAGGGGGTTTGAGATTGGAAATTAACTACTGAAAATTTTAAGCAATTAAAATTAAAATTATCACTATCATGCAAGAATAACAATTCAACTAGAGAAATCAATAAGAGATGAGACTTGGTATCGGTCGACTACAACCTTGATATTTGTTCATTCAATCATCAATTCACTAAAAATAATTAATCCTATTAAATATTCGTCATGGAAAATCAAATTTCTGTTTCACCATAATTTTAGTTAATTATAAAACAACATTCTAAATTAACCCTTACAAATAAATTAATCCGGATTCCAGCGATCTAGATTTAAATTTACGGTAGCATTCAAACTATTAAAACTGACGAACCTAGACAACACAAACACCAGCGGTTGTATTTAGCCTAGTCAATAATTGATCTTACGAATCAATAAATTCAACAGCAGAAAATATCAAACGTAGTCGCTTCGCAAATTAGTTGATTCAAACAATTACGGATTTGAATTCTAATTTAGCTATCGTTTGCAAAACAAAATCCTATGATGGCCAATCCTAAAATCTCGCATACAAACATGAAATAAAACAGATCAAAAATCAATATTCAACAGGAATTAAACACTGAAGATCGAATCTCATGAATAAATTATATCAAGGTTTCGTCTCCCTCAACCAAGTATAAAAGTTAGTTACAACGATTCATCACCAAATCAATAAAAATTCAAGGAAGAGAGAAAACTAGAGAGAAAAATTGAAAGAAAAAAACCTAGCCTCCAAAGAAGTCCCCAAAAGTCTGATAATATCTCTCCAAAACGGAATTAAGAACCTAATAAAGCCTAGATTCCAAAATAACAAAATTACCAAAATTATAAAATTATTCTCGAACAGCCTAGCGCGCTCGAGCGCAGGAGTTCATCCGCTCGAGCGCGCTAAAATATGCGTGTTCTCTATTTTTTTTTACTTCTCGGCCGCGCTCGATCGCGCGAGTACATCCGCTCGAGCGCGCCAAAATATGCTATCCCACTGCCTTGATAATCCGGATACTGCGCTCGATCCTATGAGTACGTCGGATCGAGCGCATGGAAAATAGACAACATTCTGCCTTCGTTTTCTTCAACTTAAAATCTCCTACACATTAAAACCGGGAATAGATTAGGTAGCCAAATGCATGCTTAAAAACAAAACTAAGATAAAACATGAACTAAAACAAATAAATACATGCAAACTACTAACAAAATAACATAAAAATATGCAAACAAAACACAACTATCAAATACCCCCACACTTAATCCTTGCTCGCCCTCGAGCAAGTCATGCAAAAACATAATGAAACAACAAACAAACACATAAGTAAGGACGATCATTCATAATATAGCCTCAGAGAAAACTACCTTCAAACAAGTTCATAGCTACTCTCAATCATCAATGATACACCTTCTGTCGAATGCGAACGTGCGTGTGTGTCATGTTACCCCAGTTACATGCAACTTTAAAAGAACAAAGCTTCAAGACTGCTCGCCGACCTATAACAATTCAGTGCAAGCCTCACCATCAAGAACTCTCCCCCCAACAATCCTTCAACACAACATAGCTTCCTTGAGAATAATTACGCACCGTCGGATTTTGCACTCGATATTTTTTTTAAAAGTCCCAATAATTACCCGCAGACTTAGCTATAACTAGATAGGATTCAAATTTCAACCCCCTCGTCTATAGACCGGATGGAACTACAATCCCATTAGGTCCACAAACTTAGCTATGAAATAGTGAATAGAATTTCATTCACAATTCAAGCCCGGATGGAATTTTTATTTCAAAACTTTTCAAATTTTTAACCCCATTTTACCCGCAGACTTAGCCACGAACAAGATGAATAGGATTTCAAACATCTCGCTCGCAACCCAGATGGAGTTAATTGGTTTTCAAAAATTTGTTTCTCTTTTTCATAAAACAAAAAATTTTAAGGTGCGCCCAAGAAAGTGTATGCCATATCAAAAAAAATCATCAAGATTCAAGCACTATCAAGTTTCACAAACACCAATTGTCGTGTAATGGTCCAACAGACATCCACGATATCTAATACATCGCTAAACTTCACCGGTTACACATGCGTGCTTAAAATATTTAACAAACAACCTTCGGTTTCTCATATCCAATCAAGAGTAAAAAAATTTCAAAAATTCATAATTTTTCAACTATCTCATCATAGGCTAACAATTTCATCCTCAACGCATGCATTTAACAACACAAACGACACAACAACAATACGATGCAAAAACAAAACACGAGAATGCAATACAAACAAAGGCAACAATATGCATGCAATGCAACCCCCCCACACTTAATCTAAGCATTGTCCCCAATGCACACCAACACAAAACACAACTAAACAACAAAAACAAAATGCGATGCAAAAATGTAAAAAGAAACTCCTCGGGTTCAATGGTCTGCGGCCTCTTCCTCTTTATGCTCGGGAGGAAGGACAGGATCAGCGCCTTGAAAGTCAGAAGGCTGTGGACATGGGACAGCCGGTGGCAGCGTAGTTGGGTCGATCCCGAGGCGCTCTGAGATGCCGCGGAAAATGAAGGCCAATGCCTAAAAATTTGAGGCTACAGCGGCATTGAATGCATTTTGATATTGAGCATGGTGGGCCAGCTCTCGAACCGTAACAGTAGTGGTTTGGCGGGGAAGCGGCGGAGGGCGGACTGGATCGGGAACCGGCACGAATTGATCATCAACCACGAATTGGCTCATCCGATATGCATGCTTGGCATTGATAGTCTCACCGTCAATAGGGCGCATGGGTGACAACCATTCCTTGTCGGGGCGATGAGGCACACCGGCACGCACGCATAGCTGCGTGATAATCATGGGGAAGAAAAGAGCCAATGTCCTTGTAGCGATGGAATGCCGCATCTGTGCATGAATCACGCGCCCCGCATTCACCGACATATGAAGATCAAGAGCATAAAGTAACACGGCCCTCTCAATATGGACCTCGCTCGTGTGTGAAATGTGCATGAGGCGGCGGGCTACAAAAATGTACCAGGTTGCCGGATCCATCAACAGGTATTTCTCCTTGAAGCACTTGAAAGTAACTGGATCTTGCCAGGCAGCCCCTGCCATGCAAATTTGCTAAATGACCTCGAGCAAATCCGGGGCGAAAGCTATGCTCTGGTACAAACTATCATCGACGTCGAGCGTCTCCAAAAGACTATTCAGATCTTGGGGCGCATATAAAACTAGAATGCCTTGAACAAAGGCCGTACTATCCGCGCGCTCCGCAGCATTAGCATAAAATTCCCTCAAAATAGGGACAATAGCCGGAGACGGTTGTCAAGCAAATTTTATCCACCCACGATTCACAACTTGGTTACCCACATCGCTGTCGTAAGCCTCTATGTCAAAACCCCTCTCAGTAATAGGGGAGCGATGGGTTTTCGCATGATCGTATCTATCTCGAGCCGCTTGGTTGACAAATTGGTCGGCTGGGTGGATTGGATCATGTTCATTCCGTGGTCCTTGGCGAGAAGATTCGCCGCGCTCTCGAGGGCGTTTCGGGCCCATAATTGTGTTAGAAGAGCAAGAAACTTGATCGGGGAAATATATCGAACACTTGGCGTGCACTAAGAATGCCGGTGTTTCTGAGCAAAATAAGGCGCTGGAGAGGTGGAGAGGAGAGGAAGGATGATGATTGCAATCCTGGGAGTGATTCCTGCAATGGATGAAGAGAAATTGGTGAAGATTGGAAGAGTTCGAAATTTTGGGATTTAGGGTTCTCTGTTAACCGAGAGAGGGGAGAAGAAAAAGTGAAGGAAAAAGGTGAGAGAAGAAAGGAATAAAATCGCACAGGGGAGCGCGCTCGATCGCACGAGTTCGTGCGCTCGAGTGCACATCTTAAAAAAATCCAGGCAGAGAGTAGTGTTCAAATCGCGCGCTCGATCGCGTGAGTACGCAGGATCGAGCGCGCCTCTTAAAAATTTTCGGGCAGAGAACATGGGAAAAATCGTGCGCTCGATCGCGTGAGTACGCAGGATCGAGCGCACAAAAGAAATTTTTTTTTTTTTTAGTTTTTTGAAATTTTCCGAAAAACAAAATAAAGCAGCAATTAACCAAAACAAAACAATAAATGCAGATAAAAAGAATAGGGAAAGAACACTGGGTTGCCTCCCAGTCAGCGCTAAATTTATAGTCAGTCTATAGCTCGACTGCATGCCGCGATTTAGTCGACAATTGGTGGAGCATCTAGAGGAATATCATGCTCTTCTCCTCCTACGTTCGCTTGGACTCCTTCATAATAGTGTTTAAGCCGGTGGCCATTCACCTTGAATGTTTTGGATGTGTCCAAACTTTGAATTTTGACTGCACCATGAGGAAAGACATTAGTAATAACAAATGGTCCATTCCAACGTGAACGTAACTTACCTGGAAATAACCGAAGTCGCGAATGATAGAGCAAAACTTTCTGTCCGACTTCAAAGTTCCGTCTAGAGATCATCTTGTCATGGAAAGCCTTTGTTTTGTCCTTATAAATCTTAGAGCTGGCATAAGCATCATTGCAGATATCTTCCAATTCTTGCAACTGCAGCTTTCGGTGCTCACCGCTCTCATCCATCTGCATGTTGAAGTGTTTGATTGTCCAATAAGCTCTATGCTCCAATTCCACCGGCAAATGGCATGGTTTTCCAAAAATCAGCCGATAAGGAGACATTTCAATCGGTGTCTTGAATGCCGTTCTATACGCCCATAAAGCATCATCCAAACGCAGGCTCCAATCCTTTCTTGTAGGATTCACGGTCTTTTCTAGGATAGACTTGATCTCTCTGTTCGATACCTCAGCTTGACCGTTGGATTGTGGATGATATGCAGTGGAGATCCTGTGCGTCACATGGTACTTTTTAAGCAGGCTCGCCACAATACGATTGCAGAAGTGTGTACCTCTATCGCTGATGATAGCTCGTGGAATCTCAAACCTAGAGAAAAGGTTGTGCTTGATAAATTCTGCAACAACTTTAGAATCGTCAGTACGGGTGGCCTTTGCTTCCACCCATTTCGAGACATAGTCCACAACAAGCAATATATATATATCCATATGAACTAGGAAAGGGTCCCATGAAATCGATGCCCCAAACATCAAAGATTTCACAAACTAAAATAGGTTGCTGGGGCATCTCCTTACGTTGGGAAATATTACCTGTTTTTTGGCATTGAGTGCATGACTTACAGAACAAGTAAGCGTCTCAAAATAAAGATGGCCAGAAAAATCCGCAATCTAGCACTTTTCTTGCGGTCCTTTTTGCACCAAAATGGCCGCCACATGCATAAGAATGACAAAACGTGAGGATAGGGATTACCTCGCTTGCGGGTACACATCGACGTATAACTTGATCAGCACAGTGTTTCCACAAGTATGGATCATCCCACACATAATACTTTGCATCGCTCCGCACTTTGTCCCTTTGCGCATTGGAAAATTCAGAAGGAAACCCTTTAGTCACTAAATAATTGACAATATTTGCATACCAGGGTAATTCGGCGCTTGCTGAAAATAGTTGCTTATCCGGAAATTCTTCTCGCAAATTCAGCTCCTCATCAACATGGACCAGGCGACTCAAGTGGTCAGCAACTCGATTCTCGGTTCCTTTTTTGTCCTTTATTTCCACATCAAATTCTCTTAAAAGGAGTATCCATCTTATCAGCCTTGGTTTTGCCTCCTTCTTTGCCATAAGAAAACTAAGAGCTGCATGATCAGAATAGACAATAACTTTAATACCAAGTAAATAAGAGCAAAATGTTTCTAATGCAAAAACAACTGCTAGAAGCTCTTTTTTAGTGGTGGAGTAGTTTTGTTGGGCATCGTTCAAGATACGTGAAGCGTAGTATATAGCATGCGATGCTTTCCCAACTTTTTGTCCTAAAACAGCGCCAACTGCATAGTCACTGGCATCACACATGATCTCGAATGGCTTGCTCCAATCCAGTGGTTGAATTATTGGTGCAGATGTCAATGATTCCTTGAGTTTCTCAAAAGATGTTTTGCAAGGTTCATCAAACTCGAATGGGACATCTTTTTGCAATAGCTTGCACATTGGGGATGCGATCTTGGCAAAATCCTGAATGTACCTTCTGTAGAAACCTACATGGCCAAGAAAAAAACGCACTTCCCGCACACACGTGGGATAAGGGAGGGATTGAATAATATCAATTTTAGCCTTATCTACCTCTATTCCCTTAGAGAAAACGACATGTCCCAATACAACACCTTGCCCAACCATAAAGTGACATTTTTTAGAATTTAAGACTAAGTTGGTGTTGACACACCTCTTAAGGACAAGCGCAAGATTAGAGAGACAGTTTTCGAATGAATTACCATAGACAGTAAAATCATCCATAAAAACTTCTAAGATATGCTCAATGAAGTCAGAAAAAATACTAACCATACACCTCTGAAAAGTGGCCGGTGCATTGCAAAGTCCAAAGAGCATCCGTCGATAAGCAAAGGTGCCAAACGGGCAAGTGAATGTCGTCTTCTCCTGATCCTCTGGCGCAATAGCAATCTGAAAATAACCAGAATACCCATCTAGAAAACAATAGTAAGGGTGACACGCTAACCTTTCAATCATTTGATCAATAAAGAGTAAAGGAAAGTGGTCCTTTCAGGTTCCGGCATTCAACTTCCTATAATCAATGCAAACCCTCCACCCATTTTGAATACGGGTGGGAATCATCTCGTCATCCTTATTCTTCACCACAGTAATTCCGATTTTCTTGGGTACCACTTGTACTGGACTAACCCACTGACTGTCAGAGATTGGGTAGATGACCCAACTTCAAGTAATTTCAAAATTTCAGCCTTGACTACTTCCATCATCGGTGGATTCATCTTTCTTTGCGGTTGACGTGAGGGATTCGCTCCTTCCTCCATCAAAATTCGGTGCATGCACGTTGAAGGGCTAATTCCCTTGATGTCTGCTATAGTCCACCCTATAGCAGTCTTATGCTCTTGCAATACTTTGACTAACTGCTCCTCTTGATCGACTTCCAAACTGTTGGAGATGATAACCAGTAATGTTTCTCCTTCTCCAAGGAAAACATACTTAAGATGGTTCGGAAGTGTCTTTAGCTCGACCACTGGTGCCTGCAAAATAGATGGAAGGCACCTAGTATTAGATATTGGCAACGATATATATGATATATTACCTGACTGAGGCAGCTCAGGAGAACTGTTCAGAATTTCCTCAATTTCCTTCACTTCTTGGCAGAATCCAATTCCACCCTCCTGCTGAACGGGTGCAACAATAGCTACCTCTAGATCATCTTTTCCTGCATGCTCACAGTAATCTTGTGCCAAGTAATCCACAATATCAACAGAAAAAACACAATCATCACTATCAGGAAACTTCATGGCATCATAAATATTAAATTTCACAACTTCGTCATCAAATTCCATAGTAAGTGTGCCACTGTGAACATCAATTTTAGTCATGGAAGTTTTCAAGAATGGTCTGCCTAACAAAATAGGACTATTATGATCACCGTTTTCCATGTCTAAAACATAAAAATCCGCAGGAAATACCAATTCATTTACTTGCACTAGCACATCTTCTACTACTCCCCTAGGGTATGCATTAGACATATCTGCTAATTAAATAACAATTCCAGTTTTGTTAAATGGACCAAGTTTCAAGGATGCATAGATAGAATAAGGCATGACATTGATTGATGCTCCTAGATCTAACATGTCCTTCTCAAGTCTAACATTTCCTATACTGCATGGGATAGAAAACATACCTGGATCCTTGAATTTTGCGGGAAATTTTCGTTGGATCACAAGAGATACGTTCTCACCAAGCTCCACTTTTTGACAACCATTCAGTGTCTGTTTCCTCTTTGCTGTGCACAGTTCTTTCAAGAACTTCGCGTATCAAGGTACCTGCTTAATAACATCTAACAACGGGATATTCACCTAAAATCTACGAAAAGTCTCATACAGATCCTTTATCCCTTCATCTTTTCTAGATTCCTTAAGTGCTAAGGGGAAAGGGGCAACAGGCTTATATTCAGACAGTGGAGGAAACTTACCTCTTGGCGCTTCTTCCATAGATGTTTCTCCATCAGTCGCCTTCGGTTCTTCTTGTGGCTTCTCCTTGGTTGAAGCCTCCACTTCTTTTTCCTTGATCTTCAACTCCTTCCCATTCTTTAGAGTGATTGCACTTGCGTTTTCTCTTGGGTTCGGAATTGTTTGAGATGGTAAAGCATGAGAATGCTATGCTTCCAACTTATTGATGGCGGTGGCGAGTTGTCCCATCTGAGTATTCAAGTTTTGGATACTTGCTCTTGTTTCCTGTTGAAAAGCTACAGTGTTAGTGGCAAGATCCTTAACAATATTTTCGAGAAATTCACCCGGTGTTGGTATCTGAGGTCGCTGCTGTTGTTGAGGGTATGGCGGCCTATAAGCTTGATTGTGCGGTGGTGCTGGAGGCCCCGATTGATTTGCCAGAGGGTTCCCATATCTCAGATTTGGATGATCCTTCCAACCAGGATTGTATGTGTTGGAATAGGGATCATATTTCCTCTGTGGTGGTCCAGGAAATCCTCCAGTATCATTGACCTGTTCAACTGTCCAGGAAATCCTCCAGGGATCATATTTCCTCGGTAGCGTGTCCCACTGCAGCACAAATCCCACATGCCTTTGCAGTCTGTCCATTCCCTACAGCTATCTGACGCACAAGAGTCGTCAATTCAATTAATTGTTGTTCAAGGGAAGAGACATTTACCTCGTTTTTCTTTTTCAGTATATGCTCGTTCCTGATGGTGCCAAATTGTTGTGAATTGGCAGTCATACTCTCTATCAAGTTCCTTGCTTGTGCCGGCGTCTTGTCCACAAAAACTCCTCCACTGGCTGCGTCTAGCATACTCCTGTCATGATGTAACAAACCTTCATAGCAAAATTGTATCAATTGATTTTCACTTATCTGGTGTTGCGGACAGCTAGTGCAAAGCTTCTTGAACCACTCCCAATACTCATGCAGTGACTCTCCGGATTATTGCTTGATTCCATAGATTTCCTTCCAGATGTTTGTAGCTCTAGTGGCTGGGAAATATTTCTCTAGAAAGATTCTTTTTATCTCCGTCCACATCGTGATAGAACCAAAGGGCAAGTAATACAACCAATCCTTAGCAGCACTCTTTAAAGAGAAAGGAAAGGCCCTCAGTTGAATCTGCTCCTCTGTTACTCCATGGGGCTTCATACTCGTGCAAACCACATGGAATTCCATCAGGTGTTTATTCGGGTCCTCACCTGCAAGACCATGAAAGGAAGGTAATAAGTGAATTAATCCAGATTTGAGCTCAAAAGTAGCATTATTTTCTAAAGTAGGAAAAGTAATGCATAAAGGTTGTTGATTGGGGTCAGGAGTGCCCAATTCTAAGATTTGCATTAGCAGCCATCTCTTCTTCTTCTTCTGGAAAAGCAGCTCGAGCAGCGGCTTCGTGTTGTTGCCTACGGAGTTCTCTCCTTCGCCTGTGAAAAGTTCTTTCAATCTCCGGGTTGTAGAGAAAATCTTCTTCAGCAAACTCACCTGAAAGCATGAACAAGAGAGAACTAGAAACAAAGAAAAGAGACGAGAGTGAGATAAAACAGAACAAAATAAAAAAAAATAGAACACAATAAATTAAACACCGTTCCCCGGCAACGGCGCCAAAATTTGGTAGCGCTTAGTCGTGTCGCGCCCAAATTAACCCAACTCAGATTAAACAATGAAAAATGTAGTAGTGTGAGTAGGGATCATTCTCACGAGGAAAGGTAAATTTAATTGTGTTCTTAATAAACAAAAAGGGGGTTTGAGATTGGAAATTAACTACTGAAAATTTTAAGCAATTAAAATTAAAATTATCACTATTATGCAAGAATAACAATTCAACTAGAGAAATCAATAAGAGACGAGACTTGGTATCGGTTGACTACACCCTTGATATTTGTTCATTCAATCATCAATTCACTAAAAATAATTAATCCTATTAAATATTCGTCATGGAAAATCAAATTCCTGTTTCACCATAATTTTAGTTAATTAGAAAACAACATTCTAAATTAACCCTTACCAATAAATTAATCCAGATTCCAGCGATCTAGATTTAAATTTACGGTAGCATTCAAACTAGTAAAAACGAACCTAGACAACACAAACACCAGCGGTTGTATTTAGCCTAGTCAATAATTGATCCTACGAATCAATTAATTCAACAGCAAAAATATCAAACGTAGTCGCTTCGCAAATTAGTAGATTCAAACAATTACGGATTTGAATTTTAATTTAGCTATCGTTTGCAAAACAAAATTCTAAGATGGCCAATCCTAAAATCTCGCATACAAACATGAAATAAAACAGATCAAAAATCAATATTCAACAGGAATTAAACAGTGAAGATCGAATCTCATGAATAAATTATATCAAGGTTTCGTCTCCCTCAACCAAGTATAAAAGTTAGTTACAACGATTCATCACCAAATCAATAAAAATTCAATGAAGAGAGAAAACTAGAGAGAAAAATTGAAAGAACAAAACCTAGCCTCCAAAGAAGTCCCCAAAAGTCTGATAATATTTCTCCAAAACGGGGTAATTAAGAACCTAATAAAGACTAGAGTCCAAAATAACAAAATTACCAAAATTATAAAATTATTCCCGAACAGCCTAGCGTGCTCTAGCGCAGGAGTTCATCCGCTCGAGCGCGCTAAAATATGCGTGTTCTCTGTTTTTTTTTGTAACTTCTCGGCTGCGCTCGATCGCGCCAAAATATGCTATCCCACTGCCTTGATAATCCGGATACCGCGCTCGATCCTATGAGTATGTGGGATCGAGCGCATGGAAAATTGCCAACATTCTGCCTTCGTTTTCTTCAACTTAAAATCTCCTACAAATTAAACCCGAGAATAGATTATGTAGCCAAATGCATGCATAAAAACAAAACTAAGATAAAACATGAACTAAAACAAATAAATACATGCAAAATACTAACAAAATAACATAAAAATATGCAAACAAAACACAACTAAATAGATTAGGTAGCCAAATGCATGCATAAAAACAAAACTAAGATAAAACATGAACTAAAACAAATAAATACATGCAAACTACTAACAAAATAACATAAAAATATGCAAACAAAACACAACTATAATATATCTATCTATCTATCTATCTATCCATCCATCTATTCTATCTATCAATCTATCTAGCTATTCTATTCTATATTATAAATATGTGAGTTTGAATTGTGAGCTTACTATTTTGATTTCTTAGTTGCTCATTGTACATAAGTTTATTTATGTACTTCTATGTTAGCTTAAAAGAGTAATTAATAATAAACTTAATACTAGATATCTCAAAGATCATTTTTCATGTTTACCCTTGGCTTCCAATTGTAAGATTTTTGTATAAAATAATATTTTGTTCAATTATATTTTTATTTAATAATCATAATTTCTTTCCGTTCTATTTTTGATGTTGTCTATCTATCTATCTATCTATATTATAAATATGTGAGTTTAAAGTGTGAGCTTACTATTTTGACCTCTTAGTTGTTCATTGTACATAAGGTTATTTATGTTCTTTTCTATGTTAGCTTAGAAGAGTCATTAATAATAAACTTAATACTAGATATCTCAAAGATCATTTTTTATGTTTTACGCTTGGCTTCCAATTGTAAGATTTTTGTATAAAATAATATTTTGTTCAATTATTTTTTTATTTAATAATCATAATTTATTTCCGTTCTATTTTTTATGTTAAATGTTAAAAAACTTAATTGGTTATTATTATTATTTATTTAATAATCATAATTCCTCTTTGTTTTATTTCTGATGTTAAATGTTGTCTATCTATATCTATATCTATATCTATCTATCTATCTATCTATCTATTTATCTATTTTATTATAAATATGTGAATTTGAATTGTGAGATTACTATTTTGGTCTTTTAATTGTTCATTGTACATAAAGTTATTTATGTTCTTCTCTATGCTAGCTTAGAAGAGTCATTAATAAAAAACTTAATACTAGGTATCCCAAAGATCATTTTTCATATTTTACCCTTGGCTTCCAATTGTTAGATTTTTGTTGGCTTTCAATTATAAGATTTTTGTATAAAATAATATTTTGTTTAATTATTTTTTATTTAATAATCATAATTCCTTTCCGTTCTATTTATGATGTTAAATGTTAAAAAACTTAATTGGTTTTTATTATTATTTTATTTACTAATCATAATTCCTTTTCATTCTATTCTGATGTTAAATTTAAAAAACTAAATTGGTTTTTAATTAATTACCATCTATCTATTATAGCAAAAAGTATTTTATACTATTATTAAAATGATATTATTTTACTTAAACTAATTTTTTTAAATTATTATCATCTATATGTTATAGCAAAAATTATTGTATACTATTATAACAATGATATTATTTTACTTAAACTAAAATTTTCTTTGTCAAATTTTCTATCTATTTTATATCTATATCTATCTATATCTATATCTATATATGATCATCTTTCATGTTTTACCCTTGGCTTCCAATTGTAATATTTTTTTATAAAATAATATTTTGTTTAATTATTTTTTATTTAATAATCATAATTCCTTTCAGTTCTATTTCTGATGTTAAATGTTAAAAAATTTAATTTTTTAAAATTATTTTTTGTTATTTAATAATCATAATTTCTTTCCGTTCTATTTCTGATGTTAAATGTTAAAAAATTTAATTTTTTAAAATTATTTTTTGTTATTTAATAATCATAATTTCTTTTCGTTCTATTTCTGATGTTAAATGTTAGAAAACTTAATTGGTTTTTTAATTAATTATCATCTATCTATTATAGAAAAAAATATTGTATACTATTATAAAAATGATATTATTTTACTTAAACTATTTTTTTATTAATCATCATCTATAAATTAAAGCAAAAATTATTGTATACTATTATAACAATGTTATTATTTTACTTAAACTATATATTTTTTTATCAAATTTGTCTTTTAATTGTTTTTTATTATTTTTGAAAAATATTTACATAAAAATGTTCTAAAATGTTTAAACAAAATATTAGTGCCAGAGAATATTTACAAAAAAATAATCTATTTTATTTCTATTTCTATTTCTCACCAAATATATTTATTTGTACAAAGTAACTCATTCAATTTACATGTAATGGTAGTATTTCTAAAAAATTATTTTTTATTGAAAGAAAATAATTTATTTACCTTGGTCGTGGTGGTGGTAACAACATTGTTGGAAGCACCGTGTTTAATTATTTGGTTTAATTGACTAAATTAAAAAATACCCTAATATGAGACTTTATTTAATTTTTAATTTTAAAAATTATGTTTTTTAATTAATGTCTGTTGGAAATTTCAAGGTGTTGATATCTACGAAACTATTCGTTCAAAAAGTCGCAAAATTGAATTCTGCAATTGACATCAAGAAAAACAAAGGCAAGATATAAACTGACGATCTAAACTGAGATATCAACTGCGTTAACCATCGACCATTGCAAAAGAGATTACTGCACTTAGTTGAAGAAGAATCAATCTTAATCAGTCATCGGAGCAGTTGAGCCGAATTCAACTGAAAGTATGAAGACAACTCGATTCAGTTTAGCATAGATAAAATGAATCAGTTGGGATTAATTAAAACCTCAGCCGATCAAGAATCTGTGTAAGACAATCCAAATCAAACGGAACTCTTGTGGATAAGGTTTTCCCATACCAGACAAAAGCGCCAAAAGCAAAAATACATCAGTGTACGATGTTTCCAAAGAATGTCGCGGAAAATACAAGCTAACGGAAAAATGATTTGAATTCAAAACAGAGCCATTATCTGTTGGAATATAAATACCCATCCTCGGGACATTTCCTAAACATTCGGCATCTTATAAAAGCACTCGCAAGTAGACCCTCACAATAAAAGGTAAACTGAACACATTTAGTTTACCCATACACAATCAGTCGAGAAAAAAAACGCTTACTGAAGATAATACTAAAGCAAGCCAAAGAACACTAGCAAAATTCCGTGATTAGAATAACAATCAAGTGCTAAGTGTTGTGTTGCAAACATTGTTGTATCAGTGTGATCAGTTAAGGTGCTGAAAACCTCGTTGCAACAAGGAGCAGTCGTGAAGTGTGTCCTTGAAGTGTTTCTAGGAGTTATGGGATATGCAGTGTGTGTAAATCCTGGTCTTCGAGTGAGTTGTTGCAAGTTGATTGTAATAGTCAAAGTCCTCTAGAGTGAATCATTCCAAGGTGTAAAAAAGGGTGACGTAGGAATTTTTTATATCTCCGAACATCCATAAACAAACTTTAGCATTTTTACTTTCAGTTCATCATCACTTACGGTAACATCCCAATTTCTTATTGGAGCGCTACTCATACATTGATACTTAAAAGATAAAAAAATTTGGGGAAAAATAAAATCTTTGCGGAGGCATAGTCTTCTTTATTAAATAAAAGAATTTAAATGTGCACAAAATAAAAAAATAACATTCAAAAGACTTCGCCAATCATGGCCATCAAAAGAAATAATAAAGCTTGTTTTCCTCTCATCAACATAAAATGTTTTGAACAACTTTCATTCATAAATCTCGCACTCATGCATCGCCCGCTGGACCGATCCCTGCCTCCTCTTCATGTCCACCCACGTAATCATCAATGAATGCATCAACATAATTGTTACCTGCACCATTCAACTATAGTGAGTCTAAAAACTCAGCAAGAAAATGCATAAAAATTATTTTACTAAACCTTGAAACAACAATAAACTTGTATGCAAAACGTGTCATTGATGTAACCATAACATAAAATATTTGAGGGTGAAGAAGTATGTGAATTGTGGTAATCGTCATAAACATCCATTCATAGTTCTCTGTTGTACAACAAGCATATGACATTACACCCGTAAACTTTCATTCGTTGGATAGCCAATCCGAAAATCATCCCAAAGTGCATACCCCGTATAACCATCCCGTGACCCATGTTTGGATAGCCGCTCCGGAGCTCATCCCAAAGTGCATACCCCGTATAATCACCACAAGATGCATAAGTCATCAAAATATTTTTCATGTACCATAACATTCATCTTATCATATCATTTCGTATCATCGAAAAATCATGCTCATAAAACTTCTTGTGATGCTAAAATACTTACAAACTTCAAACATTCCATGAGAAATTAGTTTTCAAGAGAAAGTCACATAAACATGCAATACATTACTTGATCAATCCACGTAAGGCATTCCGTCCATCCCGAACCTTGAAAACATAAAACTTTTTCATGAATATTCTTTAAAATGATTAAAATACATTAAAATATCATAAACATGATTTTTATGACCCAAAACACGTAAAATTGGGGTGGGGATCCCGAGCACAGCAGCGCGGGCACGCCGCCCATCATGCGCCCAGAGGGCCATGCGCGGGCGCGCTGCTGTTGCGACGACCTGCACAAACAGGACGTTGCGTACAAAGCGCGACTCTGCCTCTGAACCTTCTTCCTTCTTACCCTTTTCAATCCTAAATATTTTGGAGCGTATTCTCATCAAAATACCATCCAACACCATAAAAACTTCAAAAGATTTGAACCAAAAACGCTCAACCATAAAAAGATTTGAACCAAGAATCCCTTTCATCTTTTCAACCAAAACTTCTGATTTATTGCTTCAAAATCATATAAACATTGATAAACTTGAACCGAAAACATCAGGAATGCTTCAGGTATCATCATCAAGCAACAAACTCATAAATTTTTCAAGAAAACATGCATAAATCATCAATCAAACACTAGGGTTTTACCTTGAGCATATATATATATATATAGCCTTGAGACGAACGAACCCTAGCCTTGATATTGCAGTGTTTGAACGTGAGTTCTTTAAGAGAAGAAAAGGGAGCGTTCAAGTGAGAATTCAGAAGTAAATTCTGAACGCTTATTTTTTTTGTGACTAATGTCTCCAACACGGTCCATTAGTTACATATAAAAGCCTTTGAAATTTTAACTCTCTTTCAAATAATAAATTACATTGCATCAACTTAAACTTTATTTGAATAAAAATATTTTCTTAACTCATTCAAAGGCTAGACCCGTTCCTACGATCCAAAATTAAATACCAACCTGAAAACTTTAAAATCATAAATATCACATAACATTTCAGGCATTCAAATAAGTCACATAAATAAACATATAAATTAAATATTTTAACTAAAATGAAATAAATCATATAAGTTAAATTTATCGTGATTAAGCTAGTGGACTTTTTGGACCTTACAACTCTACCCTAAAAATAATTTCGTCCTCGAAATTCGACTTACGAAAAAACTCAGGATAGCATGCTCTCATTTCCTGTTTGGTTTCCCATGTAGCTTCCTAAACCAATTGGTTGCGCCATAGGACTTTAACCATCGGGATCTCTCAATTTCTCAACCTACGAACTTGTCTGCCCAAGATTTTGTTGGAACACGGTCGTTCTCCAGATCGAAAAAAAAAATGATACCCGTTGCAGCGGAAGTTTTAAAATTTTATATGGAACAATTCCATATCATGGGTATCAAATTCCTACGATTAAAATTGACAACATAAAATTTAAATAATGGACACCAACAAAATTTAATCTGCTCTTGTTGTATATCCCAGGAACTAATGAACGAACGTTTCTTCAATCAGGTCCACGAACGGAGATTTAATCCCTCTGATAGACTGCACTAGAAAGTCTATCAGAAGTTTCTACGAAGAGAAATTAACAGATTTGATCTGTTAAACCAGACTGCAATTTCAAAAATTACAGGCTGGATTTTCGATGACAGAGAGGGAGAGGGGCGGCGGCCACCTAGAGAGAGAACCCTGGGGTTTTCGAAAATTTTTATGCCTTATTCTGTCAATTTTTGTACTACAATAACTTATTTATAATGTGGGCTGCTAACAGCTTAGGGCCCATTAGTCATAAGTTCAAGCCTGACAAGCAAAGCCCGCATGTTCAGAAATTAATATAAAATTTATCGTGACTTAGATTGATAAACCAATTTCACCAATGTACACAGAAACCATTTCTGCATCTTTTAAAGTCAAGACAAATTTTCTGAATCCGAATTCAGTGGTTTCCAAAAAATGTCCATCAATATGTCATTTTAGGAAATCTTACTCCCTCTACTTTTAAATAAGAAGTCCTACTTCTTTATCCACTAAATTTAACTCATTAAATTTAATTATCTCAACGGGGATTAGAAATCCATTACTTGTGTGACCCTAAATGGTTCAGGGATACAGCTAGCCGTGGGCTTACAACTCCTTGTGACTCGGAACAACAATTTCCGACTTGCCCATCGAATCATGGTAAGAGCGTCTAGCAACATCGCCCCATGATTCCCTAGGTATCACTGATAGTGCCTGCAAGAACCAGTAGATTTTGGTTAGCGTACAGTACGGTCCCTTCATCCATATATCCCAATCGAATCAACAACCATTGGTACAACGAGAGTCGTTCGAGATTCGATAACTATGCAATGCATCTTGAAGATCAAACAGTGACATCGCATGTGCTACTAGGAAACCAAGTAACCTAAAACACATCATGTACTCTGGCCAGAGATTTGCCACACTAATATCTCCTCAGATTGCATAGGATATCCACACTCGCAAGTGTGCGGTGAATCCTTGACAACAAAACATCGACTCCTATATGTGTCGTAACTGTACCCAATCCCGACACCTGATGACCCTAATAGAGTCGGTAAATGAGTCAAAGCACAGTACTAGCATATAGAGTCTCAATGATGTTTCAAGTAATAAGGACTAATGGTATACAACCAAAACCGCGGACTATATCCACTCGATAAGTGATAACCACTTGGAAAGTACGAATAGGGTAGTTCGATCATTCATCATATGAATATCCATTTGCATGCTTCGAACATCTCTATGTTCCATACCAATGAAACATGGTACTCGGCATTGCAAATGCTAGTCTCAATCTCGAGCGATCCTTATCCTTATTTGTGGACGGCTCAATTGACTAGGAACTGTTTAGAATATACAGTGAACATAAGATGTGTTTCATGATAGTGATCTCTCTATATTCACTATCTCATATTACTTTAGTATATTCAAGGTCTTTATCAAAATAGCAATAGTATATCATTATATAATAATAAGATAAAGTGAACGCCATTTAAAGAACGTATATTATATTAAACAAATATTGTTTACAAAAAGAGACTCTCAAAGCCCTTAGCCACAAGTTGGCTAACGGGGCATCAACTCTTTCAATCTCCTACTTGCCCTAAAGCCAACTAGTCATACTACGTAGTCCCATTGCTTCGTGATGTTTGTCAAATAATGGTCCTGGCAAGGGCTTAGTAAGTGGATCAGCGATATTGTCTACAGAGGCCACTCTCTCGACAGTGATGTCTTCTCTTTCCATGATCTCCCGGATGATGTGGTATTTCCTCAGTACGTGTTTGGATCTTTGATGTGACCTTGGTTCCTTTGCCTGAGCAACGGCACCCGTGTTGTCACAGTACACCGGGATTGGACCAACAGCTTCAGGAATAACGCCCAACTCTTGGACGAATTTCCTCATCCAAATGGCCTCTTTAGCAGCAGCTGATGCCGCAATGTATTCTGCCTCAGTGGTGGAATCCGTTGTGGTGTCCTGCTTGGAACTCTTCCAAGAGACAGCACCGCCATTGTGCATGAACACAAATCCAGAGGTTGACTTCGAGTCATCCACGTCACTTTGGAAGCTAGAGTCGGTATAGCCTTACAATTTCAGATCTCTTTCTCCATAAAAAATGAATACATTTTTAGTTCTTCTCAAGTACTTAAGAATATCCTTCACGGCTTTCCAATGCATTTGACCGGGATTGGCTTGATATCTGCTCGTGACACACAGAGCAAACGCCACATCCGGTCTGGTAAATATCATCCCATACATGATACTCCCTATGGCTGACACATATGGTATGTGTGTCATTTTCTCTATCTCTTCGTCAGTCTTGGGGCACATAGACTTGGATAGAGAGACTCCATGACACATAGGTAGATGTCCTCTCTTGGACTCATCCATTGAAAACCTTTTCAATATAGTGTCGATGTAGGTAGCTTGAGTAATTCCTATCATTCTCTTAGATCTATCTCTATAGATCTTTATCCCTAGAATATAGGATGCCTCACCCAAATCCTTCATCGAGAATCTACCTGACAACCATATATTTGTTGACTGCAACATCCCTACATCATTCCCAATGAGTAAGATGTCATCAACATAAAGTACTAAGAATGTCACAGCATCCTTAACTACTTTCTTGTAGACGCACGGTTCCTTCGGGTTCTTGATGAAACTAAAGTCCTTTATTGTTTCATCAAATTTCTGGTTCCAACTTCTTGATGCATGTTTGAGACCATAGATCGATCTTTGAAGCTTACATATCTTATGCTCACTTCCCATGGATGTGAATCCCTCGGGCTGCATCATATAGATTTCTTCCTTAATGTTTCCATTAAGAAATGCAGTCTTCACATCCATTTGCCATATCTCGTAGTCATACCAAGCTGCTATGGCAATAAGGATTCTTATGGACTTGAACATTGCGACTGGTGAAAAGATTTCATCATAGTCAACTCCTTGTCTTTGAGTATAACCTTTTGCAACCAATCGTGCCTTGTAGGTCAGTACCTTACCATCAGGCCCAAGCTTTCTCTTGTAGATCCATTTACACCCTATTGGAACTATTCCATCGGAAGGATCTACTAAAGACCAAACTTGGTTTGCATGCATCGAGTCTATTTCCGACTGCATAGCTTCAAGCCATAAGTTCGAATCAGCATCAGAAATTGCTTCCTTGAAGTTTCTCGGATCACATCCAATGTCGGGTTCACTTTGATCCCCTTCAAGAAGAAGACCATATCTAATAGGAGGCCTAGAAGTCCTCTCGGATCTTCTAGTAATAGGCGTTTCTTGTGATGATTCTTGAGGTATAGGATCGTTATTTTGTATCTCGGGTTCTTCTCGAATTTCTTCGAGTTCCATCATCTTGCCTTTTTTATCCAATAAGAACTCTTTCTCCAAGAAGGTGGCATTCCTTGAAACAAACACTTTTGTTTCAGTAGGATGATAGAAATAATATCCGATTGAATTCTTCGGATACCCTACAAAATAACATAAGGTGGATCGAATATCCAACTTATCTCCCACTGTCTGCTTCACGTAAGCAGGACATCCCCAAATCCTCAAGTACGAATACTTAGGAGCTTTGCCATTCCATAACTCGTATGGTGCTTTTTCCACTACTTTAGTGTGGACGTTGTTCAACAACAATACTGCCGTTTCAAGAGCATAGCCCCAAAACGAAGGTGGGAGCTCAGTGAAGCTCATCATAGATCGAACCATGTCCAACAAGGTTCGATTGCGATGCTCCGAAACACCATTCAGCTGAGGTGTCATAGGAGGAGTCCACTGAGAGAGAATCCCATTCTCTTTTAGATAATCCAAGAACTCGGTACTTAAGTATTCTCCACCTCGATTTGATCGAAGTGCTTTAATACTCTTACCTAGTTTGTTTTCTACTTCAGCCTTGAATTCTTTGAACTTTTCAAATGATTCAGACTTATATTTCATCAAATATAAGTACCCATACCTAGAATAATCATCAGTAAAGGTAATGAAGTAGGTGTGACCAAATTTTGTACCAATACTAAATGGTCCGCAAACATCCATATGGATCAAATACAATAGATTTTGACTACGCTCAGGTTTTCCTTTGAAAGGAGTTTAGTCATTTTTCCTTTCAGGAAGGACTCACAAGTAGGTAGAGAGTTAATATCAGACATATCAAACATGCCCTCTCCCACTAGCTTGTTCATCCTCCTTGAGGAAACATGACATAGCCTAGCATGCCAAAGGTTTGCCGGGTTTTGATTATCAATTTTCCTTTTATTTGTTGTTACCGGTTTATCAACATAATTAATTGGAACGTCTTTTAATTTTAAGTTATATAGATCGTTTTCAAGTTGTCCACATCCAATTAAACATTCATTCTTGTAAATATTGCAAATCTCATTCACAAAATTGCAAGAAAAACCATCTCTATCAAGCATAGAAATAGAAATAATGTTTTTAACCAAATCTGGCAAATATAAAACATCTCTAAAAAATAACTTAAAATCATTCTGCAAAATTAAACAAATGTCTCCCACAGCTTTGGCTTCAACTCGAGAACCACTTCCGAGCCTCAGCTGGGTCTCACCCATCCTAAGCTTGCGACTTCTTGTCATCACCTGCAAATCATTGCAAATGTGAGATCCACATCCGGTATCCAATACCCAAGAAGTAGTATTAAGTGAAACATTTATTTCAATATAAAACATACCCTTCGTAGTTCGCAACTGCTCGAGATATTCCTTGCAGTTACGTTTCCAATGACCGGGTTTCTTGCAGTGATGACAAACATCCTTGGATTTTTCCACGTTTGAAGCCTTTGTCTTGTTTTTTTTCTCGGGTCCGATTTTCTTGGATGGGGAAGAACGTTTCTTACCCTCTGTACTTGGCCCCTTCTTAGCAGAAGAAGAGGAGCCCACCAAGAGAACCGGTTTATCCTTCTTTAAAGTGGCTTCATAAGTTACAAGCATATTGACCATCTCTTCAAGGGAGGCCTCTATCTTGTTCATATTGAAATTCACCACAAAACCATCAAACGATGAAGGAAGAGAGAGAAGTAATAAGTCTACATTGAGTTCATGCTCCAATACCAATTCAAGCGTTACCAACTTCTGAATGAGCCAAATCACGCGTACCCCATGATCACGGACCAAAGTCCCTTCACGCATGCGACATGTCATTAACTCTTTTACAGTAGAGAACCTTTCAGCTCTCGATTGAGCCCCAAAAATTTCCTTGAGTTGAATGTCAGCAGCATTCACGGTATCCTCAAATCGCCTCTGGAGTTCATCAGACATCCAAGCTTGCATATAGAATTTGGCCTTGATATCATGGTCCCACCATTTATCAAGTTTGGCCAACTCTTCCGGACTTATATCAGCTGGTGCTTCCTTCGGAGGAGATTTTTCTAACACGTAGAACATCTTTTCTCCGAGGTCAAGACAATCTTCAAATTACGGAACCATTCCGTATAGTTTGCGCCAGTCAGTTTGTTTTGTTCGAGAATAGAGAATAGTGGATTGCGCGAATTCATCTTAATGAAATACTGAAAAGAAACAGACAATAATCAGTGATTGTTTAATTAATTTACTAAGACATAAAATAAGGCGAGTTTAATTTTATGAATTACACTCCCACTATTTTAACGATTCTACCACCCTTTAGTGAAAACGAGAGAATTATTTTCTTTAGTGGGAACATGGAGCCCAATTGACAAAACATGATCCCGAATAATATCAGCCAACCATGCTCTTCAAAAGGTAGAGCCCAATTGTTTCCAAAACAATCCCCATGTTATTTACCTCATGTCCAATAAGGGCCCAATAATATGACGCCGTTTATTGTGACATGTCAAGATGACCCATCAATATTAAGTTGTGATGGACGGTCGCCATGTGGATCCCCAATAATATGAGCCAATCCCATGGGAGTTCCACCCAACTTACAACATGTGTCGATCCAATGTACAGCTTTCCGACGAACGAGCCCCCAATAATATGACCCGGACCATGCCCGCGGGTAGCATCTCATACATTAATCGTTGATGGAAGGAAGGAACATTTAAACAATATTTAAATTCCCTTTTGTTAATCTTGATATCAATTTTAAATAAAATTTAAAATGAGGGATTTTAATTTTGAAAAGGTTTGTCTCATAATTCAAAATTTTGTATGCTTGCGGGATTCATACAATTTAGTCTAAACATGCATACAACAATAATATCATATATTATATTTTAGATGATCGATTTCATTACTAATCGACCCGTGGTTGCCAATCACGAGTCTAAGTCCAATCCTAGGTGATATGCAAGTATGCAATGCAATCCTATTACATTGTGCTTCCAATTTATATTTTTTCAGTCTTTATCATTGCTTGCTGGGCCCACCTCCATCTTCAAAATCTCTCACTATTTCTAGTGAATTTACAATAAATTACTATGACAAATAAAGGGATACATTATAGGGGTAGAAACGGGCCATAAACCAGGCCCACTTTTATTACAAATGATAAAATCAAATTGGGCCATAAACCAGGCCCATTAATAAAATCCAACAATCAATAATAAAGCCAAATGTAAACAACCTAACATACACCTATAACATTGGTCATGGCAATCAATCATCCTTATCCAATATTTAATTCAAAATTAATTCATTGGATAACATGCAATGACAATAAATTTAAATAGATAAAATAATATTTAATACATAAAATCTTATTTTATATATAAAATCATATTTTATATAATTTATTCATAAAATCATATTTTATATATAAAATCTTATTTCATATATAAAATCATATTTTATTATCAATTGTACCAAAATAATTAATTTAAAGATTTAAATTATTGGATTAAATTTATAAATTTCCAAAATTCAAAATTTATCCAAAAATTAATTTTCTTAAAATTTTGGGCTCAAACAATTTTAACACATTTCCTCATGGACTAATCCAAACAATTTTTAATTGGTCTAAAAATTATAATTTCTAAAATTATAAAATAAAAAAAAATTTAAATATAATTTTGGGGCTGCCCCGGGACAATCCCGGGCAGCCCACCCTGCCCTGCTAGGCTGGGCCATAGCCCAGCCCAGCTTTCGGCCCAGCCGAGCGCTGGGCTAGGGCAACAGTTGCCCTAGCCCAGCTGCTGGCCACTGGGCCGCCACCTGCAGCTCAGTTGCGCGCTGGGCTAGGGCAACATTTGCCCTGGCCCAGCCGCCAGGCTGCTGGGCCGCCTTTAAGCGGCCCAGCTGGGTGATGGGCTAGGGCAACGGTTGCCTTAGCCCAACACGCCACCCCCCCCCCCCCAAAAATTTTTTTTTTTTTTTCAGTTTTGAAAATTGAGGCATGGTACAATTTTGATAAAATTTTAATCATATGATCCGAGAGCAACCTGGCTCTGATACCATTGTTGGAACACGGTCGTTCTCCGGATCGAAAAAAAAATGATACCCGTTGCAGCGGAAGTTTTAAAATTTTATATGAAACAATTCCATATCATGGGTATCAAATTCCTACGATTAAAATTGATAACATAAAATTTAAACAATGCAAATTTTACCTTAAAATCTCGAAGCGAGATTATGGAGACCAACAGAATTTAATCTGCTCTTGTTGTATATCCCAGGAACTGATGAACGAACGTTTCTTCAATCAGGTCCACGAACGGAGATTTAATCCCTCTGATAGACTGCACTTGAAAGTCTATCTAAAGTTTCTACAAAGAGAAATTAACAGATTTGATCTGTTAAACCAGACTACAATTTCAAAAATTACAGGCTGGATTTTCGATGACAGAGAGGGAGAGGGGCGGTGGCCACCTAGAGAGAGAACCCTAGGGTTTTCGAAAATTTTTATGCCTTATTCTGTCAATTTCTGTACTGCAATAACTTATTTATAATGTGGGCTGCTAACAGCTTAGGGCCCATTAGTCATAAGTTCAAGTCTGACAAGCAAAGCCCGCATGTTCAGAAATTAATATAAAATTCATCGTGACTCAGATTGATAAACCAATTTCACCAATGTGCACAGAAACCATTTCTGCATCTTTTAAAGTCAAGACAAATTTTCTGAATCCGAATTCAGTGGTTTCCAAAAAATGTCCATCAATATGTCATTTTAGGAAATCTTACTCCCTCTACTTTTAAATAAGATGTCCTACTTCTTTATCCACTAAATTTAACTCTTTAAATTTAATTATCTCAACGGGGATTAGAAATCCATTAATTGTGTGACCCTCAATGGTTCAGGGATACAGCTAGCTGTGGGCTTACAACTCCTTGTGACTCGGAACAACAATTTCCGACTTGCCCATCGAATCATGGTAAGAGCGTCTAACAACATCGCCCCATGATTCCCTAGGTATCACTGATAGTGCCTGCAAGAACCAATAGATTTTGGTTAGCATACAGTACAGTCCCTTCATCCATATATCCCGATCGAATCAACAACCATTGGTACAATGAGAGTCGTTCAAGATTCGATAACTATGCAATGCATCTTGAAGATCTAATAGTGACATCGCATGTGCTACTAGGAAACCAAGTAACCTAAAACACATCATGTACTCTGGCCAGAGATTCGTCACACTAATATCTCCTTAGATTGCATAGGATATCCACACTCGCAAGTGTGCGGTGAATCCTTGACAACAAAGCATCGAATCCTATATGTGTCGTAACTGTACCCAATCCCGACACCTGATGACCCTAATAGAGTCGGTAAACGAGTCAGCACAGTACTAGCATATAGAGTCTCAATGATGTTTCAAGTAATAAGGACTAATGGTGTACAACCAAAACTGCGGACTATATCCACTCGATAAGTGATAACCACTTGGAAAGTCCGAATAGGGTAGTTCGATCATTCATCATATGAATATCCATTTGCATGCTTCGAACATCTCTATGTTCCATACCAATGAAACATGGTACTCGGCATCGCAAATGCTAGTCTCAATCTCGAGCGATCCTTATCCTTATTTGTGGACGGCTCAATTGACTAGGAACTGTTTAGAATATACAGTGAACATAAGATGTGTTTCATGATAGTGATCTCTCTATATTCACTATCTCATCTTACTTTAGTATATTCAAGGTCTTTATCAAAATAGCAATAGTATATCATTATATAATAATAAGATAAAATGAACGCCATTTAAAGAACGTATATTATATTAAACAAAGATTGTTTACAAAAAGAGACTCTCAAAGCCCTTAGCCACAAGTTGGCTAACGGGGCATCAACTCTTTCAGATTTTAACAGAAATCTCCTTGTAGGACAAATCTGGTGTCCATTCCACTGGCTCGTGGCGAATAACATGGGAAGGATTCGCCACATACTTCCTTAGCATGATGATATGAAAGACATTGTGTACACCTTCCAAGTTTTGAGGTAGAGCTACTCGGTAAGCTCGAGCCCCAACTTTCTCTAGGATCTCAAAAGGACCTATATATCTTGAGTCTGGACTCAATTTACCTCTCTTTCCAAATCTCATAACACCCTTCCATGGTGACACCTTCAAGAACACATGGTCACCTACTTCAAACTCAAAATCCCTACGCCGCTGATTGAAATAACTCTTTTTTCAAATTTGTGCTTTCAACATCCTATCTTTGATCTTGGCTATCACATCTACCATCTGAGTCACTATCTCTGGCCCCAAAACAGCCCTCTCTTCAACTTCATCCCAGTGTAAGGGAGTTCTACATCTTCTCCCATACAATGACTCATATGGAGCCATGCCAATTGTTGCTTGATAACTACTGTTGTAGGTGAACTCCACTAAAGGTAGTTTCGACTCCCAATTACCTCCAAAGTCGATCATACAAGCCCTCAACATGTCTTCGATTATCTAAATTACTCGTTCTGACTTATCATCTGTCTGTGGGTGGAATCCTGTACTGAAAGCCAGCTTCGTTCCCAACCCTCTATGTAAACTTCCCTAAAATTTCGAGGTGAATTTGGGATCTCTGTCAGATACTATTCTTACTGGAACCACGTGCAGTCTGATTATTTCTCGAATGTACAGCTCTGCATATTGTTTCATTGAGAAATTATTCCTGACTGGAAGAAAATGAGCTGAGTTCGTTAGCCTGTCAACTATCACCCGGATTGAGTTCATTCTTCGCGGTGTAACTGTAAATCCTACCAAAAAATTCATCGTAACATCTTCCCACTTTCATGTGGGTATTGGCAATGGTTTCAGAAGTCCTGCCGGAATTTGGTGCTCAATCTTCACATGCTGACAAGTCAAACATTCACTCACAAATCTTACAATGTCCTTCTTCATACCTGGCCACCAATATAAGGATTGCAGGTCCTTTTACATCTTCGTACTCCCTGGATGAAGGAAATACGGGACAGTATGGGCTTCAGTCATTACTTTTATTCTCTGTGAGTCTACTACTGGCACCCACATTCTTCCTCTGTGATAAACAATCCCATCTTTGACGGTATACAGTGTACCACCATTAGCCTCATCTCTATTCCTCCACGCCATCAACTATTCGTCAGAAGCTTGGCCTGCTTGAATTCTATGAAGCAAACTAGGTACTACTGTTAATGCCGATAGCATGCATACCTCCATTGGTTCAAATACCTCCAAACTCATCCACTCAAAATCAGCAATTAAATCTTGTTGTACTATCAATTGGTTCAATGTCGCAGAGTTGCGACTCAGTGCATCTGCTACTACATTAGCCTTACCTAGATGGTAGCTAATGTCACAGTCGTAGTCTTTCAATTCCAGCCATCGTCTCTGCCTCATGTTCAAATCCTTCTGAGTGAAGAAGTACTTTAGTCTTTTGTGATCAGTGAAAATCAGACACTTTTCACCATACAAATAAAGTCCCATAGCTTCAAATCAAATTCAACTGCAGCTAACTCAAGGTCATGAGTTGGGTAGTTCTTCTCATGAATCTTCAGCTGTCAAGATGAATAAGCTATCACTTTATCATCCTGCATCAAAACAGCCCCTAATGCACTCTTAAAAGCACCAGTGTAAACCACAAAACGTACTGTGCTTTCTGGAATTGCTAGCACTAGTGCTGACATCAGAATCAATAATCAATCAAAGCATCAAGAACAAATAAATCACATAAGAGTTCTTAAATAGATAAGTATGTGATTTTAGGAAACTAGATAATCAAAACTGTAACGTCCCGAATTTATCTTAATTGACTTTATTTGAGATAATCAAAGATTACAGAGTTCAAGAGCCGACTTGATTTTGATCAGGATCCTTTTTGCAAATTTCAGATTTTTCAGGGACTAAAATGCAAAAATGGAGATTGTTAGATATTTATAGCATGTTTGACTTGGTCTTATATATATAATAGGAGAGATAGGCGTGGGTCTTCATCTTCTCCTTCTTCCCCATGCCTCCCAAGCCGATTCCTCCATTAATGTGAGCTTTCAATCTTTGGGATTTCAGTCCGAGCTCGATCCGTCTGTTATAATTTAATTCTAAAGGCAGATTAGCGATCACGACAACGAGAACTTCGTTATAGAGTATGTATTTCTCCGATCAGATTCGTTCTATTTTTCGGATGTTGTTAGAATCAGATGATTTCCGAGTATGTTGCTCTTGGTAGAGTTCTGGTCGTTTATTCTCAGTCAGTCTTGAATTTGAGCGTCGTTCGGAATTGTTTTGATTTTTGGTAGATTATTCGAAATTTGGGTTTTTGAGATTTGTTGGGTTTGATCCATTTTTGGTTGTTTGATGGTGGATTTGAGTTTATTGGATTGATATTATACAGTCTGTATTTCCGGTTTGATCAGTTTTAGCCGTTATGCCGCCAGTTTGAGTTTTGGAATACTAATCGTTTTTATTGATGAGATTTTGGATTTAGGAGTTGGAATTGAGTTTGAATGGTTTGATTTGGATGGATTGACATTGGAATTCTTTTATATCTCCTTTCAGATTCAGTTGCAGATTTTGGAGTCCAGAAATTACAGAATTCGAATCGTTGATGAATTGATCGAGGTTTGATATCAAGGTTACTTTATTATTTGACTTGAATCGAATGATGTTTGATTGAGCCTTTTGTGCTTGTAGCTTGTCCGGATTTCAGCTACGTCAATCAAAGAAGAGGTAAGAGACGACATCGTTTGAAATGGGATGAGTTCTCGAATCGGAGTTATATTCGAGAGTCCCGAAGAAATCACATACTTGCATGCTACTTGAAGTCTATGTGTTTGTTGTTTGATTTGCACTTGCATTCATATTGATCCAACTACCTTTGTTTTGCGGGCAAGAGAGGTCCAGAAGAGTTAGATGTTCTGTGGACTATAGTTGAGCGACATTGGTTAGCATATTTTTACCAATTGTCGAGAAACACTCTCTATAGGTGCCCAAAGTCTAGAGGAGTAAAATATACGCCGTCCACCTCGATCGGGAGAGTCGGTGTGTTGGTGATATTCTATCCTCGGGATCCCAATTGAGAGAAGAGAGCCTTTACCTTGTGATTATCCAGACTTGATAATCCTTGTTTTAAAGACATGCATTGCATCTTATGCATTTTGATTTGGAGTTATTGATATGCCATTGGAATTCTTAACTGGTTGTGTCATATATCATGTTTGATATTTTAAGTGATATGCATGTTTTGTCTCTTTTACTGGGAATTGTATTCTCACCGGATTTATTCGGTTGTTGTCTTGTCTTTGTATGTGTGTTTGGCATCAGGTGGGGCAGGATCGAGTCAGAGATCGCATGTCTAGGTGGATGAGTTGATAGAGTGAGGCCTTGTTGTTGTGGAAGTCGAATTTTTATTTGAACTTGTATCGTATGGTATTTTGGATTGTGGAACTTAGAACCGATGTATGTTGTAGTGACCCGAACCGTGATCACCTACTAATCAGAACTTAAGCATGCAATTAATTAATAAAATAATCTTAATCAGAGAAATTACAGAATTAAAGTAAGTCAAATACCAGGTAAGCAAAACATAGTGGTCAACCCCGCTATCCAGCCTTGGTCACCACCTAACCTCCCTGTCTCCGGGAGAACTACCTGCATCTGCCCCATGGAATAGGGCATCCAGCCAACAGAAAATAACCGGAAGTGAGCCTAACATGCTCAGTACGAGAGTATGAGTATACGGTGTTATGTGTGCATGTATGCAAGTAAACTGGGTACCAAGACTCTCAGGTCAAGAAACAAGCTCATAGACCGGGCCCAGGGTATATAGCACGATGCGCCGTCGCATCAGGAAGTGGCTCATATACCCAGTGGATAATGGTGACCTGATACTAGTACATGTGTCCAACCATAAAGGTGACCTGACACAAGACTTACGTATCCAACCATCCACAAACTCGTAGGGTGAGCGCCCTACTACAGGATACCTCTAAGGTAAAAGCTCAATATGCTCATGTATGCAACATACAGTCATGACATGCTGTATATAAAGGCATATAAAACATGCAATCACATAATCCATGCAAACACATAATACATGCATACTCAATCTGGATATCTCGAATAATACTTCCGTACCTTACTAAGGCAGATCCTAGAAGCTCCCCCTCTAGGTACAAGCCTACCATGAAGCACTACAACATAAATAACCATGCATTACCTAGCATGCCAAACATCACCTACTAGGCTCTAAAAGCCTTAATTAAACTATAGCCTACTCCCTATTTACTATAGGGAACCAAAGCCATACCTTCGTCCGTCGTCAGCCCGCTGATGTCGCATGCCCCAGAGCCTGGGCATAGCCTAGGTACAACTCCTAGACGCCTCGCCAGAGCTCCGCCGCCTGGCTGCTACTGCGGACACTGTCTGCTATAAAATAAACTATTTTCTACTCCAACTCTTAAAGAAAGAGTCCCGAATCCCTTAAATAGAGCGATTACCGGGAGAGGAGAGGGAAAATTGCACATAAAAATGAGGGATTCGGACCCCTATTTATAGGCCACGATCGGAAGCTCCGATCGGTGCATGTTTGCCACGTTTTGGACGGCCGAGATCGGAAGCTCCGATCTCCTGCATCTGGCCACGTGTTTAAATCTCCTTGACACCTGTTTCTGGTTGAGATCGGAAGCTCCGATCTCAGGATCGGAAGCTCCTGTCTCGGATCGGAAGCTCCGATCTGCCCGGTAGCTCCGAACTGTTTCTTATGCTTCCGAACTGGTTTTGGTCCTCCGGGACCCCTGGGACCTACCCCACCATTTTCGGACGTTCCAGATTTGATTTTCCACTTATTTTAACCAAATAAGGACTCCTTAAACATGTTTTGACACTTTTAAAATTATATGTCATTTTCTAACATGTTTAAAATGACTTAATCTTGTAAAATGGAACCGGGCTACCATGCATGTTAAAGAAAAAGATATTGTTGCGACTTTTAAAAAAGCTCGGCTTTTAATCTATTCATATTTGTTTTATGTTTCTTTTTAATTTTAATAATTTACAGTATGGAGATACAAATTAAAGAAAAAGATCAGATTGTTGCGGCTTTTATGAAAGCTCAGGATGCTGACATGTGCTGAAGTGAAGAATAAAAATTTTTCAAGATTAATGCATATTTTTTAACTAGTGTTCATTAATTTAGAATTCGATTATTTTTTATATTTGAATGATATATAATATTGAAAGATTGTATATTAAATTTTATTTTAGAAATTTTTGAATTTTGAGTGATTTATAATATTGAAATTTTGTGATTTAATTTTTTTTTTGTTTTTTATTTAAAAAAAGACAACGCTTTTTTATATGTTGTCTTTACAAAAAACGACAACGCTTTTTATGAAATGACAACACTTTTAATGCGTTGTCTTTAACAAAAACGACAACGCTTTTTATGCGTTGTCTTTACCAAAAACGACAACGCTTTTTATGTGTTGTCTTTTTCAGAAACGACAACGCTTTTTATGTGTTGTCTTTGCCCAAAACGACAACGCTTTTTCTGCGTTGTCTTTGAGCGTGGTCTTTTACAACACTGGCTACAACAACGCTTTTTTGGTGACATTAACAACGCGAAAAAGCGTTGTCTTTCACCTTTTTTCTTGTAGTGTGACTAACACTTGTCATAACAACTGTGACAACGTCGTTGTCCACAATTCTTGATTTCTTGAACCTCTCAGGTTTTCTTCTTAGAAAACATCAATACAATTATTCTGTTGATTAACAAATCGATTAGTGCAATCTTTAGTGCCAATTTATATTGACACCCATCTCATAACTTCAGATAACACCTGAAAATGAGAATATTGCTTATCCTCTCACGGATAATCATTTCTTGTTGAATCCTGACTTGCATTACTGGATGAACAAAACCATTTCATCCCTCTTAGGCAAAGTCCTAAAAACAATACAACCTAGCAAAAACCCCTGAATTGATTTCATCGAATCAGACTTATCAATGCATCAATTAGACATCCTGAAAAAAAAATCAGTGACAACAATCCCGCTGGATCTGATAACCTTAGATCTCAGCTGCTGTCCTTTTTCCATGTCTAAACACTTGATGTTATCCTGTTAGTATTCATTAAAATTCAAACGCTTTCTAGATCAATTTCTATCACTGAAGTCCGAGAATTACTTCAAATCATTCCTGAGAACTGAATATCTGATTACTATACTCATCTTATCAGTCTACCAAAAATTGAATAATTTCAATCGTTCTTTATGCAAAAGAATATTTAGCTCCTCCGTCACGGGGTTATAACATCTGTATCTACCTCAGACAAATACTTGTAAATAGTCACTGGGCACAAAACTTGCACCAGTTTAATTGACCATTTCAAAACATACATGAACACCTAAGTGTTCATCTTTCCACTATCCAAGTGAATTCTTATATTGTCGTATCCATGTTTTAACTTAGCAGGCTTATGACATCTGTCAATAGAATCGAGTATCCTTTCAAAGTTATTAAACTGACACCAAATTATACTTTAACGTAATTGTCGCAATGATCATAGTTCACGTCTCCCAGTATAAGTCATCCCAGTGTTCTCATCTTTGCTTGATAACCCATTAATAAAATTCCAATTTTTACAGGGAAACTTACCTAAGTAGATTCATCACTTAGAATTTCCTTTTCATCTTGTAATCAAGATCCTGATCACTAATTATACCTCTGATAGAATCAGACAATACTGGTAAAACCTCCTGGTTCTCCCCCAGTATCATATGCGAGGACTATCCGTTCAGAATATTCACTTGTCGAGGAATCCTTTCCAAGACTATCCTGTCCACAAAAACCAAAGTCTGTATCTCTGATAAATTCAGACAATAAATCACCACAATCCCTTTGGCACTAATCCAGCACCAAATGCAATTCCAGAAGACTCAAATAAATCCTGAATATTTTCCTGATAGTTATACCCATTGCTATGATTGTACATACAACGAGACTGAGGTAAGTCTTCCTATAATGCCAAACTGGAACAAAAGAATCCTTCCAGAGTATGCCGGCATAATGTCGCACTTACTATACCATCTCGAAACCCGACAGTCAAGAGCATCCTGGCATAACTCATCCCCGAGTCTCTGATATTATGAAATATTCCTATCTGGACCAAAATCACTGGTCAAGGAAAATTATCTGTAGAGGCACAACTCAAATCCCGAGTTTGCAAACATCTGATAATTAAATCCTGTTGAATATCAATTCAACTAATCTTTGAAATCATAAATCTAGATCAAAACTTATCTACTCAGAACAATTACTTGTCAAGGAAAAATCTATTCCAAGACTGTTCTGACAACGGAACATCTGTATCTCAAACAGAGGATAACTAAACCTTGATACCATACCTGGTATCTGTCCTATCCAAAGTCATACCCTGCTGTGACAGTGCCAAATTTCCAGACTGAGTAGCCTTCCTTATATAGTCTATGGAGCACAAAGGCCTCCAAAACAACCTCTGAAGTAAGAAAACTTCCAGAGTAATACCAACTAAGGGTCGCGCTTCCTCACGTCTAGTACTGGTCACAATCCACAACTCTTGGTATTACTTAGTCTGTCATCCTGATGAAAATCCATTACCACTAGGTAACAACCTAAAAAGATCAAAACAGCCAACTGTTCTAAATAAATCCATCTAGAACAAACATTCATGCATCCTGATGAATCACATCATATCTGAAAACACTTGGTTTACTAGAATATTCTAGGTAAAACATCTAGAACTATTCATTGAAAACATGCAAAATCCCAAGTACTCATTAAAACAATGATCAGTCTTTTATTCAATACCAAGTTAATCTCAAAGATTACAACACTTGAACGACAAATCCAGGTTCTAATACAATCTTTATTACAATCCCATGTAATACATAACTTAATCAAAATATTACACTGAAAGATGTACAATACAAAAATAACTGAGTACATCAAATACTGAAATCTTTAATACATCTGATTACAACTGAAATACTGTTTACAAGAGAATACAATATTTAAACTCTTGCGAAAGTCTTTCATTCCGTCTGCTGATCTTGAACATGAAGTTTTCCTCAGGTCAGCAGACCTTCTTCATCGCAAGATCTCAAAGATAAAATCTTGCTAATCTACCGGATCCTTCCAATATTGTTGGGTTCCTTATCTGGTAGATAAGACAAGATTTTCCCGTCAATCTCTTCAACTACTAGTGAAGAGTCTTCCGGGGTGGCTTCCTTGGTCGACTTAGAATGGATGACTACATGTCACACATTCCGTTCAACCTAGAGAAGTGCCTGGCGTTGAAAACTGGATCTTCTCTTCCAACTCCATCCTGCTGGGATCCACATAATACGATCCTCCGCTGCCAACCTTGGCAATGACGATCTTGGAAAAGCCTAGACATCCTGTTATTCCAATTCCTGATACTGCTGTCGTTATTGAATCCAACTTATAATCCTACAAAGTATAACCCAAAATCAATACTATGTCCCAAAGAATCTTATTGCATGCTCTGATACCATAAATGTAATGACCCGCACCGTGATCACCTACTAATCAGAACTTAAGCATGCAATTAATTAATAAAATAATCTTAATCAGAGAAACTGCGGAATTAAAGTAAGTCAAATACCAGGTAAGCAAAACCTAGTGGTCAACCCCGCTATCCAGCCTTGGTCACCACCTAACCTCCCTGTGACCGAAAGAACTACCTGCATCTGCCCCATGGAATAGGGAATCCAGCCAACAGAAAATAACCGGAAGTGAGCCTAACATGCTCAGTACGAGAGTATGAGTATACGATGTTATGTGTGCATGTATGCAAGTGAATTGGGTACCAAGACTCTCAGGTCAAGAAACAAGCTCATAGATCGGGCCCAGGGTACATAGCACGCTGCGCCGTCGCATCAGGAGGTGGCTCATATACCCAGTGGATAATGGTGACCTGATACTAGTACATGTGTTCAACCATAAAGGTGACCTGACACAAGACTTACGTATCCAACCATCCACAAACTCGTAGGGTGAGCGCCCTACTACAGGATACCTCTAAGGTAAAAGCTCAATATGCTCATGTATGCAACATACAGTCATGACATGTTGTATATAAAAGCATATAAAACATGCAATCACATAATCCATGCAAACACATAATACATGCATACTCAATCTGGATATCTCGAATAATACTTCCGTACCTTACTAAGGCAGATCCTAGAAGCTCACCCTCTAGGTCCAAGCCTACCATGCATCACTACAGCATAAATAACCATGCATTACCTAGCATGCCAAACATCACCTACTAGGCTCTAAAAGCCTTAATTAAACTATAGCCTACTCCCTATTTACTATAGGAAACCAAAGCCATACCTTCGTCCGTCGTCAGCCCGCTGATGTCGCATGCCCCAGAGCCTGGGCATAGCCTAGCTATGACTCCTAGATGCCTCGCCAGAGCTCCGCCGCCTGGCTGCTACTGCGGACACTGTCTGCTATAAAATAAACTATTTCCTACTCCAACTCTTAAAGAAAGAGTCCCGAAGCCCTTAAATAGAGCGATTACCAGGAGAGGAGAGGGAAAATTGCACTTAAATATGAGGGATTCGGACCCCTATTTATAGGCCACGATCGGAAGCTCCGATCGGTGCATGTTTGCCACGTTTTGGACGGCCGAGATCGGAAGCTCCGATCGTAGGATCGGAAGCTCCGATCTCCTGCATCTGGCCACGTGTTTAAATCTCATTGACACCTGTTTCTGGTTGAGATCGGAAGCTCCGATTTGCCCGGTAGCTCCGAACTGTTTCTCATGCTTCCGAACTGGTTTCGGTCCTCCGGGACCCCCGGGACCTACCCCACCATTTTCGGACGTTCCAGATTTTATTTTTCACTTATTTTAACCAAATAAGGACTTCTTAAACATGTTTTGACACTTTTAAAATTATATGTCATTTTCTAACATGTTTAAAATCACTTAATCTTGTAAAATGGAACCGGGCTACTACATATATTCTACTCTGTTGAGCGGTTGAACAACTTTATTAGTATTGTATTGTATGTTACTGGAATTTGTACCAATGCATGATTTTGTTGTTAGAGAAATGATCGTTTCACTCCCCCGAGCTTTGGTCATGCGTTGGAATTATTTTCTTAGCATCAGGAGCAGCGCGCCGCGCAGCCATTCCTTCCCAGGCAAGGCGCCATGCACGTGCGCGCCTCGCTAGGGCGTGGTCGCGCGTCGTCCAAGAGGCCGTGCGCGCCAAGCTGAGGTGCAGCCGCGCGGCCTCCCTTTTAAAAAAAAAAAAATTGATTTCTTTCCACGGCTCCTCGTGTTCGTTTGTGTTTAATTAATCGAGTTTAGAAGATTAGAAACGGGGTCTCACATTAAGTGGTATCAGAGCGATAAGTTTCTTGGACTGAATTAGAGTGAGCGGGTGTAAGAGTGGGTGCCCAGTGAGCCAACTGTGTGGCTATGGGCTTTGTTGACTCTTTGTATAAACAATCTTTTGTTTAATATTATTTACACTTTTATGGCAATGACTTTATATTACTTCATATTGTTATATTGTGATATACTATTGTTGTTTTGATAAAGACCTTGAATATACTATAGTGTATGTAAGATGTGGTAGAACATGGAGATGTCTATCATGAAATACATCTTATAGTCACTGTATATTCTAAAACCGTTCCTAGTCGATTGAGCCGTCCGATAATAAGGATAAGGATCGCTCGAGTTTGAGACTAGCATTTGCGATGCGGAGTACCACGTTTCATTGGTAGGGAACATGGAGATGTTCGAAGCATGCAAATGGATATTCATAGGATGAATAGTCGAACTACCCTATCCGGACTTTCCAAGTGGTTATCACTTATCGAGTGGATAAAGTCCGCGGTTTTGGTTGTACACCATTAGTCCTTACGACTTGAAACATCATGGAGACTCTATATGCTAGTACTGTGCTTTGACTCGTTTACCGACTCTGAGGGGGTCATCAGGTGTCGAGATTGGGTACAGTTACGACACATATAGGAGTCAATGCATTGTTGTCAAGGATTCACCACATACTTGCGAGTGTGGATATCCTATGCGATCTGAGGAGATATTAGTGTGACAAATCTCTGGCCAGAGTACTTGATGTGATTTAAGAAATGGTTTCTTAGTAGCACATGCGATGTCACTAATTTGATCTTCAAGATGTATTGCATAGTTATCGAATCTTGAGCGACTCTCGATATACCAATGGTTGTTGATTCGATCGGGATATATGGATGAAGGGACCGTACTGTACGCTAACCAAAATCTACTGGTTCTTGTAGGCACTATCAGTGATACCTAGGGAATCATGGGGCGATGTTGCTAGGCGCTTTACCATGATTCGTTGGGCAAGTCGGAAAAGTGTTGTTCCGAGTCACAAGGAGTTGTGAGCCCACGGCTAGCTGTATCCCTGAACCATTGAGGGTCACACAGTGTAATGGAGTTTTAATCCCCGTTGAGATAGTTAAATTTAAAGAGTTAAATTTAATGAACTAAGAAGTTGGACTTCTTAAATAAGAGTAAGGGAGTAGGATTTCCTAAAATGACATAGGGATGGACATTTTTGGAAACCACTGAATTCGGATTCAGGAAAATTTATTTTGACTTTAAAACGTGCAGAAATGGTTTCTGTGCACATTGGTGAAATCGTTTCATCAATCGGAGTCACGATGAATTTTATATTAATTTCTGAACGAGCGGGCTTTGCTTGTCGGGCCCCAGCTTATGACTAATGGGCCCTAAGGTGTTAGTGGCCTGCATTATAAATAAGTTATTTCAGTACAGAAATTATACACAATGGGTCATAATTTTTGAGAGCAAAAATCGAAAACCCTAGTCTCTCTAAAAGAAAATTTCGGCCGACCCCTCCCCCTCTGCCCGAGAAAATTCCGGTCTGTGATTTTGAATCGCAGTAAGGAATAACGAATCAAATTCGTGTATTCTCTTCGCAGAAAACTTCTGATAGATTTTCTAGTGCAATCTATCAGAGGGATTAAACCTCTGTTCGTGGACCTGATTGAAGGCGTTCATCGGTTCCAGGGAGAGACAACAAGAGCAGAATTGTTCTGTTGGTGTCCATTAATCTCGTTGCGAGATTTGAGGTAAAATTTATTTAATTGTTATTTAAATTTTACACACACGTAATTCAATCGATGAACGGTTGATACCCATACCATGGAAACGTTCCATGAAAAAATTTTTAAACTTCCGCTGCACCGGGTATCAATCGTAATTGGTCTGGGAACTCGCCAGTTTTCCAACAGTGGTATCAGAGCCAGGTTGCTCAGATCAATCGATTGAATTAATCAATTGTACAAAATTTTTGAGTCTCGGTTTATGAAACAAAATAAATATTTTTAATAAAAAAAAAAAAAAAAAAATTTTCCGGGGGCGAAACCCGGGCAGCGATTGGATCGCTGCCCGGAGGGGGCAGCGATGGTCGCTGCCCCCAGGGGCGGCGCACGGCGCCGCCCAAAGGGGGCGCACGGCGCCGCCCAAAGGGGGCGCACGGCGCCGCCCAGGGCGGCGACCGTCGCTGCCCAGGGCGGCGCACGGCGCTGCCCAGCGCAGCGCTGGGCGCTGCGCAGGGCAGCGCTCGGCGCCGCCCAGCGGCGGCGCCAGGCGCCGCCAGGGCAGCAAGCGTTGCTGCCCTAAGGGGGCAGCCGGGCTGCCCCGGCCCGCGCCCCGGGTGCGGGCCAACCCGGGAGTGTCCCGGGTGGCCCGCGGGAAAAATTAATATTTTATTAAAAATTAATTTTAATATGTTAAAATTTTATTTTTGGTCCGGTCAAAAAATTGTTTTTGATTGGTTCACGAGATTTCGGATCGAATTGTTCGAGTCCGTAAATTTTAAAATTGATTTTGGATAAATTTGAATTTTTGGAAAATTTTAATATTTTATCCGTAAATTGAATTTTGAAATCAATTATTTTGGTACAATTGATGATAAGATATGATCTTATGATATATTAAGTAAAATATGATTTTATTTGTAAAATTGGATTTTATAGATAAAATATGATTTTATTTGATATGGAGATAAAATATGATTTTATATGTGAAATGTGATTTTATATATAAAATATGATTTTATCTTGTTTAAATTTGAATTGCCACAGCATGTTATCCAATAAATTAATTTTGAATTAAATGTTATTGGATAAGGATGATCGATTGCCATGACCAATTTTGTAGGTGTATGTTAGGAATTTACATTTTGTCTTTATTGTTGTTGGTTTTATTAATGGGCCTGGTTTATGGCCCGATATGAATGTCATATGTAATAAAAGTGGGCTTGGTTTATAGCCCGTTCCCACCCCCTAAAAATGTATCCCCTACTTGTCATTGTTATTTATTGTAAATACATTAGATTTAGTGGGAGATCAAGATTTGAAGATGGTGGGCCCAGCAGACAATGAAGACTGAAGAAATGTAAATTGGAAGCATATGTAATAGGATTGCATTTGCATACTGCATATTACCTAGGATTGGACTAAGACCCGTGATTGGCAACCACGGGTCAATTAGAAATGGAATCGATCATCCTATATAATATGTGATATTATGATTGTATGCATGTTTAGACATAAATTGCGTGAATCCGGCAATGCATGCAATAAATTAAATATGATGAGACAAATATTTTTATAAATAAAATCCCTCATTTTAAATATGATTTAAAATTTATATCAAGATAAATAAAGGAAATTTAAATATTGTTTAAATGTTCCTACCTTCCATCAACGGTCAATGTATGTGATGCTACCCGCGGATACGGTCCGGCTAATATTATTGGGGGGGCCCGTCCGTCGGAAAGCTGTACATTGGATCGACAAATGTTGTAAGTTGGGTGGAACTCCCATGGGATCGGCTCATATTATTGGGGGATCCACATGGCGACCGTCCATCACAACTTAATATTGATGGGTCATCTTGACATGTCACTTTAAACGGCGTCATATTATTGGGCCCTTATTGGACATGAGGTAAATACATGGGGGTTGCTTTGGAAGCAATTGGGCTCTACCTTTTGAGAATTATGGTTGGCTGATATTATTCGGGACCATAAGTTTGTCAATTGGACTCCATGTTCTCACTAAGGAAAAAGTTTCCCGTTTTCACTAGAGGGTGGTGAAATCGTTAAAATAGTGGGAGTGAGATTCATAAAATTAAATTCGCCTATTTTATGTCTTAGTAAATTGTTAAACAATCATTGATATATGTCTGTTTTTCCTTTTCAGTATTTCATACAATGAATTCGCGAAATCCTTTATTCTCGATCCTCGAACAAAACAAGCTGACTGGCGCCAACTATACGGAATGGTTCCGGAAGTTGAAGATTGTCTTAACTTCGGAGAAAATGCTCTACGTGTTAGAGAAAGCACCTCCGAAGGAAGCACCAGCTGACATAAGTCCGGAGGAATTGGCCAAACTTGATGCATGGTGTGACCATGACATCAATACCAAATGCTATATGCAAGCCTCGATGTCTGATGAACTCCAGAGGCGATTTGAGGACACGGTGAATGCTGCTGACATTCACACGCAACTCAAGGAACTTTTTGGGGCTCAGTCGAGGGCTGAAAGGTTCTCTACTGTTAAGGAGTTGATGACGTGCCGCATGCGTGAAGGGACTTCGGTCCGTGATCATGGGGTACGAGTGATTTGGCTCATACAGAAGTTAGCGACCCTTGATTTGGTGTTGGAGCATGAACTCAATGTGGACTTGCTGCTTCTATCTCTTCCTTCTTCATTTGATGGATTCGTGATAAATTTTAATATGAACAAGATAGAGGCCACCCTTGAAGAGATGGTCAATATGCTCGTTACATATGAATCCACACTTAAGAAGGATAAGCCAGCTTTCTTGGTGGGCTCCTCATCTTCTGCTAAGAAGGGGCCAAGTATGAAGGGCAAGAAACGTTCTGCCCCACCCAAGAAAGTGGAACCCGAGAAGAATCAAAAGACAAAGGCTTCAAACGATGGAAAATCCAAGGATGTTTGCCATTACTGCAAGAAGCCGGGTCATTGAAAGCGCAACTGCAAGGAGTATCTTGAGCAGTTGGGAACTGCAAAGGGTATGTTCTATATCGAAATAAACATGTCACTTAATACAACTTCTTGGGTATTGGATACCGGATGTGGATCTCACATTTGCAATGATTTGCAGGTGATGACAAGAAGTCGCAGGCTTAGAATGGGTGAGACCCAGCTGAGGCTCGGGAATGGTTCCAGAGTTGAAGCTACGGCCATTGGAGATGTTTGTTTGATTTTGCAGAATGGTTTTAAATTATTGTTGAGAGATGTTTTATTTGTGCCAGATTTAATTAAAAACATTATTTCTATTTCTATGCTTGATAGAGATGGTTATTCTTGTAATTTTGTGAATGGGATTTGCAATATTTACAAGAATGAATGTTTAATTGGAAATGGACAACTTGAAAACGATCTATACAATTTAAAACTAAAAGACGTTCCAGTAAATTGTATTGACAAACCGGCGACAACAAACAAAAGGAAAATCGATAGTCAAAACCCGGCAAACCTTTGGCACGCTAGACTAGGTCATATTTCCTCAAGGAGGATGAACAAGCTAGTGGGAGAGGGCATGTTTGATATGTCTGATATTAACTCTCTACCTACTTGTGAATCCTGCCTAAAAGGGAAAATGACTAAATCTCCTTTTAAGGGGAAGCCTGAACGTAGTCAAAATCTGTTGGATTTGATCCATACAGATGTTTGTGGTCCATTTAGAGTAGGGACTCAACATGGCCACACCTACTTCATTACCTTTACTGATGATTATTCTAGGTATGGGTATTTATATTTAATGAAATATAAGTCTGAAGCATTTGAAAAGTTCAAAGAATTCAAGGCTGAAGTAGAAAACAAGCTAGGTAAAAGTATTAAAGCACTTCGATCGGATCGAGGTGGAGAATACTTGAGTACCGAGTTTTTGGACTATCTAAAAGAGAATGGGATTCTCTCTCAGTGGACTCCTCCTATGACACCACAGCTTAATGGTGTATCGGAGCGTCGTAATCGAACTTTGTTGGACATGGTTCGATCCATGATGAGCTTCACTGAGCTTCCACCTTCGTTTTGGGGCTATGCGCTTGAAACGGCGGTATTGTTGTTGAATAACGTCCACACTAAAGCAGTGGACAAAACACCATACGAGTTATGGAATGGCAAAGCTCCTAAGTATTCATACTTGAGGATTTGGGGATGTCCTGCTTACGTGAAGCGGACAGTGGGAGATAAGTTGGATAGTCGATCCAGCTTGTGTTATTTTGTGGGGTATCCGAAGAATTCAATCGGATATTATTTCTATTATCCTGCTGAAACAAAGGTGTTTGTTTCACGGAATGCCACCTTCTTGGAGAAGGAGTTCTTATTGGATAAGAAAGGCGAGATGATGGAACTCGAAGAAGTTCGAGAAGAACCCGAAATACAAAATAACGATCCCACACCTCAGGAACCATTGCTGGACACGCCTGCACCTAGAAGATCCGAGAGGACTTCTAGACCTCCAGTTCGATATGGTCTTCTTCTTGAAGAGGGTCAAGATGAACCCGACATTGGATGTGATCCAAGAAGCTTCAAGGAAGCAATTTCTGATGCGGATTCGAATTTATGGCTTGAAGCTATGCAATCAGAATTGGATTCGATGCATACTAACCAAGTCTGGTCTTTAGTGGATCCTCCCGATGGAATTGTTCCAATAGGGTGTAAATGGATCTACAAAAGAAAGCTTGGGCCTGATGGTAAGATATTGACTTACAAGGCGCGATTGGTGGCGAAAGGTTATACTCAAAGGCAAGGAGTTGACTATGATGAAACCTTTTCACCAGTCGCAATGTTCAAGTCCATAAGAATCCTAATTGCCATAGCTGCATGGTATGACTATGAGATATGGCAGATGGATGTGAAGACTGCTTTTCTTAATGGAGACATTAAGGAAGAAATCTATATGAAGCAGCCTGAGGGGTTCACATCCATGGGAAGCGAGCATAAGGTATGCAAGCTTCAGAGATCAATTTATGGTCTAAAACAAGCATCAAGAAGTTGGAACCATAAATTTGATGAAACAATTAAAGATTTTGGTTTCATCAAGAACCCGGAGGAACCTTGCGTGTACAAGAAAGTAGTTAAGGATGCGGTGACATTCTTAGTACTTTATGTTGATGACATCCTACTCATTGGGAATGATGTAGGGATGTTGCAGTCAACAAAGATATGGTTATCAGGTAGATTTTCGATGAAGGATTTGGGTGAGGCATCCTACATTCTTGGGATACAGATCTATAGGGATAGATCTAAGAGAATGATAGGACTCACTCAATCAACCTACATCGATACCATATTGAAACGGTTTTCAATGGATGGGTCCAAGAGAGGACATCTACCCATGTGTCATGGAGTTTCTCTATCCAAGTCTATGTGTCCCAAGACTGATGCAGAGATAGAGAATATGACACATGTACCATATGCGTCAGCTATAGGTAGTATCATGTATGGGATGATATCTACCAGACCGGATGTAGCATTTGCTCTGAGTGTCACGAGCAGATATCAGTCTAATCCTGGTCAGATGCATTGGAAAGCCGTGAAGGACATTCTTAAGTACTTGCGAAGGACTAAGAATATGTTCATGGTTTATGGAGGACGAAAACTCAAACTGGAAGGCTATACCGACTCTAGCTTCCAAAGTGATGTGGATGACTCGAAGTCAACCTCTGGATTTGTGTTCATGCTCAATGGTGGTGCTGTCTCTTGGAAGAGTTCCAAGCAGGACACCACAGCGGATTCCACCACTGAGGCTGAATACATTGCAGCATCAGCTGCTGCTAAAGAGGCCGTTTGGATGAGGAATTTCGTCCAAGAGTTGGGCGTCATTCCTGAATTTGTTGGTCCAGTCCCGGTGTACTGCGACAACACGGGTGCCGTTGCTCAAGCAAAGGAACCAAGGTCTCATCAAAGATCCAAACACGTACTGAGGAAATACCACATAATCCGGGAGATTGTGGAAAGAGGAGACATCAGTGTCGAACGAGTGGCCTCTGCAGACAATATCGCTGATCCACTTACTAAGCCTTTGCCAGGACCATTGTTTGACAAACATCGCGAAGCAATGGGTCTACGTAGTATGACTAGTTGGCTATAGGGCAAGTGGGAGATTGTAAGAGTGGGTGCCCAGTGAGCCAACTGTGTGGCTATGGGCTTTGTTGACTCTTTGTATAAACAATCTTTTGTTTAATATTATTTACACTTTTATGGCAATGACTTTATATTACTTCATATTGTTATATTGTGATATACTATTGTTGTTTTGATAAAGACCTTGAATATACTATAGTGTATATAAGATGTGGTAGAACATGGAGATGTCTATCATGAAATACATCTTATAGTCACTGTATATTCTAAAACCGTTCCTAGTCGATTGAGCCGTCCGATAATAAGGATAAGGATCGCTCGAGTTTGAGACTAGCATTTGCGATGCGGAGTACCACGTTTCATTGGTAGGGAACATGGAGATGTTCGAAGCATGCAAATGGATATTCATAGGATGAATAGTCGAACTACCCTATCCGGACTTTCCAAGTGGTTATCACTTATCGAGTGGATAAAGTCCGCGGTTTTGGTTGTACACCATTAGTCCTTACGACTTGAAACATCATGGAGACTCTATATGCTAGTACTGTGCTTTGACTCGTTTACCGACTCTGAGGGGGTCATCAGGTGTCGAGATTGGGTACAGTTACGACACATATAGGAGTCAATGCATTGTTGTCAAGGATTCACCACATACTTGCGAGTGTGGATATCCTATGCGATCTGAGGAGATATTAGTGTGACAAATCTCTGGCCAGAGTACTTGATGTGATTTAAGAAATGGTTTCTTAGTAGCACATGCGATGTCACTAATTTGATCTTCAAGATGTATTGCATAGTTATCGAATCTTGAGCGACTCTCGATATACCAATGGTTGTTGATTCGATCGGGATATATGGATGAAGGGACCGTACTGTACGCTAACCAAAATCTACTGGTTCTTGTAGGCACTATCAGTGATACCTAGGGAATCATGGGGCGATGTTGCTAGGCGCTTTACCATGATTCGTTGGGCAAGTCGGAAAAGTGTTGTTCCGAGTCACAAGGAGTTGTGAGCCCACGGCTAGCTGTATCCCTGAACCATTGAGGGTCACACAGTGTAATGGAGTTTTAATCCCCGTTGAGATAGTTAAATTTAAAGAGTTAAATTTAATGAACTAAGAAGTTGGACTTCTTAAATAAGAGTAAGGGAGTAGGATTTCCTAAAATGACATAGGGATGGACATTTTTGGAAACCACTGAATTCGGATTCAGGAAAATTTATTTTGACTTTAAAACGTGCAGAAATGGTTTCTGTGCACATTGGTGAAATCGTTTCATCAATCGGAGTCACGATGAATTTTATATTAATTTCTGAACGAGCGGGCTTTGCTTGTCGGGCCCCAGCTTATGACTAATGGGCCCTAAGGTGTTAGTGGCCTGCATTATAAATAAGTTATTTCAGTACAGAAATTATACACAATGGGTCATAATTTTTGAGAGCAAAAATCGAAAACCCTAGTCTCTCTAAAAGAAAATTTCGGCCGACCCCTCCCCCTCTGCCCGAGAAAATTCCGGTCTGTGATTTTGAATCGCAGTAAGGAATAACGAATCAAATTCGTGTATTCTCTTCGCAGAAAACTTCTGATAGATTTTCTAGTGCAATCTATCAGAGGGATTAAACCTCTGTTCGTGGACCTGATTGAAGGCGTTCATAGGTTCCAGGGAGAGACAACAAGAGCAGAATTGTTCTGTTGGTGTCCATTAATCTCGTTGCGAGATTTGAGGTAAAATTTATTTAATTGTTATTTAAATTTTACACACACGTAATTCAATCGATGAACGGTTGATACCCATACCATGGAAACGTTCCATGAAAAAATTTTTAAACTTCCGCTGCACCGGGTATCAATCGTAATTGGTCTGGGAACTCGCCAGTTTTCCAACAGCGGGGTAGATCGAGTCCGCATGAATTGAATTCTCGCATGTGATTGAGTTATTTAATTGAATTATTTAAATACCATGCGAGCATGCTTTATTATGTGAAGATTATTTGAACTGCATGATTTTGTGGTTTAATTTGTGAAGCAAGAATTATCTGGAATATAAACTGTAATTGTTTCTCAATTGCAACTGAATATTTCTGAGATAGAAGAAAATTATTGAATAGAGATTATGGACACGAGATGATTGAGTTGAGATTGAGATGTTGTGTCCTAATGCTCTCAAATTTGAAATATGTGTTCCTCGATAAATTTTGAACAGGAGAATTTCGTATCGAAATTCAATTGAACGAGGTTGTGCTACGACCGAAGAATGGACGTTACTCCAACGCCGATGGAAGCCTTGTTGATGAGGTTCCAGACCTTTCAACCCCCAACCCTGAGAATTTTAGAGAGTGCAGAGGAATGTTTGAATTGGTTAGAAGAAATCGACCAGTTATTTGATTCTCTAGAATACAAAGATGACCGTAGAATTCGGTTAGTTATGTACCAACTGCAAGGGACTGCCAAAAGTTGGTGGATTTCTAGGAAAAAGGCATTAGAGAATCAAGGTTTGGTTGTTTTGTGGAGTTTGTTCAAAGCTGAATTTCTTAGGTAGATTCCGTTCCAAAAACCGACCGTGTACAGAGGGAGTACCACTTGAGATCGTTTGCAACCGAGAGGACGGTCGTTCAAGAAGTAGGGAGTAGTTCTTCCAGCTCCAGCGGATCGAAACAGTTTGGTTTCGGACATAGTTCAGGATCTTCCGGTGTATCTTGCAATAACTGTGGAGGTCAACACCTCAGTGAGCATTGCCTTGGGATTTCTGGATTCTGCAATATCTGCCATCTGCCAGGACACTTTGCTAGGAGATGTCCTCAGTGTTATACATTTGTGTCTCAGTCGGGGAGTTCTTTTAGACCGATGGTTCAACAGGAGGGACAAGCTCGTGTAGTTCATTCATTTCAACCGCCGCACCAGAATCGGCCTAGAGGCTCTGCGATCATGAATCAACCTCCGATTCAACAGACGCTGTATCTTGCTCTCAATGAGGATCCGCAGACTTGTGTTGCACCCGATGATGACACCGCAGGTAATTGTTGAGTATGATTTTATGCTCTTATTCTGATAGTTCTGTTACGCTCCGTATTTCTTAACTTAGGATATTACTATGATGCATACTCCGCCTTTTTGAGCTTTTGCATTCCGTAGTTTCTATCTTCTGCCATGTGACCGCTTAATTTCGGAGTTGTACGGAGGAATTCTCTTTGTATGAAGTTGAGGTCCTAGTATATAGCCCGAATTAGTTGATTAATCAGTGGTTAGAGAGTTTGCTGGTATTGCCAGATGAGATTCCGGGATTGCCTCTGATTTATGAGGATAATTTCAGCAACAACTTGAGATCAGACATCATAAGTTGAGAGTTAGTAAGAAAGAGGTATGGAAGAGTGGATTCGGAATGAGGTATGGCCGCTTTGATTTTGTTGTAGTACCGTTTGAATTGTAAACTCGGCTTCAGTTTTATAGACCCTTTGAACTGAACCTGTCAGAGATGTTAGATGAATTCGTAAGTTTTCGATCGGTGGATTTCACATCCGTTTGAAGAGTTTTACTGATCTTTAGGTTCTTGGTTGATGATCGCTAATTGCATGCCGACCAGTGATATGCTATATTACCGACGTTGAAATTTTGATTGGCTTGAGTTGTTCTTCTCAATCATGTTGTCTGGAGGTGGAATTTCTGTTGAACACCTCAAGACCGGGACAATAAGAATTGATCTGTATCGACGTATTTATCTAGAATTTGGAGATGTTTGAGTCCTATCGCAGATTCTGTGAGAAATTCTTATCGTTCATAATCCGATCACTGAGCAGGAGGTATTCTTATGTCTGGACTTAATCTTATGAGACCAGTTCTTATAGATTTGAATAAGAGATTGACCAACGCTTCACAATTCTTTATTCTTCTGTATTGAATACCTTACGGTGCTTTGCATTTATTCTTATTGAGATTTGAGGCTTATTCTTGTTTGGAAGAAAAAATTATTAGCCTGAGCATCGAGACAACTAAAGATGCTCGAGACTCAATGTTTGAATCTGGACTTTGATCTCGTCGCGATCTTATTGATTTGAAGATCTGTATCGCTTTTCTTATGTGGAAATTTCCATAATCTTCCCTGATGTTGGAAGCTGTAGTAATAATTTTTTTGCCATACAGACTGAGTATAAGAAAGAAAGGATGATTAGAAGTACTACGGAATTTCTGATTGGAAATCCTTTCTTTTCAAGATATCGAATGCAGCAGTTGTTGCTCTAAGCCGAAAGATATGTTTTTATTTTATCTACTATCGGTAATTCTCTTTGAGTGACGATTGGTACAGTTTCGATTTTGAGTTTGAAGCAGGTATGAGAATTCGTTGAAGAAATTCAGATTGGGTTAACAGTTTGAGTTTCAGTTCAGTGCCGAGATTGTATGTTGGGAGTAATTGTTTTGTTACGCCAGATGTTTTGAGAAATCAGCATATCTAGAGATCGGCACTTTGAAGTTATTCAGTACCCTCTAAAATGATAGATGGATATTCAGGGAATTGAGGAATTGATCTTTTCAGAACAGATACAGAAGGAAGTTTAAAGAATAACTACTGATAGTCTGGACTGTCCATAGCTGGTAGCTGAGAGAGAGATCTGAATTCGGTGATACCGTTTATTATTTCAGAATAGAATTGGGAACTTTCGACAGGTGTTGTCGCAGAGCAACCGGTCAGTCTGAGTTTGAATTGCCATCCAAGTTTGATTGACCGATTGATGAATCTGCTATTGTATTCCCTACAGAATGGTTCTCAGACATGATCAGACGTTAGTGTTTCTGTCATAACTTTTGTCAGATTGATTGAATGTAGAATTTGGTCATTTTAGATAGAGATCTGGGTTATGGACTTTCTTTTGGTATATTCTTCGAAGAGACTTTTGATATTCTAGTACATCTGAGTTTAGCGATTATCCTCAGAACGACGAACAGCCAGAACAGATGATATGGATTAGAGGCTTTGCCTTCTGTTTAGAAAAGTTTTTGTATGAGCAGTCTATGCCTTCTCTCAAGCTCAACCTTAATCATACTTGGTAAATCATGGTACCGATCCTGAAGGTCCATGGTTTGAATGAGAGGAAGTTATGAAACTCCCTGATCCCGGGAGGGGGAAATCTGAAGCATGGTGCTTGACTCTTGCACTAGCTGACGAGTAACGCTAACTTCTATGAAGTTCTTATACAACAAAAAACTATCAGATAATTATCTGGATGGAATCTTTTGACGAGTTGTACGAGCAGAATTGAAAACCTCTATTGTTTTGGGATCAGATTTGTTTCGAGGTTTTGAGCAGTTGACGATTGTGTGTCAAGAATGAAGAGGACTTGGACTTAGCAGTCGAAGTATTCAGATTTTAGATGCTGACTTTTGTATTTTGATCGGAAAGATCGAATAATTCTGAAGAATCCGAATTTTAGAAAGATTTGTCAGAAATGAGAAGAGAGATAAATCGTCTCTGAGATTGTTTGAATATCATTAGAGTCCGGAGATGATGGGCGATCTATCCTATAGACTTGTTTTATTCTGTCTCTTTCTGGTTTGCACGTAATGTTTTCTGTCCTTTGATGCGGATTATCACCATATTCTCGTTGTTGGGTTACCAGATCAGAATTTCTTTTGCTCTTTAGCTGATGAAACTGGATTTGTTAAGATGACAAGTTGCTTGAGATGACTGATTCAGAGTATGACCGAATAGAGTAGCAGCTCCATAGCCAAACCGTTTCAGTTTGTGTTAGTGCAGTGTAGTTGCTACAGATTTTAAGAAGAGATTTTAGAATTAGAGTTCGATTGGAGACAACATTTTCAGGAATTTTTCTAAGAGTTGGATTCTCTTGTAAATTTTGGGTTTTTATCCCTTACCTTTGAGATTGAATTGTATTCGATTTCGAGGACGAAATCAGTTCTTAGAGGGGGAGAATAGTAACGCCCCAAATTTATCTTAATTGACTTTATTTGAGATAATCGAAGATTACAGAGTTCAAGAGCCGACTTGATTTTTATCAGGATCCTTTTTGCAAATTTCGGATTTTTCAGGGACTAAAATGTAAAAATGGAGATTGTTAGATATTTATAGCATGTTTGACTTGGTCTTATATATATAATAGGAGAGAGAGGCGTGGGTCTTCATCTTCTCCTTCTTCCCCACGCCTCCCAAGCCGATTCCTCCATTAACGTGAGCTTCCAAGATTTGGGATTTCAGTCCGAGCTCGATCCATCCGTTAGAATTTAATTCTGAAGGCAGATTATCGATCACGGCAATGAGAGCTTCGTTATAGAGTAAGTACTTCTCCGATCTGATTCGTTCTATTTTTCGGATGTTGTTAGAATCAGATGATTTCCGAGTATGTTGCTCTTGGAAGAGTTCTGGTCGTTTATTCTCAATCAGTTTTGAATTTGAGCGTCGTTCGGAATTGTTTTGATTTTTGAGCCTTTTTTGGTTGTTTGATGGTGGATTTGATTTATTGGATTGATATTATACTGTCTGTATTTCCAATTTGATCAGTTTTAGCCGTTATGCCGCCAGTTTGAGTTTTGGAATACCAATCGTTTTTATTGATGAGATTTTCGATTTAGGAGTTGGAATTGAGTTTGAATGGTTTGATTTGGATGGATTGACATTGTAATTCTTTTATATCTCCTTTCAGATTCAGTTGCAGATTTTGGAGTCCAGAAATTACAGAATTCGAATCGTTGATGAATTGATCGAGGTTTGATATCGAGGTTACTTTATTATTTGACTTGAATCGAATGATGTTGGATTGAGCCTTTTGTGCTTGTAGCTTGTCCGTATTTCAGCTACGTCAATCAAAGAAGAGGTAAGAGACGACATCGTTTGAAATGGGACGAGTTCTCGAATCGGAGTTATATTCGAGAGTCCCGAAGAAATCACATACTTGCATGCTACTTGAAGTCTATGTGTTTGTTGTTTGATTTGCACTTGCATTCATATTGAGCCAACTACCTTTGTTTTGCGGGCAAGAGAGGCCCAGAAGAGTTAGATGTTCTGTGGACTATAGTTGAGTGACATTGGTTAGCAGATTTTTACCAATTATCGAGAAACACTCTCTATAGGTTCTCAGAGTCTAGAGGAATAAAATATACACCGTCCACCTCGATTGGGAGAGTCGGTGTGTTGGTGATATTCTATCCTCGGGATCCCAATTGAGAGAAGAGAACCTTTACCTTGTGATTATCCAGACTTGATAATCCTTGTTTTAAAGACATGCATTGCATCTTATGCATTTTGATTTGGAGTTATTGATATGCCATTGGAATTATTAACTGGTTGTGTCATATATCATGTTTGATATTTTAAGTGATATGCATGTTTTGTCTCTTTTACTGGGAATTGTATTCTCACCGGATTTATCCGGATGTTGTCTTGTCTTTGTATGTGTGCTTGGCATCAGGTGGGGCAGGATCGAGTCAGAGATCGCATGGCTAGGTGGATGAGTTGATAGAGTGAGGCCTTGTTGTTGTGGAAGTCTAATTTGTATTTGAACTTGTATCGTATGGTATTTTGGATTGTGGAACTTAGAAACGATGTATGTTCTACTCTGTTGAGCGGTTGAACAACTCTATTAGTCTTGTATTGTATGTTACTGGAATTTTGTACCAATACATGATTTTGTTGTTAGAGCAATGATCGTTTAACTCCCCCGAGCTTTGGTCGTGCGTTGGAATTATTTTCTTAGCAGCAGGAGCAGCGCGCCGCGCAGTCGTTCCTTCCCAGGAAGGGCGCCATGCTCGCCCGTGCCTCGCTAGGGCGCGCCCGTGCGTTGGCCAGGAGGCCGTGCGCGGCCGCGCGGCCTCCCTTAAAAAAAAATATTTTTTTGATTTCTTTCCGCGGCTTCTCGTGTTCGTTTGTGTTTAATTAATCGAGTTTAGAAGATTAAAAACGGGGTCTCACAAAAACAATCTCGAGTTGTTCGTCCCATAATATCTAATGTCTATTCATATCTTTCATCGCGATTAAAACATCTCGAATCTGTACAATCTCTAGTAAATGCTGATCAACTTCAAGCTAGCCAAATCTGTCATTTAATTCTGCTCATTTCAATCGTTGCTAATTGAAGGTGTTCTTGATTCAACTTCAAACACTTCAAGTCATTCAAACTCGGACCTATCGATTCGAATTCAATAACTTTTACTTAAATCTGAAATAAAATGTTTACAACTCAATTATCAGCTCATAAAATTCTTTCAATATCATTACCGACCAAAAACTTCATTTTTTGATCAAGTGATCGGAATTCAACCGACGACATACCGATTTCGAAACCGTAATCTGAACAACTCAAAACTTGATTCACAAAACATTAATTCAACATTATATGAATCATATTCTTTTCATTCCATCCATAATACACTTGAAAATAAGCTCTAAAGATTTTGAATTTATATCAATTCAAAATCTCAATCCGGCGGCGTAACGGATCGAAACCGTTAATTACAAAGACATTAACATCAATAATACCATCATATCGACACTATAACATCAACAATTCAGCAGCATATTCACGTGAATATTAACCCAAAATTTCAGAATTTTCGACAATTGCTTCAAGAATTCATAACAAATTCAAACGTCATTCTTTTTCCGATCCGTCTTGGATATGTAATCTATGCTAGCTCAAGCACACATATATATCCAATCATAATTAAATTTCATCATCCACTCAAAAATTAAAACATGGTATAACTCACGAAAACTTATGTCAAAACGTAGCTCTCGGAGCGATGATCGCAAATATATATTCAATCTTGAATTCTATCGAACGAATGACGAAAATCGAAGCTTGAAAAGGTTCAAAAATGGCGTTGGAATGGTTTCAGAGTTCTTCTACCTTAGCTACTGATCTCACGTGAAATGAAGGTAGGCAATTGTGTAAATTTAGATATATATTGGCCTATTTTCAGTTTAGTCCCTGATCTTTGGCTTAATTGCAAATCAGTCCTCGGACAAGCGATTTAATTCAATTTCAATCCTAAATAATTTAAGAATATTAGAATTTAAGTCTAAACTCTAAATATTCTCAATTAACTATTCTCGAATTAAAATGAAATACTTTCGAACCTTATCGCATTTTAGTCCTTGAACTTATCAATATTTGCAAATTGATCCTTACTCGGTTTTCATCCTCAAATTAAATTCTTCTTAATATCAAACTCATAATCTAAATCTTAAATCTCATAAATAATCAATTCAAATATTATCTTCATTTAATTTAAGAATTTTGGATATTAAAATCTTAAAATCCGAAAACCTCAAATTAAATATTTTCGACCCGAAATTGAAATCTCTAATTCCGTAAAGTCTCCGATTAATATTTTCTCATATTCAAAATTCCAATCTTAAATTCCATAATTAGAAACTTAATATTTTTTCGGGCCTTACAATTCCTCCCCTCTAAGAAATGATTTCGTCCTCGAAATTGTATTCGGTCTTATTACTGAATCTCGTAAAATGTATAGCCAAGTGAAGTAATACTTATTTCAATTCTGTGAGCTTTAGATATCTATTCTGATATCTTCTCTTTTATCGTATCTTATTCTTCTTTCTGGTCGCTTCTGCAATCATGTCTAGTATACTGTTCTGTAATCAAAGAGGAAACTTATATCTGAGTTAATCGTTCTCTTGATCAAAATCTGCATATGATATTCTGCTTAACTCAAAATCTTATCGGCTTCTGCTTTATCTGAATTGAATGCACATACATATTCTAGCTGATATTCTTCAGCCGATGCATATGGATCACATTTCATATATCTGAAAAAATCGAGATTGAGTATTAATCACTAAGCTCGATTAAATACTCACAAGACTCAATTAGTGATTCACTTCTGAAATTTCTTTCTGAATTGGATAGTGCTCTGAGACGAATTTTCTTGCTGATCATTCTGTTCACAGATCAAAATCTTTATCTGTTATTTTTCTGCTATCTCTGGGAATTCTGCTTTGTTCTTGTCTGTTCAGATACATCTTCATATTCTCTATATTTTCTTATGTGATCTGATAGTTGATACTTCTGACATATCGTTTCAATTTATTGACAATTATGCTTTTCTTATAAATCAATAATCAAAATAATGGCTCTATATCTATCAGATAGATGTCACAGGAATTATAGTAATCAAGTGGCAGTAAATCAATCAGCTAGTACCAAATCTAGTACTATAGTTCTGAGTATATCCTCGAAAATCTGGATAATCACATCTGATAGTCCACTAATCAAAGGATGGTATAATGAAATCTGATACAGCCAAACACTCAGAACATCTGACAATCAGTGCCACAATCTAGAAAACAAATCTAAAGTCTCTATCTCGACAATAGATTCCAACAATTCCTGTAATCTTATCATCTTGTTAACTTCTTAACAACTATCTCTTTATGTCTGTATCATATCTACTACAGCATATTTTTGAATCTGTCAAAATCTACTACAATTAAATCGCAAAATCATGACGATTTGTGTAGTTTCGACCTAAAATATTTCAAACAGTTGCTTTTCTTTAAGCTCTTACGTAACTAATCTGTTACATAACCCACTTGGGTTCTTCTTTTCTGCTTCATTTGCTGGAAATGTAGTATTGAAAATTTCAATTCTGTTGTATCTGCTTTCATTTTATTTTACCAATACTACTTTCCAAGTCATTCATACATGCAAGTCATACATTTTTCGAATAATTGGATGAATATTACATGTGTTGTAGTATACCTTGTTCAAAATCTGATGTCCCAGTTCTAGAACATCTAGCATATACTCAAACGATTATTCACCGCAAAATTCATTTGTTCTGATCTGCTGTCTTGTCTCATATCTTAATCTAGCGTTCTCAATTGAATTGTCATTGCTTGATTTAATATCAATGTTGCTTTCATCTTTCCAAACCAATCGAGTTTAGCTTGGAGTGCAACAATTCTGATTGTTTGAGTATCTGTCTAGAAACTCAAGAACAATAATAAAACAATTACATATATGTACTCAATCAATCAAGCAATTATCTAATTCCTTCTTTCTATTTCCCAATTACTGATAATTCGTGAACTTCTATCAGTTACAAGCCAAATACTTCAAAATACACTGAATAGACAAATCACATAATCAATAATTCCCAAATTTCAACTCAAAGGAACTCGCTCAAGTCAAGGTCATCCAAAATCAAATATTCTGAATGAAAAATCTGTACAGTGAAAATAACTCACTTGCATATCAAAACTTAAAGCGAGTAAATCAAATCAGACTCTAGCAATGGAATAAGAGTCAATCAAAATCGATCGAGGTTGAATTCAAAAACCTCAGAATCGATATCAAGAAATTCAAGAATCGTGATTTCTATGATGTAATAGCTTCAGCAAAATTGAATAGAAAGCTTGACTGCAACTGAATTTTCTTATTCTTGATTGATATGAGTTTGTCTCTAACTTTCTGCATGACAATAGTTGAATCATCTTTTCGACTTAATGCATTGTCGTCGAAAGAATAGCCATTTCGGTCCTAGGATAATTCTTCTCTAGGCAATATGATATCTGTTTGTGGAGTTCTTCAGTTCAAGTAGTGCTCTTCTATACATGTTGTCATAAGACCTTCGTACTAGTCACCACTCAATCAACAACTCCTTTCATTTCGTAGAAAGATCAGAATGTTTCATCTAAATAATTTCTGTATAGTCTAACCACTGACATATCTGCCAATTCTAGGTTAGTTCTATACTAATTCAGTACATCGACTACAATTCTTCCGACGTTCGTCTACTTTCATCTTGTTATAATCAGTACCGAAATAACAAAAACGTTATTTTCTGAAACTCATATCAAATATATCTCTAATCATTTCTATTGCTGATCTAAATTAATCACTGCACGGAAAACAATCAACTGTTAACTGGTACTCAAATATTGCATTAATATCTATAATGCATCTTAGCTTAATTCCCAAGTCTTATATTATCAAATTCAATCTTATTTCCTCAAATCTGTATTTCATCTTTTCTGTCTAATCTTTCAAATGTGGTCCATCTACTCAAAAGCAAAATCTCAGCAAATACAATTAATAAAAGCTCAACAGATAAAGATTGTAGCATAACAAATCACTGATCTATGAATGTATGCTATGAAATCAATATATAAGTAGGTTAACTAGAATTAACTCACTTACCTGCAATAGTCGTATTTGCTACAACTTGAGCCCAATCTTCCGTACTTGCTTATTGCCTGTGAGATTATCTGCCATTCGAATTTCCTCTTGATATGTTTCAGCTAGGGAAGCTATTCTCATATTTCTTCATCTACTGGCCTTTAAACTGAATCGATCTTTGCTGCTGTAGTCACTATCTCTTGTTTCATAGCTATACTTCTATAAAATTTATAGTGGAGGTGATGATCATAGTTGTCACAACTACGGAGGCGTGAATAAAATTCAACTCTGCCTTGTACTATCGGTTCGTGGTTTCTTTGTTCTGTCATTGGCTTCAATCAACTTCATTCAAGTTGATATGCTTCTATACTACAAATTCTGCTTTCTATCTTCTCTATCAACTACAGAAAGAAACAATTCTGTTTACTTAGCTGCCGAGCCAAACCATTTCAGTACACCTGCTCTTCAATAAGCTCTTTTGCACAATCCATCAACCTCTTGCCAAGCCATGGAGTTGGTATAACATCAGGCTGGTTCTATGTTCATCTGAATTTTCTTCTCTTGAACAACTGATCCAGCTCTTTACCTCAACCCCTTTCTAGCCATAAAATATTATGTTCTGTCTGAGGTTCTCATGTTGTCTGCAAACTCTGTTTTACACTATAGCAAAAGCAATATATATCTAATACAAGGATTATGAAATACAATTCTATATAACATACATATAATCTCATGCTTCTGAATAAAACACATACTTGAAAATTCTCATGCTTTTCACATAGTACGTGCTTACAATGAATTCACTTATTCTAATGAATTCAATAAATCAGGCATACATAGCAGCATATCAGCATGTGATTCTCACATCAGTAAAGCAAGCCGTGTTCAATCAAGAAGTCATATTCGCATACAAGTCTTTAAATCAAGTAAAGAATAATCATGCATACTAGAAATGCATGCGACTAAATCTACCCCACTCAACTTCTATCTTATTTCAAGACTTTATGCTCTGATACCACCTTTTTGTGGGGACCTCGGGTGCTAATCTCATATTAAGGGAAAATTAATGAATAAGCATCATTAAATGAAAATAATCCAAGACATTTGGAGATGCAAAAACACGTCGCTAAAAGAACCAATTTTTTTTTTACATACGAGTGCGGGTGCGCCCAGGGACAGCGCGGGTGCGCCCGGAGTGGCGGAAACTTTTCTTCAACAGGGCGCGAGTGCGCCCAGGGACAGCGCGGGTGCCCCCAGACGACCAGAAAACTTCCAATTCGGCATCTTTTGCTGTCAAAATGTAATTCTACAGTATAATTCAGCAGAGAACCATCTTACATCAAATCTAACTTGATCTATGTAGCGACCCTACCCGGATCCGCTACCTAATCAGAGTTAAGAACATAATAAAACATGCATTAAATAAATCGCTGCGGAAGATTTAAATAAAAATAGAGCGGCGGTATACAACCGATTAAACCAATTTGATTTAAACAACCAAATAGAATAAATAGCCTAAAGGCAAAACCTACAGCTAATCCTGCTGTCTTCACTGGTCGCTGGCTACTCCAAGCTCTGGGTGCTCAATCCTGCACCTACACCTGCCCCGTCGAATGGGGTGTCCAAATACATAGAAAAGACTGGACGTGAGCTCTAATCTCAATACGAAAGCACTGGGTAAAACATACCAATATGATGCATGCAAATGATAGGGTATCCATATCTGGGATAACTGTATATAACTGCTCAGTAATGGCGCCTAGGACATGAGTGGTACAACCCGGGGAGCAAAACCTGTCGACACTGCTCATTCCTATAGGACGTGGATGTGTCCCCAGATGCTAATCACCCATGACCCGTCAGTTACTGGGCCCTAGACATCAATCGTCCAGACAGGGCTGAGCGACCCTACGTGGCTCATCTCACAAGATGGACAGGCACAATATGATATGCACATGCTGCATAATAATATGACACACAAATGCAACATATAAGCATGCAAAACCCGCTGGCTATCTCAGTCTGTACTTACGTACCTTACTACAGGCAGTTCCTAGCAGTCCCGCTCTAGGTTCCAAGCCTATATCAGCTCTACAATGCAAGTATCCATGCATCAATATTTAAGCTCTAAAAGCCTTAACTAAGCTATTGCATACTCCTAAATAATTTAAGGAGACCATAGCTATACCTGCGTCCGTCGTCAGCCCGCTGATGACAATTGCCTCAAAACTAGGCCACAACTCTGCCTCGACGCCTGGATCGCTATGCCACTTCCGGATTCCCAATAGGATGCCTAGAACTCCCTAGATCTGAGTTAGAAGGCCTAGGAATTGAGAGAGGAAAAGGAGAGGTGCGAGTTGAAAATTAAATTTCTGACCTCTATTTATAGGCGAAGTTCGGGCCGTCCGAACTCAACTTCGGATCCTCCGAACTGGTTCGGATCCCCCGTTCCTGACTTCGGAGCCTCCGTTCCTGTTCGGAGCCTCCGATCCCATCAATGATGTCATCCATGACGCATTATCTTCGGATCCTTCGATCAGAGTTCGGATCCTCCGATCCAGTTCGGAGCCTCCTAACCCGGTTTGGAGCCTCTGAACCATCCGAACCCTCGAAACCTTCCCGACCATTTTCGAGTGTCCTGAATCCATTTCTGGACTCCGTTAACCCATTAGGAATTTCCTTAATCATGTTTCACTTAATCTAAACATGATTACACGATTAATTATTCATTAATCGTTAATTCTGGATATGGGTCACTACATTCTCCCCCCCTTAAAAGATTTCGTCCTCGAAATCTAAGGTAAAACCTCGAGAACGTACAAGAAACCCTTGCTCGAGCATCTGGTCGAAATATCCTTTGACACACTCAGACTCCCGTCGAATTCTCTGCAAGCTCCATTAATGCTTAACCGTATTAATATTTTCCCAGCTGAAAATTTCTGCGCTACTTGATGACAACCAATATTCCTTGACACTAACGTATCACAGCACTGATACGTCCTCTGTCGTAACCACGATCTCACTGATCACGAAGGATGCAAACACCCATTTGATCAAGATCATCATCTCAAGTAAAATCTTAAGTTAACGAAGACCAAGTCATAACCTGACTGGCTTTCGACAATCGTCGAATCGCTAATCAAATTAACCATCTAATGGTTCCAAAAGTTCTCGGTGCTCAACACCTCTAGTCAGGAAAACACTAATCCCAACATTGTGCTGACACATTCTAACATGAATCTCTCTTTAAGATAATCTAGTTGACTCAAGTCTATACTCCAACGTAACTGCTCACAATGTTCCCTAGACTGGTTACCCTCCCCACTCTCCCTGAAGCACAACCGGCTTCCCAAGGAATACTGAGAACTTAAACCATCATGTCTAGTACATTCTGCTGTCCACGTTTCTTAGTATAACCTCAACACTGTGCCCTGATGATAACTATCATCACTTGTAATTCATGACGCTACGTCATCTCCTAGCCATTGGCCTGCGAAGTCACGCATACATTGCAATAGAAGTTATTACACCTCTAATGATCTACATCACTTCACCGATAGGTTATTCACCCATGAATCTCAATCGTTGGACATCCTCCTGAAAGTTATACATACTCGCAATCACTGTGCGCTCATCAAAACTAAGGCAAGCTCCCACCAATATGCTCGGCTGGTACATTCCACAGTGCACAGACATATGGAAATGCTTCCTATTCCGTCTCGAAACTCGACAGTCATTGCACTTGGTATAACTCAACTCAGAGTCTCTGATAATACCATCAGCTCATACCAACCTCCCAAGGTTGAACATACTGATCTTGGAACTAAATCCCAACGGATTCTCAATAGTCAAATCGTTCCCTTGTCGAACGCATCAGTCTCAGCACTGAACGATCTAATTCGTCGATTCCCTAGTCAATCCTGGAAAATACTTATGCTCGAAGTAACTTGCTACTCGACGCACATCCGAATATCGATTATTGCTAACGCGCAATATTCTTGTCAAAACAATCCACATAGATGTGACTCATTGACTCGAAAGAACAATTTCGATCCGTCACGATCTTGCGAAATCTTCTATCCCAAAGGCAAACCTCGTTGGCTACTAAGTCGATCCTTGACTATCTCAGTCACATATCGCACATCACTCGCTGGAAGATTAGTGACACAACCTGCTAGATCTCGAGAATTAGACCCCAGCTAATGTCATACCTCACGATTAGACAACTGATGTTTCCTTGCTAATGTCCATTAGCATTTCCAACTACTCGTCGGATCCAAACACAACGGTACACTTAGATGCCCTCACTTAACCGAAATGTCCGGTCAACAATCTTCACTATTGTTGTTCAATGGAAAACTCTCGCCTGAAACAACAACATGATCTTTTCCTGACCTATTGCTATCACTAAGCAATTGATTGGATAAATATCAGCTTCCTTCTTAAAAAGAATGAACCATACCGGAAACTACCAACTCCCTTGCTTGTCTCCATTGTCAAGTTAGCACCTAACTTGATCATACAAGTCCACTTGCAATCGTTCCCGATTACAGCAATCCCAGAAGATTCATCTCTGGCGATCATTGAGACTAAATAACTCAAATCTCCGATTTCTCTGAGATGGTATTCAGTACTCATCCCATAAGCATTACTCGACAAAATACTATTCCAAGTATTTCTTAATTGCTACATCCTGATCATCCCTAATTGGCTCAACCAATCGAATTTGTCGATCTACTTAAGCTCGTACTTATCAGATCAGACCACCACTGATCATCCAACCTACATGGCTCGGTCAATAACCATGACTTAGCTGCCATAAGGAACCATTTCCAAATGGTGTCAGATCACGGTACATAAGTAGTTTACTTGGCACAAGTCCTGCGCCTTTTCAGCACTACTAACCGCTGCTTCGTATTCTGAACTTAATCATCCTAACTCTGACAAAGTTAGCCAATAACCACTAGTAGTCACTAGCACAGATCCCGTGCCACCTTAACACTACCAATCGTTGTCTTGTTCACCCAAGGCAAACATCAAGATAAACTAATCCCATTTCCATCCCATGGAAAATCCTACGCTCAATCTTTGAAAATGTCAGGCAGTACTTAGTGCAATCACCGGACTCACTATCCTTGCCTCGTTCATTCAGGATGAACATCGCGATTCGTCAAGTCCAAAGTTATACCTAAGGAATTCCAAAGATTCCCGGACATGCTCCTGATTATATCCCACGCTAGGATTGTGCAACAAATTAAGACTGAGGTAGCTTACCACGATAACCCACCTGGACAATCACCAAGGTTTCACGGGTATAGGCCACGCTTCCCTCACATCTCAATTAATGTTTATACAATCCTTAGCATACGGTATAAACCATCACAGATGAAGTCCATCATCATGAAGTAATTCTCCTATTCGAGTCTAAGTCTTAAAACAACATTCTATCCAATATCTTGGATAATTCCTATCACAAGGAAATTCTAATCACAACTCTGATGACAACCCCTAGTCATCGCTGGTAGAAATCCGTTCACCTACTAGATCCACGCATCTAGCAGTAACCCAAAGGTTAAAACCTATCTGCTCAGAGTAAACACTTGTCAAGGAAATCCCTCCATGACTGGTTCCATAGCAGAACACTCAAATTATATCTCTGGCACACCAGATGATATCAAACCATCGATAAACCTGATATCTAATCCAAGGTCATATGTCGCCGTGACTGTCACCAAATCCCTAGACTGAGTAGCCTTCCCACCGCCATCTCCTGAAGCACAAAGGATCCCATGTATCCTATGAAGTACAAGGACTCCCAGAGTAATACTGGCATAGGGTCGCGCCCCATCACGTCTAGTCCGGTCATAGTCCACAACTCTCGGCATATACTGGACCTGGTATCCTGATGAAAAACCCATCATCACAAGCCTCAACCTAACGAAGGTCAGACAGCCTATTCTAAGGGAACAACCTAGAACAAAATTCAACGTTCTAAACCGAACAATACCCTTAATGCCTCCAGATGAGTCCACTCATCGCTGGAACTAACTTAGTCCATCGACTAACTAGGTCAATCCTAGGAAAACGCCTAGACTAACCACAAGTCAAACTGTCACAGTCGGCCCACTCAAATCCCATGAGCTGTAATAGTTGAACACTAATCAACTAAAACAATGCCAATCCTAGCAAAATCACTCGCAATCATTCACGAATTACTAGATAAATAAAACATGTATCATTGCTTTCATTTATGTACAATTTCTCAATTACAATCCCATGTAATACATACAGTATTCAAAATACAATGAAATGTACAACCAAACTTTAAATGATACAACCATAGTATGATGATTCTTTACAACTGAAATACTGTTTACAACTACAACGATACAATATTTAAATCATTGCACTAGTCTTCGTTTCTTGAGCATGAAGCTTCTAATCGACACACGCATCGATACAAGCATACTCCCAGCCAAGTCCCTCTACATGTCCTCCTACGAAGAACTCTGGAGAAATGGCTCGTGATAGCTAACCAGCTATGCTCTGCGTTAGTGCATGTCAGTTGACCCCTTCGGCTCACGATTTATCATCAGCGTTCTTCTTGTATTCATATCATGCTTTTGAACATGAAGTTTCCCGTCTACCTACCGAAAGCATCGATACAAGCATACCGACAAAACCATGTTCTGAATGAGGTTAAAGACCTCACGCTCGAAACCTGTCATGCTTTAGGCACTCGAGGCATTCTTTGGTGAAGGTCTATCTGACAATCTCTCCAACTACTAGTGGAGAATCTTCAGAGTAGTGTCATCATGGTATGGACGATACAGATGCAAGCATCAAGTAAGTCCCCACCAATCCTCTGCCACTGCCTCTAGCATCCGGTACTCGATCCAAAACTAGGATCCACCTGAGTAGAAATCTTGAAAACTCGGACACGATCCATCACTCCTGTCCGCACTTGCTGGAATCCCATAAGCCAAATCTTTAGAAATCCTGCCAATGATGGTAATCTCTGGGCAAACTAATCGCCTCATCATCACCTCTTCCAAGGTCTCATCAATCCTATAAGGATAACCAAAAGTCTCATTACTATATCCCAAGTCTCTTGCATGCATATGCTCTGATACCAATAAATGTAGCGACCCTACCCGGATCCGCTACCTAATCAGAGTTAAGAGCATAATTAAACATGCATTAAATAAATCGCTGCAGAAGACTTAAATAAAAAAAGAGCGTTAAATACAACTGATTAAACCAATTTGATTTATACAACCAAATCGAATAAATAGCCTAAAGGCAAAACCTACAGCTAATCCTGCTGTCTTCACTGGTCGCTGGCTACTCCAAGCTCCGGGTGCTCAATCCTGCACCTACACCTGCCCCATCGAATGGGGTGTCCAAATACACAGAAAATACTGGACGTGAGCTCTAAGCTCAATACGAAAGCACTGGGTAAAACATACAAATATGATGCATGCAAATGATAGGCTATCCATATCTGGGATAACTGTATATAACTGCTCAGTAATGGCGCCTAGGACATGAGTAGTACAACCCGGGGAGCAAACCCTGTCGACACTGCTCATTCCTATAGGACGTGGACTGTGTCCCCAGATGCTAATCACCCATGACCCGTCAATCACTAGGCCCTAGACATCAATCGTCCAGACAGGGCTGAGCAACCCTACGTGGCTCATCTCACAAGATGGACAGGCACAATATGATATGCACATGCTGCATAATAATATGACACACAAATGCAACATATAAGCATGCAAAACCCGCTGGATATCTCAGTCTGTACTTACGTACCTTACTACAGGCAGTTCCTAGTAGTCCCGCTCTAGGTTCCAAGCCTATATCATCTCTACAATGCAAGTATCCATGCATCAATATTTAAGCTCTAAAAGCCTTAACTAAGCTATTGCATACTCCTAAATAATTTAAGGAGACCATAGCTATATCTGCGTCCGTCGTCAGCCCGCTGATGACAATTGCCTCAAAACTAGGCCACAGCTCTGCCTCGACGCCTGGATTGCTATGCCACTTCCGGATTCCCAATAGGATGCCTAGAACTCCCTAGATCTGAGTTAGAAGGCCTAGGAATTGAGAGATAAAAAGGAGAGGTGCGAGTTGAAAATGAAATTTTGGACCTCTATTTATAGGCAAAGTTCGGGCCGTCCAAACTCGACTTCGGATCCTCCGAACTGGTTCGGATCCCCCGTTCCTGACTTCGGAGCCTCCGTTCCTGTTCGGAGCCTCCGATCCTGACTTCGGATCCTCCGAAGTCCCATCAATGATGTCATCCATGACGCATTATCTTCGGAGCCTCCGATCAGAGGTCGGATCCTCCGAACCCGTTCGGATCCTCCGATCTTTGGTTCGGATCCTCCGATCCAGTTCGGAGCCTCCTAACCCGGTTCGGAGCCTCCGAACCATCCGAACCCTCAGAACCTTCCCGACCATTTTCGAGTGTCCTGAATCCATTTCTGGACTCCGTTAACCCATTAGGAATTTCCTTAATCATGTTTTACTTAATCTAAACATGATTACACGATTAATTATTCATTAATTTTTAATTCTGGATACGGGTCACTACAATCTAAATACATGATTCAAGCTACAACATGAAGTTTAGAACATAAAAATCTCATACATGTTTCTAAGGTGCAATACAATAAACTCAATTCTAAGTTTTCAAAGCTCAAACTAAGCCAACACCTTCTAACATGTATTTGACAGCAATCTATTCATAGATCAAAGTCACCACATGCTAATATTTCTCAATCTCGAGCTATCCAAGCCACATCTGACTCGCTCATGCCCAAACCTAATGCAATGCACACATACAAACAAAGCAACAGCCGGATAACTCCGGTGAGAATACATCTCAGTATGAACGACATGCATATACATCATTGAAGCATAATTAATCTATATGCCATAACAATCTTATTTCACAAACATTTAAGAACATGTAAATCATCAAAGCATATTCGATTTTTAATTCTTAAAGTATAAATGTTCATCTACAACAATCTCACATACGAATCATATAAACACATTCACATCGTGAATGGAATACAATAACATGCTAGCATTTATAAATGCATATTCGAAACCATAGAAACCTCTAGGTTAATGCATAAATGCAATGCATGTTTCAAAGAATAGGCTATCAAGTCTGATAACAATCAAATCTTGGTTCTTGGGATCCCGGAAAAATAAAATCTTTAACCGACCACAACCTTACCCAATCGAGGTGGCGTTAAATATCTTAATTTCCCTGACTTTGGTGCAACTATAGTGAGTCTTCTAGCTCTGAAAGTAAATCTACATTCCTTGCCACTCAACTACAGCCCTCCAAACGTTATATGCACTCTAGGCCAATCAGCCCTCTGTGCTTTGCAAGGTAGGGTTCAAGATGAATGCAACATAATCTTGATGCATTAAATCATACAAATACTGTAAAACATCTTGAACACATAAATCAATAATCAATCAAAGCATCAAGAACAAATAAATCACATAAGAGTACTTAAACAAATAAGTATGTGATTTTAGGAAACTCGATAATCAAAACGATCTCGAGTTGTTCTTCCCATAATATATAATGTCTATTCATATCTTTCATCGCGATTCAAACATCTCGAATCTGTACAATCTCTAGCAAATGCTGATCAACTTCAAGCTAGCCAGATCTGTCATTTAATTCTGCTCATTTCAATCGTTGCTAATTGAAGGTGTTCTTGATTCAACTTCAAACACTTCAAGTCATTCAAACTCGAACCTATCGATTCGAATTCAATATCTTTTCTTAAATCTGAAATAAAATGTTTACAACTCAATCATCAGCTCATAAAATTCTTTCAATATCATTACCGATCAAACAACTTCATTTCTTGATCAAGTGATCGGAATTCAACCGATGGCATACCGATTTCGAAACTGTAATCTGAACAACTCAAAATTTGATTCACAAAACATTAATTCAACATTATATGAATCATATTCTTTTCATTCCATCCATAATACTCTTTAAAATCAGCTCTAAACATTTTGAATTTATATCAATTAAAAATCTCAAACCGGCGGCGTAACGGATCGAAACCGTTAATTCCAAAGACATTAACATCAATAATACCATCATCTCAACACTATAACATCAACAATTCAGCAGCATATTCACGTGAATATCAACCCACAATTTTAGAATTTTCGACAATTGCTTCAAGAATTCATAACAAATTCAAACGTCATTCTTTTTCCGATTCGTCTTGGATATGTAATATATGCTAGCTCAAGCACATATATATCCAATCATAATTAAATTTCATCATCCACTCCAAAAATAAAACATGGTAGAACTCAAGAAAACTTACGTCAAAACGTAGCTCTCGGAGCGGTGATCGCAAATATATATTCAATCTTGAATTCTATCTAACGGATGACGAAAATCGAAGCTTGAAAAGGTTCAAAAATGGTGTTGGAAAGGTTTAAGAGTTCTCCTACCTTAGCTACTGATCTCACGTGAAATGAAGGTAGGGAATTGTGTAAATTTAGATATATATTTGTCTATTTTCAGTTTAGTTCCTGATCTTTGGCTTAATTGCAAATCAGTCCTCGGACAAGCGATTTAATTCAATTTCAATCCTAAATAATTTAAGAATATTAGAATTTAAGTCTAAACTCTAAATATTCTCAATTAAATATTCTCGAATTAAAATGAAATACTTTCGAACCTTATCGCATTTTAGTCCTTGAACTTATCAATATTTGCAAATTGATCCTTGCTCGGTTTTCATTCTCAAATTAAATTCTTCTTAATATCAAACTCATAATATAAATCTTAAATCCCATATATAATCAATTCAAATATTATCTTCATTTAATTTAAGAATTTCGGATATTAAAATCTTAAAATCCAAAAACCTCAAATTAAATATTTTCGATCCGAAATTGAAATCTCTAATTCCTTAAAGTCTCCGATTAATATTTTCTCATATTCAAAATTTAAATCTTAAATTCTATTATTAGGAACTTAATATTTTTTGGGCCTTACATGATCGTAGATCAATTTTAGAGAACACCACTGCTCTCTGCAATTGGTCGAACAAATCATCTATCCTAGGCAAGGGGTATTTGTTCTTCACTGTAACTCGATTCTAGTATCTGTATTCAATCCACAACCTCATTAACCCATCCTTCTTCTTAACAAACAACATCGGTGCACCCCATGGCGATACACTCGTTCTGATGAACCCCTTATCCATCAACTCTTGCAACTGATACTTCAGTTCTTTCATCTCAGTCGGTGCTAATCTGTACGGTGCCTGAGAAGTTGGCTTAGTTCCAAGAAACAACTCGATCCCAAATTCAACTTCTCTGACTGGAGGAAATCCCGCAACCTCATCGGGAAAAACCTCTGGAAAATCCTTCACCACTTCCACCTCTTTGAGTTTCGATCACTGCAACTCCTGATCACCCGATAGGCTTGCTAGAAAACCTCTACAACCCTTATTCAACAGTTTCCATGTAGTAGCCCATACCCTAATTGAGTAATTAAGGATTAATGCTAATTAAATAAATTGTGGATTGGACGGATCGGAAGCTCCGAAGGGACGATCGGAAGCTCCGATCGGGATCGGAAGCTCCGATGAGGATCGGAGGCACCGATGATATTACGTCATCCATGACGTGTGGCTGGATCGGAAGCTCCGATCAGGACCGGAGGCTCCGATCACCCCTATCCGGAATCAACAAGTGATATTTTGACACGTGGCAGATCAGGATCTTCGGAAGCTCCGATGGCAGGATCGGACGTTCCGATCGAGGTTCGGACGTTCCGATCAAGGATCGGAAGTTCCGATCGTTGTCTATAAATAGAAGGCCGAGACTTCATTTCTCTTTGCCAATTCCGAGTTCTCCTTTCCTTTCTAGTCCTTTTGGAGCTGTTCTAGTCTTCTTAGGCTTGGTCCGGAGGTCGGAGAGGCGTTCGGTAGTCGTAGCGGAGTTGTGCCCAAGTTCTGGAGGCATCGACATCAAAGGGCTAACGACGGACGAAGGTATAGCTTTTGCTTCCTATAAATATTTAGGAGTATGCAATAGCTTAGTTAAGGCTTTTAGGGCGCTTTAATGATAGTAGTATCATTTCGCTGTGTAGGCAGACATTAGGCTTGGACTTAGAGCTGGTAGTGCCTACCTGGTATTTGAGGTACGAAAGTACTGTTCGAGATATCCTGACTGAGTATGCATGTATTATATGACTGCATGATTTATATGCCATGATATTATGCTGCATTCATTTGCATCTTGCTGTATCTCCTTCGAGATGTCTGTAGTAGGGTTGTGCCCTATCCTGTTAGTGGATGGACTTCCATCGATTTGGGTCCGGCGTATCCACGGTTATCTCGGTATGGGAGCCACCTCCTGAAGCGACGGCACAACGTGCTACATACCAGGGCCCGGTCTGTCTCTGTTATCTGATCCTTGACCTCGAGTCTATAGGGAGTTCACTTTGCATGCATGTATACTCATACTCTCGTACTGAGCGTTTTATGCTCACGTCTCGTACTCTGTATTTTCTGGACACCCTATTCCATGGGGCAGGTTTGCGATTGGACGAGGAGGGTGGATCCAGGAGAGGCTAGTCAGTGGTTGGCCGGCTGGAGCTTCGCTTAGGTTTTATTACTGTTGTTTGGGTTTATACAGCTATTCGATTTGGTTGTATATTATTTGGATAATTACAGATTCCTTTACTTGGGATTGTATAATGTTATTGGTTTTCGCAGTTTTATTCTGATATCTGTTTTATTAAGTAAATTGCATGCATAAGTTCTGTTTAGTAGGTGATCCGGGTAAGGGTCACTACATTTATGGTATCAGAGCATGCAAAAGATTTCTTGGGATTTAGTCTCATCTTGAGGTATTTTTGTAGATGTCAAATCGTGACGACCAGAGTTCTCATGGCAGTGTTGGTGGGCGTTGGGGTGATGCCGACCGGGAGCCTCGTCGAGAACGGCGTCATCGTCACCATGACGACGAGCGTTTCACTGTGCGTCGATTCTTAGCTATGGGTCCTAAGCCCTTAGTTGGAGGTGAGTCTCCGGAGGATGCGGAGAACTGGTTAGACCGCATGGAGACGACTTTTCAGACTTTCCAATGCACCGATGAGCAGAAGGTGGAGACCCTTGGTTATCTTCTGGATGGGCGTGCGCGCAGGTGGTGGAGGTTTACTTCTGCACCTTTTATTGCGGCGAGAGGGGTGGCCACCTGGGCCGAGTTCTGCACAGCTTTCCAAAAGCGGTATTTTCCTCCTGCACTCCGACAGTCGAAGGCAGGCGAGCTACTGAGTCTGCGACAGGGAACCATGTCTATCGATGAGTATCAGCAGAGGTTCTTTGATCTGCTATCCTATTGCCCCGAGATTGCTGATAGCTCAGAGATGAAGTATAATCTATTCCTTCAGGGCCTTAACCCTGAGATCCATGACCGTGTGGCGGTTGGTGACGACATGTCCTACGAGGGTTTGGTGAGCCGTTGTCACCAGGCGGAGGACAGCATTCGGCGGAACAGGTCTTTCTCTCAGTCGAGACCTGCTAGTTCTTTGGCCCCCCGTGCCCAGTCATTCAAGAAGTCAGGATCTTCTTCTTCCTCTGGTTCTGGAGGTGTTGTCCGTTTCGGTAAGAAGGACAAGTGTGATCACTGTGGGAAGAACCATCCATCCGACAAGTGTCGCAGAGCTTCTGGAGCTTGTTTCCGTTGTGGAGAGACTGGTCATATCCGGAGGGATTGTCCACAGTCTGGGGGAGGCGGTTCTGGTTCTGGTTCAGGATCGGGTTCTCAGGCTACCGTACAGCAGAGGTCGCAGGGACAGTCTGCTGGGAGTTCTCATTTGAGGCCACGAGCTTCTAGCCAGGTGTTTGCCCTGAGACATGATCAGGCTGTGGAGGAGAATGAGAAAGTCATCGCAGGTACATTTATGCTTTATGGTATACCTGCTCTTGTACTTATTGACACTGGTGCATCTCATTCCTTCATTTCTGCACGTTTTGTTAAGAGGCATAAGTTACCATGCATTGCACTAGACGTAGTGATGTCTGTTTCTACTCCGACGGGCCAATCTGCTTTGGCTAAGCGTCTAGTGATGGGTTGCCCTTTAGAGTTCGAAGGGAACGTTCTGTTGGCGAATCTCATGGTCCTGGCGATGGACGATTTTGATTGCATTCTGGGAATAGATGTGCTGACTACCTATCGAGCTTCAGTGGACTGCTATCAGAGATTAGTACGCTTTCATCCGGAAGGGAGTGAGAGTTGGTTTTTCTATGGTGAGGGAGCGCGACCCCCGATGCCTTTGGTATCAGCTTTGAGAGCCTGTCGAGCTCTAGAGTCTGGCGGGGAAGGCTACCTTATCTATGCAGTTGATTTGTCCGCTGAGAGTATTGGGATAGAGAGCATTCCTATTGTGGATGAATTTCCAGATGTGTTTCCTGATGAGATTCCGGGTTTTCCTCCTGCTAGGGAAGTCGAGTTTGGCATAGAGTTGATGCCGGGTACTTCGCCTATTTCTAGAGCACCGTATCGTCTGGCTCCGTCAGAGATGCGTGAGTTGAAGAATCAGCTACAGGATCTTTTGGACAAGGGGTACATTCGTCCTAGTGTATCTCCTTGGGGAGCTCCTGTTCTCTTCGTGAAGAAGAAGGATGGGTCGATGCGGCTGTGCATTGACTTTCGGCAGCTGAATCGAGTCACTGTGAAGAACAAGTATCCGTTGCCTCGTGTTGATGACTTGTTTGACCAGCTGCAGGGCACATCAATTTACTCCAAGATTGACTTGAGATCTGGGTATCATCAGTTGAGAGTCCGTGATCAGGACGTAGCCAAGACTGCATTCCGTACTCGCTATGGTCATTACGAGTTCCTAGTGATGCCATTTGGTTTGACTAATGCGCCGGCTATATTCATGGATCTGATGAACCGTGTCTTCAGGGAGTATTTGGACAAGTTTGTCGTGGTCTTCATTGACGACATCTTGGTGTATTCGCGTAATACGGAAGAGCATGTTTCTCACTTGCGGTTGGTACTACAGACTCTTCGAGATGAGCAATTGTACGCCAAGCTGAGCAAGTGTGAGTTCTGGATGGATAGAGTGGTTTTTCTTGGCCATATCATATCCAGGGAGGGGATTTCTGTTGATCCAAGCAAGATTGAAGCGGTACTTAATTGGTCGCGTCCGACGACAGTTGCTGAGATCCGTAGTTTTCTGGGTCTAGCAGGGTATTATCGTCGCTTCATTCTGAACTTCTCTCAGTTAGCTCGACCGTTGACGCAGCTTACCCGTAAGGGTGTGGATTTTGAGTGGTCCTCCGAGTGTGAGGAGAATTTCCGTGAGCTTCGACGGCGGTTGACTTCTGCGCCGGTGTTAGCATTACCGTCAGGATCTGGAGGGTATGTAGTTTACACGGATGCTTCTCTTCAGGGGTTAGGTTGTGTCCTGACTCAGAATGGGCATGTGATCGCATACGCTTCTAGACAGCTGAAGCTTCACGAGGACAACTATCCAGTCCATGATTTGGAGTTAGCAGCCATTGTGTTCGCTTTGAAGATCTGGCGTCATTATCTGTATGGCGAGAAATTTGAGATCTTCACCGACCATAAGAGTCTCAAATATTTGTTCACTCAGGCGGAGTTGAACATGAGGCAGAGACGTTGGATGGACTTGCTTAAGGACTATGATTGCGAGATTAAGTACCATCTGGGAGCTGCTAATCTCACCGCTGATGCTTTGAGTCGCAAGGTGCGACTATCCGCACTTCAGACTTGTTCGATGTCTAGTGCGATCAGTGACTGTTGTACTTCAGGTTATACCTTCAAGCATAAGAAAGGTATGCAGAGTATCCAGATGTTTGCGATATTATCTGAGCCAGCCTTGTATTCGCGGATCCGAGATGCTCAGATGTCTGATTCAAAGACCCAACGTTTAGCTCGTCTAGCTAACGAGGGTAGCTCGTCTGGATTTCATTATCAGTCAGATGGCTTTCTGTGTTTTTCTGGTAGGCTTGTGATTCCACAGGATGAAGAGTTGCGAGAGGAGATTTTATCTCAGGCACATCGCACTAAGTTGAGTATTCATCCTGGGAGCAACAAGATGTACAAGGATCTACGTACTCGTTTCTGGTGGAAGGGAATGAAACGCAGTGTTTATCAGTTTGTTTCGAGATGTTTGGTGTGTCAACAGGTCAAGGCAGAGCACCGACGACCTGGAGGATTGCTTCACAGTCTGCCTATTCCTGAATGGAAATGGGAGTTTATCACTCTGGACTTTGTGACCCATTTGCCGGTATCCCCGAGGAACTGTGATGCTATCTGGGTTATGGTGGACCGACTCACCAAGTCAGCGCATTTCATTGCCTATAGCCGAGAGTACTCTGTGGATCGCATGGCACGGATGTACATTCAGGAGATCGTCCGACTTCATGGAGTGCCTGTGAGCATTGTCAGCGATCGGGATCCCAGGTTTACTTCTAGATTCTGGGGGAGTGTTCAGCGTGCGATGGGTATTACTCTCAGTTTGAGTACAGCCTATCATCCAGAGACTGATGGTTAGTCAGAGCGCACTATCCGTACGTTAGAGGATATGCTTAGAGCGTGCGTCATGGATTTTGGTTCAGCCTGGCAGGATCATTTGTCGTTGATCGAGTTCGCTTACAACAACAGCTATCACACTAGTATTGGGATGGCACCTTTTGAGGCGTTGTATGGGCGACGTTGCCGTACTCCACTCTTCTGGGAAGAAGTGGGGGAGAGACAGGCTGACGGACCGGAGTTTATCCAACAGGCGATAGACATTGTTGGTCAGATCAAGAAACGGATTAAGACTGCACAGGATCGTCAGGCCAGCTATGCTAATATCAAGCGTAGGCCTTTACAGTTCGAGGTCGGGGAGAAAGTGTTTCTGAGAGTGTCACCTTTCCGCAAGATTCTCAGATTTGGCCTTAAGGGCAAGTTGTCTCCCAGATTTATCGGTCCGTTTGAGATCTTGGAGAGTATTGGCGATTTGGCTTATCGACTAGCTTTGCCACCGCATCTATCCAGCATTCACGACGTGTTCCACGTATCTCTGTTGCGACGGTATGTGGCGGATGAATCTCATATTCTGCAGCGGTCTGAGGTTCAGGTAGACAAGGATTTGACTTATGTTGAGAAACCTCTTCGTATCCTGGATTATAAGGATAAGGTTTTACGAAACAAAGTCATTCCTTTGGTTTTAGTTCAGTGGCAGCGCCGAGGCACTGAGGAAGCTACTTGGGAGCTTGAGGACAGGATGCGTAAAGACCATCCTGAGTTGTTTTGATTTCATTCTTTAAGTTGTATTCAGTTGCAAACTCTGTAAACGTTTGATTTGAATAAAGAATGTTTCTGACTTCTGTATTTGCATTCGGTACTTAAGATCTGATTTCGAGGATGAAATATCTTAAGTGGGGGAGAATGTAGTAGCCCGTACCCTAATTGAGTAATTAAGGATTAATGCTAATTAAATAAATTGGGGATTGGACGGATCGGAAGCTCCGAAGGGACGATCGGAAGCTTCGATCGGGATCGGAAGCTCCGATGAGGATCGGAGGCACCGATGATATTACGTCATCCATGACGTGTGGCTGGATCGGAAGCTCTGATCAGGACCGGAGGCTCCGATCACCCCTATCCGGAATCAACAAGTGATATTTTGACACGTGGCAGATCAGGATCTTCGGAAGCTCCGATGGCAGGATCGGACATTCCGATCGAGGTTCGGACGTTCCGATCAAGGATCGGAATTTCCGATCGTTGTCTATAAATAGAAGGCCGAGACTTCATTTCTCTTTGCCAATTCCGAGTTCTCCTTTCCTTTCTAGTCCTTTTGGAGCTGTTCTAGTCTTCTTAGGCTTGGTCCGGAGGTCGGAGAGGCGTTCGGTAGTCGTAGCGGAGTTGTGCCCAAGTTCTGGAGGCATCGACATCAAAGGGCTAACGACGGACGAAGGTATAGCTTTTGCTTCCTATAAATATTTAGGAGTATGCAATAGCTTAGTTAAGGCTTTTAGGGCGCTTTAATGATAGTAGTATCATTTCGCTGTGTAGGCGGACTTTAGGCTTGGACTTAGAGCTGGTAGTGCCTACCTGGTATTTGAGGTACGAAAGTACTGTTCGAGATATCCTGACTGAGTATGCATGTATTATATGACTGCATGATTTATATGCCATGATATTATGCTGCATTCATTTGCATCTTGCTGTATCTCCTTCGAGATGTCTGTAGTAGGGTTGTGCCCTATCCTGTTATTGGATGGACTTCCATCGATTTGGGTCCGGCGTATCCACGGTTATCTCGGTATGGGAGCCACCTCCTGAAGCGACGGCACAGCGTGCTACATACCAGGGCCCGGTCTGTCTCTGTTATCTGATCCTTGACCTCGAGTCTATAGGGAGTTCACTTTGCATGCATGTATACTCATACTCTCGTACTGAGCGTTTTATGCTCACGTCTCGTACTCTGTATTTTCTGGACACCCTATTCCATGGGGCAGGTTTGCGATTGGACGAGGAGGGTGGATCCAGGAGAGGTTAGTCAGTGGTTGGCCGGCTGGAGCTTCGCTTAGGTTTTATTACTGTTGTTTGGGTTTATACAGCTATTCGATTTGGTTGTATATTATTTGGATAATTACAGATTCCTTTACTTGGGATTGTATAATGTTATTGGTTTCCGCAGTTTTATTCTGATATCTGTTTTATTAAGTAAATTGCATGCATAAGTTCTGTTTAGTAGGTGATCCGGGTAAGGGTCACTACATTCCAGGCCTTACCCGTTGAAATCACACACGTTGTTCTCTTCTTAGACGCAACATAGAATACAAACGATTCCCCATTTTGAACCTTCAAAGACAATGTTCTCTACTTACAGTCTATGGTAACATCAAGCTGAGACAACCATTCCATCCCAAAAATCACATCAAAATCTGACATCTCCAATACAATCAAATCTGCATACAGGTCTAAACCCTGCATCTGAATCTTATAATTTCTTACCACACTGTTGCTCTTCAATTCTTCTCCTTAGGGCAACAACACACTAAACCCCGAAACAAACTCATCCGACACAATTCCCGATTTCATCATAAAATTAACATACATAAAAGAATGTGTAGCTCTCGTATCTATCAACACATTAGCAGGTAATCAGCAATACAAATCATACCTATGACAATCGCAGAATCCGGGTCAACTTGATCATTAGTCATAGTAAAAACTCTCCCCTTAGTAGGATTTTTTGCTTGCGGGCAATTCTTGGCAAAATGTCCTGGCCTCTTGCAGTTAAAGCAAGTATTAGTCCCCAGCATGCACTGACCTGATTGTGGCTTCCCGCATTTTTAACATAAAGGCACATTTTCCGGCTTTAGAGCATTAGCGGTAAACTGATTCTGCCCCTGAGGTCGCTCCTGATTGGGGTTCTGGTGCTGTTGTTGCTGCGGTTTCCTCTGAGCTAAAGCTTGGTACAGCCTCTTCTGACTAGGCCCCTGTTGATCTCTCCCTTGGTAGCTAACTCTCTTTGTCTATGACTCTTTGATAATATCATTTCTATCCTTCTCAGATAACATAGCCTCATCTACTGCTGCTCGATAAGTGTTTTCCCCACTTAATCTAAAATCACGGCGAATGGAGGCATTCAATCCCTCCATGAAATGCTTCAATTCCTCTGCGGTGTTACCAGAGATCATGGGCACACAGTATCGCCCCCTCTCAAACTTTTTTGCATACTCAGCAATGAACATGCTCCCTTGGCGGAGCTCCAAAAATTCCCTGGCAGTCTGGTTCTGGTGCTGACAGTAAAATACTTCCCATAGAACACATCTTCAAATCCATTCCATGTCAACGTAGTCATATCCACAGCAGAACGGGCTCCCTACCACCAAACCCGTGCATCATCATGGAACATAAAGATATCACACATCACACGATCTGCATCGGTGAGCTGTATGTAATCGAAAATGGTCTCCACTGACTGTACTCATTCCTCGGCTACAATGGGATCAGCCCATCCTTTGAACTCCGGTGGCCCTAAATCCTTAAAGTGCTTAAAGATCGGGTTGGTTATTAACGGCTGATTGTTGTTCAGGCCGCCTGCCTGTGACTGAATTAACTGTTGGATCTGCTTTCCTTGGGCTCTACTATGCTCTTGTAACAGATTCTCCAACCCAGCCAGAAACTGGTTATTCTGATTGTTCTGGTTGTTCTGATCACTTTCATTATTCGGGTTCCTATGGGTAGTCATATTCCCGATGTCCACACAGTCCACCTACTTAATTATGTTTTTTAGACATAAACATCATACTTGAACATGCATAACTCATAAAATGTAAGTACTATCATGAATCTTTAACAATCCATAACATTAAAACTTACAGACATGAAGACGAATCATAGGGTCGTGGCGTGTATGCATGCGTGCGATGAATCCCAGATCGACTGCTCTGATACCAAGCTGTAACGTCCCAATTCCTTATTGGAGCGTTACTCAAACATTCATACATAAAAGATAAAAAAATTGGAGAAAAATAAAATCTTTGTGGAAGCATAGTCTTCTTTATTAAATAAAAGAATTTAAATGTGCACAAAATAAAAAAAATTAAATTCAAAAGACTTCACCAATCATGGTCATCAAAAGAAATAATAAATCTTATTTTCATCTCATCAACATAAAATGTTTTGAACAACTTTCATTCATAAATCTCGCACTTATGCATCGCCCGCTGGACCGACCTCTGCCTCCTCTTCATGTCCACCCACGTAATCATCAATGAATGCATCAACATTATCTACCTGTACCATTCAAGTATAGTGAGTCTAAAGACTCAGCAAGAAAACTTCATAAAAAGAATTTTACTAAAACTTGAAACAACAATAAACTTGTATGCAAAACGTGTCATCGATGTGACCATAACATAAAATATTTGGGGGTGATGAAGTATGTGAATTGTGGTAATCTTCATAAATATCCAGTTTCGTGTTGTACAACAAGCATATGACATTACGTCCCTAAACATTCATTCATTCGATAGCTGCTCCGGAGCTCATCCCGAAGTGCATACCCCGTATAATCACCACAAGATGCATAAGTCATCAAAATATTTTTCATGTATCATAGCATTCATCGTATCATATCATTTCGTATCATTGCAAGATCATGCTCATAAAACTTCTTGTGATTAATTCTAACGTACTTAAAAACTTCAAAACATTCCATGAGAAATTAGTTTTCAAGAGAAAGTCATATAAATGTGCAATACATAACTTGACCGATCCACGTGAGGCATTCAGTCCATCTCGGACCTTGAAAACTTAAAAATTTTTCATGAATATTCTTAAAAATGATTAAAATACATTAAAATATCATAAACATGATTTTTATGACCCAAAACACGTAAAATGGGGTGGGGATCCTGAGCCCAATGCGCGGGCGTGCTGCCGCTGCAGCACGGGTGCACCGTCGCGACAGCCTGCACGAGCAGGACGTCGCGCGCCGAGCGCGACTCCGCCTCTGACCTTCTCTTTTCTGACCCTTTTCGATCCTAAATATTTTGGAGCGTATTCTAATCAAAATACCATCTAACACCATAAAAACATCAAAATATTTTAACCAAAAACGCTCAACCATAAACATTGATAAACTTAAACCAAAAACATCAGGAATGCTTCACGTATCGCCATCAAGCAACATACTCATAAATTTTTCAAGAAAACATGCATAGATCATCAATCAAACACCTAGGGTTTTACCTTGAATATATATATATATATATATATATATATATATATATATATTATTGAATGGGTTTCAAAACCATAAGAACTTGTCTGATTGATTTGATTGGAATTAACCTAGACGAATGGATGATCTAGCCTTGAGACGAACAAACCCTAGCCTTGAGATCGCAGTGTATGAACGTGAGTTCTTTGAGAGAAGAAAGGGGAACGGTCAAGTGAGAATTCAGAACTAAATTTTGAACGCTTATTTCTTTTGTGAATAAATGGCTCCAACACGGCCCATTAGTTACATTTAAATGCCTTTAAAATTTTAACTAACTCTCAAATAATAGATTACATTGCATCAACTTAAACTTTATTTGAATAAAATATTTTTTTAACTCGTTCAAAGGCTAGACCCGTCCCTACGATCCAAAATTAAATACTAACCTGAAAACTTTAAAATCATACATATCACATAACATTTCAGGCATTCAAATAAGTCACATAAATAAACATATCAATAAAATAATTTAACTAACATGAAATAAATCATATAATTTAAATTAATTTATTGTGATTAAGCTAGTGGACGTTTTGGACCTTACACATACAGTCCACAACATGTTGAATTTGTTAATCGACCTCATTCCGCACTTACCTAGGTTGGTTGATTAATATAGACACACGAGAAGAATAGAGTTTAGTTGATCTCATCTTGAAAGATTTCAAGGTCAACTGCTACAAGGACACAAACCTAGGTTGTTTTATTTTTTCTAGGTTGTTTTATTTTTTCTTAAGTTCTCCATAAAGCGCACTCCTTTCGGTTGACTTTCGGGCGGCGGAGAACGACGGCGAAGGAATTTTTCCGGCGGAGATGCACCCCGAAATTTATCTTCTTCTCCCGATCTAGATCGCGCCCTAGAAGAGGAAAAGGGGGGAAATGTGTAGATATCTGGCTTTCTCTTTCTCTTGCTTTCAATTTCCACGAGAAAATCCCACAAATTCCACATAAAACTCTAAAAAAAATAAAAAGAGAATGTTTCGCCGTACTTGAGATTTTCTTGGCTTGACTCGAATTTTTTGAAGATATGCCCCTTAAAATGAACTATGAATTCTATCAATTAAAACTATAAAATATTTAATAAAACATACAAATTTTTGGAGTCATTATTTGTATATAGTACTCAAAAAAATTAGAACATTTAAAATATTAATGTGATCAGTATCTTTATATATCTAGTAGCATAATCGCACACACGCGTTGCGTGTGTATAAAACCATATATTATATAATATTGTATGTTACATATAGATGTTATTTTTTAATAGTATTTAAATATTATTTTTCATTTCTAAAATAATATAAAATTTATTTAAAATTTATTTATCAATATCATATCTATAATGGTTAGTTGAGAAAAATATAAAAATATCCAGAAATAAAATCTTTATTTATATTTAAATTTAAAAAATTTATTTATCATATCTATAATTGTTAGTTGAGAAAAATATATACAAATAAATTCAAATTTACATATATGAATTGAAAGGGCACTTTCGGAAAAACAAATTGGTGTCCTCCCTCCAAGGGGCTCAACTTTTATATATATATATATATATATATATATATATATATATATATATATATATATATAATAATAATAATAATAATAGAACTGATTTTTTTGGGTCCCCTCTAATCTTTGGCCATGAAGCGAATCACTTCATCAGATAGTGCTTCAAGAAGCCACATAGCTGGCGCCTCAATTTCCCTTGCACCGTAGGGTACAGTATATATTTTGATAGTATATATATATATATATATATATATATATATAGATAATCCTTCGTATTATGATTCAGTTGTGAATCTATACATGAGATCCATAGCTCTAAGCTATCCATATTAGTTCAAGGAAATGGATCTATAATTTTGAAAGAAATGTTATATATAAGATACATATATACACCTACTTATAATTTATACTTTGAATTAACAATGCATATTGTTATCCCGAGAAAATATTTCAACCCGAGCCCGTTTATAATTGGTCTACCCGATATGGCCCAACATGTCAAGGTTCAGCCCAGTTTGGACTATGTTGGACTTTGACCAGGTCTGGTCATTATGGGCCGATCTAGGCTGTTTCTAATGGGCCGCAAGTATTCTTTTCGAGTTCAAGTAGGACTCTGATATATATGAGATAAGCCTGGATCTTTTCAAATATTCACGAGATAGAGATAAGCTTACAAAGGGACCAATGGATAAAGAGTCCTAGTCCAGGACATTTTATAATTCGACTAGGTAACTTACTATTTTTCCCCTATAAATACAGGTATTGTTATGGTTGTGATTATTCATTATTCATTATTCACTACTCATTATTCATCACACATTCACTCTCACTTTTACATTCACGCACTCATATCTCTCAGTTTTCGCATTAATCATACCCTCTACATTCAAGACACTGACTTAGGCATCGGAGGGGTCACGCCGAAAACAACTTCGGCGCCCCTTGACCTAGCTGTTGCTTGCGCAGATTTCATTGATACCCGACCCGACCTGTTTCATAGAAGATTTGGAGGATCCATTCTACCAGACCAAACCCAGGTAAAATTTCGACATCATCAATTGATGCCGTCTGTGGGAATTTGAAAACAAAGGGTTAAGATGATGAGTACAAGAGAAGAAACAAATTTTGGATTCTCGCATGGCTTGCACATCACAAACTTTCAAAAATAATTGAAATTAATTGAACCGTCGGATCGGGTTCAAATTTTGCAGACAAATTTATTAATATGTTTTTAAGGATATGAATGGTGGAGATTGTGATTGGTGATTTGTACAACCAGATCTGGACCGCCAAACATACGCTGCTTGCTCGCACAGCTTCCATATATTTTCGAATGACTTGCGCATCAGAAAATTGAAAAAATAATAAGAATTAATTGAACCGTCGGATCGGTTTCAAATTTTGCAGACATATTTATTAATATGTTTTCAAGGATATGAACGGTGATATCGTGATTGGTGATTTGTACTACCAGATCTGGACCGCCAAACATATGCTGCTCGCTCGCATAGCTTCTATATATTTTCGCATGGCTTGCGCATCAGAAACTTGCAAAAATCATAAGAATTAATTGAACCGTCGGATTGGGTTCAAATTTTGCAGAAATATTTATTGATATGTTTACAAGGTATGAACGGTGAAGATCGTGATTAGTAGTCTGTACAATCATATCTAGACCACCAAATGTACGCTGCTTGCTCGCACAACTTCTGTGTGTTCTTCATAGGTCTTGCATATCAGAATCTTGAAAAAACCATAGGAATTAATTGAACCGTCGGATTGAGTTCAAATTTGGTATGCGTATTTAAGATCATGTTATCAAGTATCTGAACGGTGAAGATCTTGATCTTAATTTTTGGGCTCTGTAAAAGGTGGTTCGGACCGCCGAGCTGCAGTACAATCTGCTCGCATAATGTTTGAGTAGTGTTCTTTAAAAAATCATTCCGAAAAGTCTAACCGTTGAAATTATTTGAAATTTTTATCATGAGTTCAGAACATCTTGATGCACATTCTGGACGGTTGAGATCGATTTTCTCTTGCCACATCAAGTCGGTTCTTTGATCAAAGTATAGAAGATATTATCTTGCTAAATATCTAAAGTCACGTCAGCGACAACGCGTGAACGAGATAAGTATTTCAATCATCTTTATGTTTAATTTAATTATTAAATTTTTATTTATTATCATTATTAATAATATTTTGAGGCATCTTCTACCATCAAAATTAAATGTTTGTTTTCTTGTGATCAAATTTGTTGGACTTGTATTCCCTTGAATTTTTGTTTGGGTTATTTTACGTCATTGGGCATGCAATCTCGCTGGAAGGCCCAATTATATCATATCGGGCATGCAATATAGCAATAAGGCCCAATTTATGGTTCAACACTTTATAAAGCCCAGGCAAGTCTGGCACTCAAAGCCCACGTTAGTGGCCCACATCAGTGGTATACAAAGCCCAAGCATGTCTGGCACTCAAAACCCACGTCAGTGGCTCACATCAGTGGTATACAAAGCCCAGGCAGGTCTGGCACTCAAAGCACACATCAGTGGTATACAAAGCCCAAGCAGGTCTGGCACTCAAGGACCACATCAGTGGAACTCAAAAGCCCAGACAGGTCTGGCACTCAAGGACCACATCAGTGGAACTCAAAATTCCAGGCAGGTCTGGCACTCAAGGACCACATCAGTGAAACTCAAAAGCCCAGGCAGTTCTGGCACTCAAGGACCACATCAGTGGAATTCAAAAGCCCAGACAGGTCTGGCACTCAAGGACCACATCAGTGGAACTCAAAAGCCCAGGCAGGTCTGGCACTCAAGCACCACATCAGTGGAACTCAAAAGCCCAGGTAGGTCTGGCAGACAAGGACCACATAAGTGAAACTCAAAAGCCCAGGCAGGTCTGGCACACAAAGTCCACCTCAGTGGCCCACATCAGTGGAATTCAAAGCCCAGACAGGTCGGGAACTCAAAGTCCACCTCAGTGGCCCACGCCAGTGGTATTCAAAGCCCAGGCAGGTCTGTCGCTCAGTTTCATCAGATTGTCGTATATTGCTCTTTGTTCGAGCTCGGTTCTAATCAGACCTTCATCTAGACCGTTCGTCCAAAGGAAACACATGTAGTTCGGGGTCAGGTCTACATTATTGGTCTAAATTCATTCTTCTTTTAGACCAGTTAGGGATGTACTATTGTTACCCCGAGAAAATATTTCAACCCAAGCCCGTTTATAATTGGTCTACCCGATATGGCCCAACATATCAAGGTCCAGCCCAGTTTGGACTATTTTGAACTTTGACCAGGGCTGGTCATTATGGGCCGATCTAGCCTGTTTCTAATGGGCCGCAAGTATTCTTTTCGAGTTTAAGTAGGACTCTGATATATATGAGATAATCCTGGATCTTTTCAAATATTCATGAGATAGAGATAAGCTTACAAAGGGACCAATGGATGAAGAGTCCTAGTCCAGGACATTTTATAATTCGACTAGGTAACTTACTATTTTTTCCCTATAAATACAGGTATTGTTTATTCATTATTCATTATTAACTACTCATTATTCATCACACATTCACTCTCACTTTTACATTCACGCACTCGTATCTCTCAGTTTTCGCATTAATCATACCATATGTCTTCAAAACACTCACTTAGGCATCGGAGGGGTCACGCCGAAAACACCTTCGGCGCCCCTTGACCTAGCTGTTTCTTGCGCAGATTTCATTGATACCCGACCCGACCTGTTTCATAGAAGATTTGGAGGATCCATTCTACCAGACTGAACCCGAGGTAAAATTTCGACATCATCACATATTCTTAGAAATATAAGACTAGCTAAATATTTATCCAAATTATCGTAACAATTTAAGTATGAATGTATGACATGTATAAGTGCTTTTCAAGGCAGATTAGGAATACATATATATATATATACACACGTAGGGATGAACAATACGAATAATGAAATCAAAGCATAAGTAAAATGACAAAATCTTAAATAATTAATACACCTCTAAACGTGAAGAATAGTTCGGAAGAGGTAATCGGTGAACTATGCATTGAAATGAATTTATCCCCGTATTTATACATAAAAGAGCCGTATGACATAAGGTTTTTCAGAGACAAAATGATTATCTATGTTGGGCAGAGAGAAATAGTAAAGTTTTAGAATTTTTGTTTTCATCCATCTTAAATTTGGATAATATATATTTTATTCAACATCCTATAATTTGTCATATATACATACATAAATACATACATACATACATACATATATACATACATATTTTTTCCTATATACAAAGAATCTTCCTCTAAACGTATTATCTTTTGTTTTACAAAAATTGTCTTTTCTCTATTTTTTTTAATTTCAATATTTTAAATCGCAATTTAGTCTCTCGATAATTTTTATAGTTATAATTTAGTCCATCGATAATTTTTATATCACATTAATAAAAAAAACAATGTATAAGCACGCATTACGTGCACCAATACACTAATAGTATATATAAAACGTCTTCAAATTTTTGAGTTTCAAGCGCCCTTTTTCTTTTGTACTAATTTTTATTATATAAACTAGTGAAAAATGCACACGCATTGCGTGTGTAAAAGAGAAATTTTTATATTTATATTTTCAAAAAAATAAAACATGGAAGAGTGGAAGAGATTTAGTGGGTAAATGATAGACAGAGTAATTTTGAAATAAGTAAATTTGATGTCCTCAAGGTAGTTATTATAGTGTGCTCATGTTTTATATAATAGTATAGATAAACATAATAGATGTAAGTTAGGATATGTGGATATATATGTAATGATCTCTTGTACACCAGTGTGTAGGGATTTTGTGTGCACCGCGTGATGTTAAATTAGGATATGTTGATATATATATGTAATGATCCCTTGCACACCAGTGTGCAGGGATTTTGTGTGCACCGCGTGATCATGTTCGCGCGAACATCTGAGATGTTCACACGAATATCTGAAAATAAAAATCAGATGTTCACGTAAACATCTCAGATGTTTGTGCGAACATCACGTGGTGCACACAAATTCCCTGCACAGTAATGTGCAGGGGATCATTATTTTATATATAATATATATGTGTGTGTATACATAGTATTATTATTTTCTGGAGTCCTACAATTACATTTCGTCGATTAGTTGCCAAATAATTCGAGGCAGAAGCAAAACGTGAAAAGTGTATTCATTTAAATAAGAATAATGATCATCTGGTCAACTATTTATAATAACTTTATATTATGATCATTAGTTCATAAAGAAATTAGTAGCAAATCAATACGGCATTAACTCAATATTAAAAAATCCAAATTAAATCAAACCGAAACGATTTTATACAATTAAAAAATTATAGTTTAAAAAAAACAATTAAAAAATATATAATATATTTTTTTATAAAATTAAAAAACTTACTAAGATTTTGTTTACAGATTAAATAATTTACTATTATTTTTTAATTAAAAAACTTGATTTGTTTGATTTTATTTATTTTTAAATCTAATTTTCCTCTTTTCTATTTTTCAAGAGATGTTCGTTGATGTTCGTTGATAAGAGTGATACGGATCATTGTATAGTTTCTTTTGATGCTAAGGTAAATAATTTTAAGATTTATATTTTTTACGCTAAAATTGTTAAGCAATTATCACACTCTTCACTTTTAGATGCTTTAATATCTCTGTGTATTTATATATTTTTATTTATAGTGGCTATGTAGCAATCAGTTTCGGACCACCTTCTAATCAGAAATTAAGCACGCAATTACGTTAAATAAATAACATAACCAGAAATAACAGTTGAAACTTAAATCAACTTTTAATTCGACAGAATACAATCGATAAATAATTAAAACCAAGATAAATAAGTATAAAACTCAATCAAATATACAATTATACCGAAATAATAACTTAATTTAAACTATCGGAAATCCTTGCTCCCAAGTCTCGGTCAACTACGCCCGAATCCTACCTAGGCAACGTGAATTACATTGCGTCAATTAGTTGCCAAATAATTCGAGGCAGATGCAAATTTTTTTTATATTTTTTCATGACTATTGAAGCAATACGTGAAAAGTGTATTCATTTAAATAATAATAATGATCATCTGGTCAACTATTCTTTTGTCATTCCTTAGAAGTTATAATAAATTAGTTCATAAAGAAATTAGTAACAGATCAATACGGTTCCTCAATATTAAAAAATCCAAATTAAATCAAACCAAACGATTTTATACAATTAAAAAAATTACAGTTTAAAAAAAAAACAATTAAACATTATATAATATACTTTGTTATAAAATTAAAAACTTACTAAGATTTTGTTTACAGATTAAAAAATTTACTATGATTTTTTAATTAAAAAACTTGATTTGTTTGATTTTATTTATTTTTAAATCTAATTTTCGTCTTTTCTATTTTTCAAGAGATGTTCGTTCATCATAATAATAGTTATACGGATCATTGTATATTGTTTCTTTTGAAACTGAAGTAAATAATTTTAAGATTTATATCACACTCTTCACTTTTAGATGCTTTAATATCTATATATATTGATATTTGTTTATTTATAGTGGCTATGTAGCGATCCGTGTCAGATCACCTATTAAGTTAAATAAGTAACATAACCAAAAATAACAGTGGAAACTTAAACCAACTCTTAAACCGATAGAATACAACCAATAAATAACTGAAACTAAGATAAATAAGTATAAAACACAATTAAATTAATAAAATTATACCAAAATAATAACTTAATTTAAACTACCGAAAATCCTTGCTCCAAAGTTTTGGTCATCAACTACGCACAAATCCAACCATCGAATGAAGTGTCCAACACAAAATTGAGGATGTGAGCGATAACAATGCTCAATATGATTGTATGAGTATATGTTGGAAAACTGGCGTTCAGATCAATCACGATTGATACCCGGTGCAGCGGAAGTTTAAAATTTTATTATGAAACAATTCCATAGTGTGGGTATCAACCGTTTAACGATTAAATTATAAGTGTGTGTAAAATTAAATAACAATTATTAAATTTTACCTTCAATCTCGAAGCGAGATTATTGGACTCCAACAGATTTCTCTGCTCTTGTTGTCTCTCCCAGGAACTGATGAACTCCTTCAATCAGGTCCACGAATGGAGGTTTAATCCCTCTGATAGATTGGACTAGAAAATCTATCAGAAGTTTTCTACGAAGAGAATAAACGAATTTGATTCGCTATTCCAGACTGCAATTCAAAATCACAGACCGGAATTTCTCACGCAGAGAAGGGAGGGGGCGGCCGAATTTCTTTTGAGAGAGAGCTAGGGTTTTCGATTTTTTTGTCTCTCAAATTATGACCAGTTGTGTGTAATTTCTGTACTGCAATAACTTATTTATAATGCAGGCTACTAACAGCTTAGGGCCCATTAGTCATAAGTTGAGGCCCGACAAGCAAAGCCCGCACGTTCAGAAATTAATATAAAATTCTTCGTGACTCCGATTGATAAACCGATTTTACCAATGTGCACAGAAACCATTTCTGCACATTTTAAAGTCAAGATAAATTTTCCTGAATCCGAATTCAGTGGTTTCCAAAAATGTCCATCCCTATGTCATTTTAGGAAATCCTACTCCCTTACTCTTATTTAAGAAGTCCAACTTCTTTATTCATTAAATTTAACTCTTTAAATTTAACTATCTCAACGGGGATTAAAACTCCATTACACTGTGTGACCCTCAATGGTTCAGGGATACAGCTAGCCGTGGGCTCACAACTCCTTGTGACTCGGAACAACGATTTCCGACTTGCCCAACGAATCATGGTAAAGCGCCTAGAAACATCGCCCCATGATTCCCTAGGTATCACTGATAGTGCCTACAAGAACCAGTAGATTTTGGTTAGCGTACAGTACGGTCCCTTCATCCATATATCCCGATCGAATCAACAACCATTGGTATATCGAGAGTCGCTCAAGATTCGATAACTATGCAATACATCTTGAAGATCAAATTAGTGACATCGCATGTGCTACTAAGAAACCATTTCTTAAATCACATCAAGTACTCTGGCCAGAGATTTGTCACACTAATATCTCCTCAGATCGCATAGGATATCCACACTCGCAAGTATGTGGTGAATCCTTGACAACAATGCATCGACTCCTATATGTGTTGTAACTGTACCCAATCCCGACACCTGATGACCCCCATAGAGTCGGTAAACGAGTCAAAGCACAGTACTAGCATATAGAGTCTCCATGATGTTTCAAGTAGTAAGGACTAATGGTGTACAACCAAAACCGCGGACTTTATCCACTCGATAAGTGATAACCACTTGGAAAGTCCGGATAGGGTAGTTCGATTATTCATCCTATGAATATCCATTTGCATGCTTCGAACATCTCCATGTTCCCTACCAATGAAACGTGGTACTCCGCATCGCAAATGCTAGTCTCAAACTCGAGCGATCCTTATCCTTATTATCGGACGGCTCAATCGACTAGGAACAGTTTAGAATATACAGTGACTATAAGATGTATTTCATGATAGACATCCCCATGTTCTACCACATCTTACATACACTATAGTATATTCAAGGTCTTTATCAAAACAACAATAGTATATCATAATATAACAATATGAAGAAAGATAAAGTCATTGCCATTAATAAAAGTGTAAATTACATTAAACAAAAGATCGTTTGTACAAAGAGTCATCAAAGCCCATAGCCACAAGTTGGCTCACTGGGCACCCACTCTTTCAATCTCCCACTTGCCCTATAGCCAACTAGTCATACTACGTAGACCCATTGCTTCGCGATGTTTGTCAAACAATGGTCCTGGCAAGGGCTTAGTAAGCGGATCAGCGATATTGTCTGCAGAGGCCACTCGTTCGACAGTGATGTCTCCTCTTTCCACAATCTCCCGGATGATGTGGTATTTCCTCAGTACGTGTTTGGATCTTTGATGAGACCTTGGTTCCTTTGCTTGAGCAATGGCACCCGTGTTGTCACAGTACACCGGGACTGGACCAACAAATTCAGGAATGACGCCCAACTCTTGGACGAACTTCCTCATCCAAACGGCCTCTTTAGCAGCAGCTGATGCTGCAATGTATTCAGCCTCAGTGCTGGAATCCGCTGTGGTGTCCTGCTTGGAACTCTTCCAAGAGACAGCACCGCCATTGAGCATGAACACAAATCCAGAGGTTGACTTCGAGTCATCCACGTCACTTTGGAAGCTAGAGTCGGTATAGCATGAACATATTCTTAGTCCTTCGTAAGTACTTAAGAATGTCCTTCACGGCTTTCCAATGCATTTGACCAGGATTAGCCTGATATCTGCTCGTGACACTCAGAGCAAATGCTACATCCGGTCTGGTAGATATCATCCCATACATGATACTACCTATAGCTGACGCATATGGTACATGTGTCATATTCTCTATCTCTGCATCAGTCTTGGGACACATAGACTTGGATAAAGAAACTCCATGACACATGGGTAGATGTCCTCTCTTGGACCCATCCATTGAAAACCGTTTCAATATGGTGTCGATGTAGGTTGATTGAGTGAGTCCTATCATTCTCTTAGATCTATCTCTATAGATCTGTATCCCAAGAATGTAGGATGCCTCACCCAAATCCTTCATCGAAAATCTACCTGATAACCATATCTTTGTTGACTGCAACATCCCTACATCATTCCCAATGAGTAGGATGTCATCAACATAAAGTACTAAGAATGTCACAGCATCCTTAACTACTTTCTTGTACACGCACGGTTCCTCCGGGTTCTTGATGAAACCAAAATCTTTTATTGTTTCATCAAATTTCTGGTTCCAACTTCTTGATGCTTGTTTTAGACCATAAATTGATCTCTGAAGCTTGCATACCTTATGCTCGCTTCCCATGGATGTGAACCCCTCCGGCTGCTTCATATAGATTTCTTCCTTAATGTCTCCATTAAGAAAAGCAGTCTTCACATCCATTTGCCATATCTCATAGTCATACCATGCAGCTATGGCAATAAGGATTCTTATGGACTTGAACATTGCTACTGATGAAAAGGTTTCATCATAGTCAACTCCTTGTCTTTGAGTGTAACCTTTCGCCACCAATCGCGCCTTGTAGGTCAATACCTTACCATCAGGCCCAAGCTTTCTCTTGTAGATCCATTTACATCCTATTGGAACAATTCCATCAGGAGGATCTACTAGAGACCAAACTTGGTTTGTATGCATTGAATCCAATTCAGACTGCATAGCTTCAAGCCATAAATTTGAATCCGCATCAGAAATTGCTTCCTTGAAGTTTCTTGGATCACATCCAATGTCGGGTTCATCTTGATCCCCTTCAAGAAGAAGACCATATCGAACAGGAGGTCTAGAAGTCCTCTCGGATCTTCTAGGTTCAGGCGTGTCCAGTAATGGTTCCTGAGGCGTAGGATCGTTATTTTGTATTTCGGGTTCTTCTCGAACTTCTTCGAGTTCCATCATCTCGCCTTTCTTATCCAATAAGAACTCCTTCTCCAAGAAGGTGGCATTCCTAGAAACAAACACCTTTGTTTCAGCAGGATAATAGAAATAATATCCGATTGAATTCTTCGGATACCCTACAAAATAACATAATCTGGATTGACTATCCAACTTATCTCCCACTGTCTGCTTCACGTAAGCAGGACATCCCCAAATCCTTAAGTACGAATACTTAGGAGCTTTGCCATTCCATAAATCGTATGGTGTTTTGTCCACTGCTTTAGTGTGGACGTTGTTCAACAACAATACCGCCGTTTCAAGCGCATAGCCCCAAAACGAAGGTGGAAGCTCAGTGAAGCTCATCATGGATCGAACCATGTCCAACAAAGTTCTATTACGACGCTCCGATACACCATTAAGCTGTGGTGTCATAGGAGGAGTCCACTGAGAAAGAATCCCATTCTCTTTTAGATAGTCCAAAAAATCGGTACTTAAGTATTCTCCACCTCGATCCGATCGAAGTGCTTTAATACTTTTACCTAGCTTATTTTCTACTTCAGCCTTGAATTCTTTGAACTTTTCAAATGCTTCATACTTATATTTCATTAAATATAAATACCCATACCTTGAATAATCATCAGTAAAGGTAATGAAGTAGGTGTGGCCATGTTGAGTCCCAACTCTAAATGGACCACAAACATCTGTATGGATCAAATCCAACAGATTTTGACTACGCTCAGGTTTCCCCTTAAAAGGAGATTTAGTCATTTTCCCTTTTAGGCAGGATTCACAAGTAGGTAGAGAGTTAATATCAGACATATCAAACATGCCCTCTCCCACTAGCTTGTTCATCCTCCTTGAGGAAATATGACCTAGTCTAGCGTGCCAAAGGTTTGCCGGGTTTTGACTATCGATTTTCCTTTTGTTTGTTGTCGCCGGTTTATCAACATAATTTATTGGAACGTCTTTTAGTTTTAAGTTGTATAGATCGTTTTCAAGTTGTCCATTTCCAATCAAACATTCATTCTTGTAAATATTGCAAATCCCATTCACAAAATTGCAAGAATAACCATCTCTATCTAGCATAGAAACAGAAATAATGTTTTTAATTAAATCCGGAACAAATAAAACATCTCTTAAAAATAACTTAAAACCGTTCTGCAAAATTAAACAAACATCTCCAATGGCTGTAGCTTCAACTCTGGAACCATTCCCGAGCCTCAGCTGGGTCTCACCCATTCTAAGCCTGCGACTTCTTGTCATCACCTGCAAATCATTGAAAATGTGAGATCCACATCCGGTATCCAATACCCAAGAAGTAGTATTAAGTGAAATGTTTATTTCAATATAGAACATACCCTTTGCAGTTCTCAACTGCTCTAAATATTCCTTGCAGTTGCGCTTCCAATGACCGGGCTTCTTGCAGTAATGGCAAACATCCTTGGATTTTCCATTGTTTGAAGCCTTTGTCTTGTGCTTCTTCTCGGGTTCTACTTTCTTGGGTGGGGCAGAACGTTTCTTACCCTTCGTACTTGGCCCCTTCTTAGCAGAAGATGAGGAGCCCACCAAGAAAGCTGGTTTATCCTTCTTTAGTGTGGATTCATATGTCACAAGCATATTGACCATCTATTCAAGGGTGGCCTCTATCTTATTCATATTAAAATTTACCACAAATCCGTCAAACGAAGAAGGAAGAGACAGAAGCAGTAAATCCACGTTGAGTTCATGCTCCAACACCAAATCAAGAGTTGCTAACTTCTGTATGAGCCAAATCACTCGTACCCCATGATCACGGACCGAAGTCCCTTCACGCATGCGACACGTCATTAGCTCCTTAACAGTAGCGAACCTTTCAGCCCTCGATTGAGCCCCAAAAAGTTCCTTGAGTTGAGCGTGAATGTCAGCAGCATTCACGGTGTCCTCAAATCGCCTCTGGAGTTCATCAGACATCGAGGCTTGCATATAGCATTTGGTCTTGATGTCATGGTCCCACCATGCATCAAGTTTGGCCAATTCCTCCGGACTTACGTCAGCTGGTGCTTCCTTCGGAGGTGATTTATCTAACACGTAGAGCATCTTCTCCGAAGTCAAGACAATCTTCAACTTCCGGAACCATTCCGTATAGTTTGCGCCAGTCAACTTGTTTTGTTCGAGGATCGAGAATAATGGATTACGCGAATTCATTGTATGAAATACTAAAAAGAAAAACAGACATATATCAATGATTGTTTAAGCAATTTACTAAGACATAAAATAGGCGAATTTAATTTTATGAATCTCACTCCCACTATTTTAACGATTTCACTACCCTCTAGTGAAAACGGGAAACTTTTTCCTTAGTGAGAACATGGAGTCCAATTGACAAACTTATGGTCCCGAATAATATCAGCCAACCATAATTCTCAAAAGGTAGAGCCCAATTGCTTCCAAAGCAACCCCCATGTATTTACCTCATGTCCAATAAGGGCCCAATAATATGACGCCGTTTATAGTGACATGTCAAGATGACCCATCAATATTAAGTTGTGATGGACGATCGCCATGTGGATCCCCCAATAATATGAGCCGATCCCATGGGAGTTCCACCCAACTTACAACATGTGTCGATCCAATGTACAGCTTTCCGACGGACGGGCCCCCCCAATAATATGAGCCGGACCGTATCCGCGGGTAGCATCACATACATTGACCGTTGATGGAAGGTAGGAACATTTAAACAAATTTAAATTTCCTTTATTTATCTTGATATCAATTTTAAATCATATTTAAAATGAGGGATTTTTAATTATGAAAATTTGTCTCATCATTTTTCAATTTATTGTATGCTTGCCGGATTCATACAATTATGTCTAAAACATGCATACAATCATAATATCATATATTATATATAGGATGATCGATTCCATTTCTAATTGACTCGTGGTTGCCAATCACGAGTCTTAGTCCAATCCTAGGTAATATGCAGTATGCAATGCAATCCTATTACATTAGCTTCCAATTTACATTTCTTCGTCTTTATTGTCTGCTGGGCCCACCATCTTCAAATCTTGATCTCCCACTAAATCTAATGTATTTACAATAAATAGCAATGACAAGTAGGGGATACATTTTAGGGGTGGGAACGGGCCATAAACCAAGCCCACTTTTATTACATATGACATTCATATTGGGCCATAAACCAGGCCCATTAATAAAACCAACAACAATAAAACAAATGTAAATTCCTAACATACACCTACAAAATTGGTCATGGCAATCGATCATCCTTATCCAATAACATTTAATTCAAAATTAATTTATTGGAAATCATGCATATGGCAATTTAAATTTAAACGGGATAAAATCATATTTTATATATAAAATCATATTTTACATATAAAATCATATTTTACCTTTTATTAAATAAAATCATATTTTATCTACCGAATCTAATTTTATAGATAAAATCATATTTTACTTAATATATACATAAGATCAAATCTTATCATCAATTGCACCAAAAATAATTGATTTCAAAATTCAATTTAAGGATAAAATATTAAAGTTTTCCAAAAATTCAAATTTATCCAAAAATCAATTTTAAAATTTTCGGACTCGAACAATTCAATCCGATGCCTCGTGAACCAATCAAAAACAATTTTTGACCGGACCAAAAATAAAATTTTAACACATTAAAATTAATTTAAATAAAATTAATAATTTTTCCCGCGGGCCGCCCGGGACACTCCTGGGCCGGCCCGCACCCGTGGGCACGGGCCGGGGCAGCCTGGCTGCCCCTTTAGGGCAGCGACAATCGCTGCCCTGGCGGCGCCTGGCGCTGCCCCTGGGCGGCGCCGAGCGTCGCCCCTGGGCGGCGCCGTGGGCCGCCCTGGGCAGCGCCGAGCGCTGCCCTGGCGGCGCTGTGCGCCCCTTTTGGGCGGCGCCGTGCGCCGCCCGGGGCAGCGACCGTCGCTGCCCCACCGGGCAGCGATCCAATCGCTGCCCGGGTTTTGCCCAAAAAAAAAAAAATTTTTTTATTTAAAATATTTATTTTGTTTTAAAAAACCAAGACCCAAAAATTTTTGTACAATCGATTAATTTAATCGTTTGATCTGAGCAACCTGGCTCTGATACCACCGTTGGAAAACTGGCGTTCAGATCAATCACGATTGATACCCGGTGCAGCGGAAGTTTAAAATTTTATTATGGAACAATTCCATAGTGTGGGTATCAACCGTTTAACGATTAAATTATAAGTGTGTGTAAAATTAAATAACAATTATTAAATTTTACCTTCAATCTCGAAGCGAGATTATTGGACTCCAACAGATTTCTCTGCTCTTGTTGTCTCTCCCAGGAACTGATGAACTCCTTCAATCAGGTCCACGAATGGAGGTTTAATCCCTCTGATAGATTGCACTAGAAAATCTATCAGAAGTTTTCTACGAAGAGAATAAACGAATTTGATTCGCTATTCCAGACTGCAATTCAAAATCACAGACCGGAATTTCTCACGCAGAGAAGGGAGGGGGCGGCCGAATTTCTTTTGAGAGAGAGCTAGGGTTTTCGATTTTTTTGTCTCTCAAATTATGACCAGTTGTGTGTAATTTCTGTACTGCAATAACTTATTTATAATGCAGGCCACTAACAGCTTAGGGCCCATTAGTCATAAGTTGAGGCCCGACAAGCAAAGCCCGCACGTTCAGAAATTAATATAAAATTCATCGTGACTCCGATTGATAAACCGATTTTACCAATGTGCACAGAAACCATTTCTGCACATTTTAAAGTCAAGATAAATTTTCCTGAATCCGAATTCAGTGGTTTCCAAAAATGTCCATCCCTATGTCATTTTAGGAAATCCTACTCCCTTACTCTTATTTAAGAAGTCCAACTTCTTTATTCATTAAATTTAACTCTTTAAATTTAACTATCTCAACGGGGATTAAAACTCCATTACACTGTGTGACCCTCAATGGTTCAGGGATACAGCTAGCCGTGGGCTCACAACTCCTTGTGACTCGGAACAACGATTTCCGACTTGCCCAACGAATCATGGTAAAGCGCCTAGCAACATCGCCCCATGATTCCCTAGGTATCACTGATAGTGCCTACAAGAACCAGTAGATTTTGGTTAGCGTACAGTACGGTCCCTTCATCCATATATCCCGATCGAATCAACAACCATTGGTATATCGAGAGTCGCTCAAGATTCGATAACTATGCAATACATCTTGAAGATCAAATTAGTGACATCGCATGTGCTACTAAGAAACCATTTCTTAAATCACATCAAGTACTCTGGCCAGAGATTTGTCACACTAATATCTCCTCAGATCGCATAGGATATCCACACTCGCAAGTATGTGGTGAATCCTTGACAACAATGCATCGACTCCTATATGTGTTGTAACTGTACCCAATCCCGACACCTGATGACCCCCATAGAGTCGGTAAACGAGTCAAAGCACAGTACTAGCATATAGAGTCTCCATGATGTTTCAAGTAGTAAGGACTAATGGTGTACAACCAAAACCGCGGACTTTATCCACTCGATAAGTGATAACCACTTGGAAAGTTCGGATAGGGTAGTTCGATTATTCATCCTATGAATATCCATTTGCATGCTTCGAACATCTCCATGTTCCCTACCAATGAAACGTGGTACTCCGCATCGCAAATGCTAGTCTCAAATTCGAGCGATCCTTATCCTTATTATCGGACGGCTCAATCGACTAGGAACAGTTTAGAATATACAGTGACTATAAGATGTATTTCATGATAGACATCCCCATGTTCTACCACATCTTACATACACTATAGTATATTCAAGGTCTTTATCAAAACAACAATAGTATATCATAATATAACAATATGAAGAAAGATAAAGTCATTGCCATTAATAAAAGTGTAAATTACATTAAACAAAAGATCGTTTGTACAAAGAGTCATCAAAGCCCATAGCCACAAGTTGGCTCACTGGGCACCCACTCTTTCAGTATACACATGCTATGAGTGCATGAATGCAAATATACAGGGTACCGAAAAACTATCTCGGTCAATCTTTGTTCAGTCAGGATGGCGTCGTGGTATGTAAGATCGGATACTGTGACACCCACTGGACCAACAGGTTAACGTGTGCAATTTATCGACGACGGTGATTGTCATGCCACGAAACTGGGCCTCGTTGACATCGACGTTATTTAATATTTTCATATTAAACAAAAATCCTCGGAGTACAGAATTTTGGAATAACCAGTCTACTCATTCATGAAACTGAAATTTATATAGTTTTTCATAAACTCGAATTTAAATTATCTTTGCAATCAGTAACTGAAAACAACATAACTTAATACGCAGCAACTTATTACAACTAAATGGAATTAGCAGAACTAAACAGAACTAAGCATCAACAGTTTGATGGTCTTTTTCACCAACCCCATAACTGGTTTTGCTCATTATCCTCGAGCTCTTATTTGTTCTTATCTGAGGTGGGTGATTCGGGTGGGTGAGTGATATGGGTGCCACTCAATAAATGGGAAAAATTATCATAATTCGTTTAAAATCATTTTAACACGATTTCTTACACATATATATACATAGTACAGAGACAAAGAGTTATTCTTCAAAAAATTCAAAAAACATAAACTTCATAGAGTGTACCAAGTTACTTGCAAAGGTTGTGGCTAACTGATATCACTCCCTTATATGGTATTTCTCTAAAGATTGAGGCCAGAGATTCATAGATTCAGAGTGACATAATATATATTTATACCACTAGTTCACAAGTTTTGGTACACCAAAAAAATCACAGAGTACATATTCATGAATAGGGCTGACATACCGTACCAAAATATCGGATTTTTGGCATACCGTACCAAAATTTTTTCGATATACAGACATTTTTTCGGTATACCAAATTTTTTTTTCGGTATCTATACGGTATCAATATAGATTTTTTTCGTACCAAAGTTTCAAAATTTTATTATTGGTTTCGGTATGAATTTTTTTTATATCAATATTTGTAGTAAGGTATATCGAAAAACCACCCCTATTCGTAAAACAAATCCTATATTTACATGCTGGAATCAAAACAAAGCAGATTTGTATTACTTTAAAACAAAACACCCACTTAAATAAATTTGCTAAACAAATTTTGGTTGTCTTGCTCAATTAGTTTCTAAACTCGTCTGCTTAACTAACTGCTTATGCTAAACTGAATTTCCTCACTCACTTTATAAATGTTTTGCTTAGAATTTCGTGTAACACACCTAAAAATTCTGAGTGATATTTATAAGAAAGATTTTGACTATTAAGCTCCTTCTTTAAGGCCATTATTTGCCATGATTCTGAGTTATTGCGTCAGTTACGATTTTTGAATTAGCTGAATATCAGTCTAGATATTGGAATGATCATGGTCAACTAGTCAGTTTATTTTTCTTCGGTATGATTTTCCTTGATTCAGTTTACCTCGATTCCAGTCTTCCTCAAGTTCAGTTTGTCAAATTTCAGTCTTCCTTCAAGCAATCTACCTTAAGTTCAGTCTATTGCAAAAGTTCACTCTACTGAAACTTTAGTTGACCTCCGCTCAGTTTACTGATTTCAGTTTTCCCAATTTAAGTCTACTGAAATTTCGGGTTCTTACATGAGGCCATAGTTTCAGAGATAGAGTGATAAAATATATATTTCTGCCACTAGTTCACAAGTTTTGGTACACCAAAAAAATCACAGAGTACATATTCAAGAAACAAATCATATATTTTCATGATGGAATCAAAACAAAATAGAGTTGTATTACTTTAAAACAAAACACCCACTTACATAGATTTCTAAACAAATTTCGGTTGTCTTTCTCAACTGGTTGCTAACTGGTCTACTCAACTGACTACTTTTGCTAAACTGAATTTCCTCACTCAATCTATAGATGTTCTGCTCAGAAATTCATGTAGCAGATCTCAAAACTCTGAGTGTTATTTATAAAGAAGATTTTGACTGTTAAGCTCCTCATTTAATGTCATTATTTGCCATGATTCTGAGTTATTGTGTTAGTTACGATTTTCAAGCAACTGAATATCAGTCTAACTTGTAGTAAATCAGTTCCATTTTACAATATTAAATTGTTAAAAATGTTTATAATTAATAAAACATGATTAAAGGATTTTTATTATATTAAACGGACCAAGAAATTGGATCCAAAATGTCCAAAAATGGTTAAGGAGCACATTTTGGGTCTGGGTAGTTCGGAAGGTCCAAACTACATAGCCTAGAGCATTCGGAGGTTCCGAAGGGATCGGAACAAGCAAGTGGTTTGGAAGTTACGGGACGATCGGAACATCCGAAGTGAGATCGTAGCTTCCGATCGAATCACCTGTAATGTGGTGATGATGCATGAACACGTAGCTGCATGCAAGAGAACGGAACTTTCGAAGTGTAGATCGGAGCTTTTGATCGTGTCCGTTCGCAACGTGGCATGCATGCGGAGAACGGAGCTTCCGATTGGGAGTTCGGAGCTTCCGATCTCCATCTATAAATAATGGGTCCGAACTTCAGATTCTTGCACCAATTTCACAAGCTCTTCTCTCATATTTTAGGCTATTTTAGGATTTTCTAGCCATATAGGCGTGGTCTAGGCCTTGGCGAGGAGGCTCCGGGGTCTTAGCTAAGTGATGCCCAAGTTCTGGGGCAATCGACATCAGCGGGCTGACGATGGATGAAGGTATAGCTCTAGCTCCTTATAAAGAATAGGGAGTATGCAATAGCTTAGTTAAGACTTTTAAAGCAAGATTATATGCATGGTTATTCTGCAATTGTAGTGATGGATTGTAGATGCATGGACATCTAGGAATATTATTGAGGTATGTAAGTATTGACGAAGATAGCCAGCGGGTTTTCATGCTTATGTCTTGCATATTATATGAAATGATGCATGTTACTGCTTTGAAATATTATTCTACATGTGCATTCATATTGAGCTTGGATCTTCTTTGAGATAAGTCAGTGTCATAGGGTGCTCAGCCCTTGTTTGGACGTCATGACACTGAAAGTCACAGTGGCCGATGGGTCGAGTGGGCTCTAGTGATCTAGGGGACATTTGTTTGGTCCACGTCCGGTTAGGAGTGAGTGGTCGCATCCAGTGGTTTGATTCCCCGAGATTACAGCTCAGATCTTAGGCGCCAGACTGAACAGATTTTGATTTGTCTAACCAGATATGATACTCGTTCATTACATTGCATTCATCATATATGTATATTTACTCGTATTAGCATACTAAGCTTTAGCGCTCACGTCAAGTTATTTTTCTGTTGTCTGGACACCCTATTCGATGGGGCAGTTGCAGGTTGTTCTCCTGGGGATTTGGAGATTAGATGGTGACCAAAGCAGGATTTCTAGGTTAGCCACTGGGTTTTTAATTCTTTCGTATTAAGCATAATTCAATTGGGTTGTATTAATTTGGATTTATTTACCGGTTGTATTCTACCGGTTCTGGATTTTGTATTATTTCCGCAGTTACTCTGATTATGATTATTTATTATTTAATTTCATGACTAAGTTTTCTGATTAGTAGGTGGTCACGATGTGGGTCACTACATTTATGGTATCAATGAATGCAATAAGATTCTTTGAGATATAGTATTGATATTTGAGTTATCCTTGTAGATTTTGAGTTGGATTCGACGACGATAGCAGTGACAAGAGTTGGAATAGCAAGATACTTAGGATTTTCTCAAGATTGGCATCAGAGACTCGCCTTATGAGGATCCCATCAAGATGGAGCTGGAAGAGAAGATCCAGTTTTGAACTCCATATACATCTCAGAATCTATTAAAGCGTCGTAAAACATGACCGTCTAGATTCCCTGTGATCTATAGATACCCCCGAAGATTCTCCACTAGTAGTTGGAGAGATTTTTAGGAGGATATTGTCTCATCTACTAGATAAAAAATCCAACAATATTGGAAGGATCTCGTAGATTAGTAAGATCTTTTATGTAGTGACCCTTATCGAGATCACTGATAAGTATGTTTAGTATGCATTATTTTATAGCATTTTTTGTTTAGTTTGCATGCATTTAGGTTAATTTCGTAAGTTTTATTAGTGTCTTTTGTTATGTGTTTGCATTAGACTCACCTGGTTGAATTTTGTAGGAAATTAAGCAAAAATTGGGAATTATGTTCGTCCAAGGCGCGCGCGCGCGTGAGACCCTTTCTCGCGTGTGCGCCGGAGGAAAATCCAGAGGCAAGCAAGAAGATGCGCGCACGCACGAGCCCCTTGCTTGCGCGTGCGCAGAAGAGAAATCCAGAGCATGAATAGAAGAGGCGCGCGCGGGCGAGCTCATGCTCCGCACGCGCGCCGAAGAGATGTCCAGAGAGTTACAAAGAAACCGCGCGCGCACGAGCTCTCTCGCGCACGCGCGCGAGATGATCGAGGATGCACTGTTTGTTTACGTTGCGTGCGCGCGAGACTTCCTAGGAGCGCGCGCGCGTGTCCGCATAACCTAATTTTGAGTTTTTTTTTATGTTTGAAAAGGACTCCAATTGGCGCGGTCATATAAATAGAATTTTTATGCTCTTTTCAAGGACTTTTGATCTTTTTTAGTACGGGCAAAGCTTACGGCAGCTGTGGAGCAAATTTCTTCAGAATTTCTTCTATTCTAGTATTTTTATTTTATGTTTTTAAACTTGATTTATTGAATCATGTTTGTTAGTGAGTAGTTTCTTTTTTTCGATCAAGGCCACGTGATTGGGCCAGACAGTTTATGTAAAAACTTGATTTGTTTATTTGAGATTTTTAGACTTAATTGATTTTATTGATTATCAAATTTATCTTCGTCTTACAAATTTCTTGGTCAGTTATTTGTTTGCTTGTTAATCGAGTCTAATTCAACAGAGGAGGTATCGAATTCGATCACTTTGATTTTCAACATAGTGTAAAGCTAACTAGAAATAGAATTCGGTTTCATTATGCGGTTTAGGTGTCTACTGAATTTTCACGGTGATTTATGCATTAAAATTTGATTAGAATTACGAAAGATTAGTTCATCAATATTTGAATAGGTTTGATTGTTCTAGAAATAGACCTTCGAATAAATTAGGAAAATTCCCGTAAATTAAGATTAAGTCTGATATCTTAGATGGATTGCTTGTTGCATGAATTGTCTGGTACCTACATGTGTCCTTGATCTAACTTTTCCCAAATTTTAAGTAATCCAAAGTTTTCTGATGCGTTTTTATTTAATTTAATTTTATTTGCAATTTTATTCATTAGTTTAAAATCTGAAATCATCCTTTTTCATTAGTCTAGATTAAGTAGAAATAAATAAATTTTGGTAATCATATTTTTACAGTCCCTGTGGGTTCGACATCTGGACCTTTGTCCACTTTATTATAATTTGACCTGGTTCGCTTGCCAGTAGAATTTATTCATACCGAAATAATCGGTCAAGTTTTTGGCGCCGTTGCTGGGGACTGTGTTGATATCAGAATTTTTATTTCTCTTGAGATTAGACATTACTTATCTTCTGAATTTCTGACTATAATTTTTTGGTGATTTTCAGGTACTTTCTGTTGTGCGTGCATAGAACTCGATCAAGGAAACTACTACCACTTGATTTGGAGATCGAGCGCACACTTAGCAGGATCCGAAAAGCTAAGAAATCTTTCAATCTTGAACTAGAGTCAGAATCTGAATCTGAAGTAGAGATGGCAGACAACCGTACTGTATGGGATATCATCCGTCCGCCAACTGAAGGTTATGGATCTAGCATAGTTCGCCCCGCTGTTGAGGCGAACAATTTCGAGCTGAAGCCCTCTACTATTCAGCTGATTCAATTGCAAGCTAGATTCGGGGGCTTATCTGTAGAAGACCCCTACGCTCATCTGGAGCGTTTTCTGTCGATCTGCGACACATTCAAAGTGAATGGGGTAACATCTGATGCAGTACGACTGCGGTCATTCCCATTTTCTCTACAAGGAGAAGCTGCTGAATGGCTAGATGATCTGCCTGCTGGGTCTATTACTACATGGGATCAACTTGTTCAGACCTTTTTGAATAAATATTTTCCTCCCACAAAGATGGCGAAACTGTTCTCAGATATCATCTCATTCAGGCAGAAGGAAACTGAATCTTTAAATGCTGCTTCGACTCGATTCAAAAAGTTGTTGAGGATGTGTCCTCAACATAATCTCACTCAGAGCCAGCAGACTCAGACTTTCTACAATGGGGCTGATCAATCTGTCCGATCCATGTTGGATGCCACTGCTAATGGAATTCTATTCAGGAAGACACCAGCAGAGGCATGGGAAATCATTGGAAATATGGCTGAAAGCAACATTGGATGGCCAGATGCTAAAAAGGAAAGAAAAGCTGGAGTTCTAGAAGTTGATGCACTAACATCACTTAATGCCAAGATCGATGCACTTACTCATCAGATGGCGGTTATGCAGACATCTTCAGCCAATCAAGTGCAAGTCCAACAGCCTGACGAACAGCAAGTATTTGAAGTTGATGCTGCGAACTTTATGGGAAATCAAGGGAGACAGCAGTACAATCCCTACAGCAACACTTACAATCCTGGCTGGAAGAGCCATCCAAACTTCTCTTGGAAAGCTGCAGATCCTACAGCTAATACATCGAAGCCAATAGAGAAGAAGCCCTCCTTTGAAAAAATTATGATGAAATATGTAGCTGGTACTGAGACCCGTCTACAGAATCAGGAGGCAATGTTGCAGAAGTTAGAGACACAGATGAGCCAGATAGCAACATAGCTATCAACTAGGACAGCAGGATCGTTGCCTAGCAATACTGAGAGGAATCCAAAGGATGTCAATGCTATTCTGGCGGTAACTAGATCGCAAGCAGATACTGAAGCAAACAATACTGAGGATGAAGAAGCAAGTGAGCTAGTCAAGGAAAAAGAGCTGGAGGAAGCATCAAAGCCGTCAGACTCGACGCCTACGGGCAAGAAAGGTAAGTCATCTCACCCTGTTATTAATAAAAATATTGACTTGAGTAAACTTCCCTTCCCCCAGAGAGCAAAGCAACTGCAATTGGACAATAAATTTGCAAAATTCCTAGAGATTTTCAAAAATCTTCATATTAATATTCCCTTTGCAGACGCTTTAGCTCAAATGCCTAGTTATGCAAATTTTTTAAAAGAGATTTTGTCTAAAAAAAGAAAACTGGTGGATTTTTAAACTATGAAGTTGTCGGAGGAGTGTTCTTCCATTTTACAAAATAAACTCCCTCCGAAACTTAAGGATCCCGGTAGCTTTTCAATTCCATGCACTATTGGAAAATCATTTTTTAATAAGGTTTTATGTGATCTAGGTGCAAGTATTAATCTTATGCCTTATTCATGTTTTGAAAAGCTAGGAATTGGTGAAGTTAAGCCAACTACTATCTCCTTAAAATTAGCTGATAGATCTATAAAATATCCAAGGGGGATTGTAGAGGATGTGTTGGTAAAAGTTGATAAGTTTATATTTCCAGTGGATTTTGTTGTGCTTGATATGCATAAGGGAGAGTTGATATTGCGTATGAATAATGAGAAAGTAATTTTTAATGTTTTTCATGGCATTCAATATCCTGCAGACAATTCTGATTGTTTCAGAATTGATGTTACTGGTGATTTGGTCGAGTGTTCTCTGCAGGAACAGTTGTCGGTGGATCCATTAGAAATATGCTTGACAGGTACAACTGATGAAGAGCTTGTTAGTGAGGAAGTTCATGAAGTAGCACGGTATTTGGACTGGAGTCTACCCTTTGACAGACTCATCAATACCAAGATGGGGGAGCTCAACCATACTCCAAAACAAACTGAAGCCATCCACCGAAGAGCCCCCTACTCTTGAACTTAAACCACTTCCTTCTCACTTAAAATATTTGTATTTATTAAAGAACGATAAACTGCCAGTAATTTGTTCATCTTCTTTGACAGGTTGCGAGGAGGAAAAACTGTTGCGAGTGATTCGAGAACACATAAGAGCCATAGGCTGGAGCATGGTCGATATCAAGGGGATTATTCCAACCATGTGCATGCACAAAATCTGGATGGAGGCAGAGCACAAGACATCGACTCAACCACAGAGGCGACTCAACCCAGCAATGCAAGAGGTAGTGAAAAAAGAGGTAATCAAGCTCCTTGATGCAGGTATTATCTACCCTATATCTGATAGTGAATGGGTTAGTCCAATTCAAGTAGTGCCTAAAAAGGGAGGGATAACTGTTATTGAAAATGTCAATAATGAATTAATTCCTACGAGAACTGTTACGGGGTGGCGGGTTTGCATTGATTATAGGAAATTGAATGATGCTACCCGTAAGGATCACTTTCCCCTTCCCTTTATTGATCAGATGGTTGAGCGACTTGCAGGGCATGCATTTTATTGTTTTTTGGACGGTTATTCCGGATATATGCAAATTCCTATAGCACCTGAGGACCAACACAAAACCACTTTTACTTGTCCTTATGGTACTTTTGCATATAAACGGATGCCGCTTGGTTTGTGTAATGCACCTGCTACTTTTCAGCGTTGTATGATGGCTATTTTTCATGATATGGTTGAAAAGTTTATAGAAGTGTTTATGGATGATTTCTCTGTGATTGGATCATCATTTGATGCATGTTTATTAAATCTGAAAAAAGTGTTGCAGAGATGTGAGGAGAGCAATCTTGTGCTGAATTGGGAAAAATGTCATTTCATGGTGAAAGAGGGCATTGTTTTAGGACATAAGGTATCTGAGGTAGGTGTGGAGGTGGACAGAACAAAACTTGAAGTAATTGAAAAACTTCCACCTCCCACAAATTTGAAAGGAATTCGAAGTTTTCTTGGGCATGTGGGTTTCTATCGGAGATTTATTAAGGATTTTTCTTCTATTGCTAATTCCCTTACTAATTTGTTAATCAAAGAGGTGCCTTTTAATTTTTCTGCTAAGTGCTTGCAGGCCTTTCATATTTTGAAGCAGAAATTAACAACTGCACCAGTGATAGTAGCGCCTGATTGGAATCTGCCATTTGAATTGATGTGTGACGCCAGTGATACTGCATTGGGAGCCGTGCTTGGACAAAAGAGGGACAAAGTACTTCATGTGATTTACTACGCTAGTATCACCCTGTCAGCCGCTCAACTGAATTATGCAACAACTGAAAAAGAGCTTCTCGCAGTCGTGTTTGCCTTGGACAAGTTCAGATCTTATTTAGTGGGAAGCAAAGTCATAGTTCACACAGATCACTCGGCATTTAAATATTTGATAACCAAAAAAGATGCTAAACCCAGGTTAATTCGTTGGGTTTTACTGTTGCAAGAATTTGATTTAAAAATTGTTGACAGGAAAGGCGCGGAGAATCAAGTTGCAGACCACCTTTCACGCTTGGAAAATCAAGGAGCTGAAACGCAAATAATTCATGATGATTTTCCAGATGAGCAGTTGTTTGAGGTAACGAAACTACCATGGTATGCTGACATAGTAAATTACCTCTCAAGTAAGTTTCTTCCCTCACACTTAACTTATCAACAGAAAAAGAAATTTTTCGCTGAGTTGAAATATTTTTTGTGGGAAGACCCTTTTCTGTTTAAGATATGTGCAGATGGCATAATTCGTAGGTGTATTCCAGCGGAGGAGGTAAGCCCTATACTCTCACACTGTCACACAGGTCCGAATGGAGGTCACTTCGGCGCGGGTCGTACCGCCGCTAAAGTACTTCAGTCGGGATTTTATTGGCCTTCATTGTTTAAGGATGCGTATACCTATGTACTTGCATGTGATGTTTGTCAGAAAGTGGGTAATATTTCTAGGAGACACGAGATGCCCCTTAATAATATTCTTGTTTGTGAAGTTTTTGATGTATGGGTTATAGATTTCATGGGACCGTTTCCTGTGTCTGAAGGGAACAAGTATATTTTGGTTGCGGTCGATTATGTGTCTAAATGGGTTGAAGCACTGGCTTGTAGGACGAATGACTCTAGGGTAGTTATAAAATTTTTGTAAAAATTCATATTTTCTAGATATGGAACCCCTAGAGCCATAATCAGTGATGGAGGAACCCATTTTTTTAACCAGCAATTTGAGAAGCTTTTGACAAAGTATGGGGTCACTCACAAGGTGGCAACACCTTATCATCCCCAGACTAGTGGGCAAGTTGAAATTTCTAATAGGGAGTTGAAAAGAATTATGGAGAAAACTGTGAATGCAAACAGGAAAGAGTGGTCGAATAAATTAGATGATGCGTTATGGGCCTATCGAACTGCTTTTAAAACACCTATAGGAACTTCTCCCTTTAAGTTGTTATATGGTAAAGCATGTCATCTTCCTGTTGAACTTGAGCATAAAACACTATGGGCTACTAAATTTCTGAATTTTGATGTGCAGGCTACAGGTGAAGAACGGTTGCTACAATTGAATGAATTTGAAGAGCTTAGGTTGGAGGCCTATGAAAATGCCAGAATCTACAAAGAAAAGACCAAGAAGTGGCATGATCAGCGCATTGTCTCACGTGAGTTCGAGGTAGGCCAGGCTGTTTTATTATATAACTCACGCTTGAAGCTCATGCCAGGAAAGTTTCGTTCGAGATGGTTAGGACCGTATACTATCAAGCAAGTGATGCCGTATGGTACGGTAGAAATTTTTAGTCCGGCCACAGGAGCATTCAAAGTTAATGGGCAAAGAATAAAAGTCTATCGTGGTGGTATCGTGGATAACACACAGACCACTGTCGACTTGCAAGACCCATTAAATTAAAAAGGGAGGTACAGTCGGGCTATAGACTTTAAATTTAGCGCTGGCTGGGAGGCAACCCAGCATTTATTTTTATGCTTTGTTTTTTTTTTAGTTTGGCTTTGTTTTTCGTTCGTTTGGTTTTTGGTTTTGTTTTGCAAATAATTAGTCTGTTCGAATGCACTGCGCCCACGCAAGGGTCCCTCCTCGTGCGTGCGCAGGCTTACTCTCCAGTGAGGCAAAAGGAAAACGCGCGCGCGCGCGAGCTTCCTACTCGCGCAGGTGCAGATGGAATAAAAGAAAAAAACGGGCCTTTCTCTTCTTTTTTTTTTCTCCCACTTTCTTCTCCTTCTTTTCTCCTTCTCCCCTCCAAACCCTAAATTCCCAAATCTTTCTCCTCCAATTTCTCCATTGATTCTTGATATTCTTGCTCTTAAATTGCAGATTTGTGGAGTACATCATCGCACTTTCATTTGGGTCCGTCAATTTCGGTCGGAATCCTCCATTTGTGCACTCCTCCTTGCATCACCGCCGTTCACCACCACTTGCCGCCGCTGTTCCGATCGACCACCAACATGCCAGCCAAGAGATTCCGTTCTTCCGATCCTATCATCGCTAGCTCCTCGTCCTCCGCTGAATTCTCCAACAAGTTCGTCTCTCGGGAAGCCCAAGAAAGGTACGAACATGCTCGACTAAATCGAAATCCTATTGCTGAGCGTGGGATTACTATGGATTGTAATGAATCTGTTGCCTTGGGGATTATTAAGAGGAAATGGTCTGTGTTTTGTCGAGTGCCCAAACCCGCCATTATTCCAGTGGTTCGGGAATTTTATGCTAATGCCCCTTCTCGAGAGGATTCGAAAGCTTTTGTCAGAGGCAAACTGGTATCATATGATGCAGATACATTGAATAGATTCTATGATACTCCTGCTGTGTATGACAGTAAATTTAGTAGTTTTAAGGCTAATCCGGATTATTCTTTGCTGTTGAGAGAGTTGTGTTACACGGGAGTTCATTGGCACGTTCCTCTCCGGGTCACTCATTTTCCGGAGAGATTTCTGAAACTTGAGCCGGTGTTGTGGTATGCTTTCATTGCCCGACGACTTCTACCCGTGCTCCATACTGTTGACGTGCAAGCCGATAGGGCTATACTGGTTTATGCTATCACAAAGAGGTGGCCGGTTGATGTGGGCACCCTTGTCCACAATTCCATTCAGTATTCGATGATGAATCCGACGGTGGGTCTCTTTTTTCCCCACACCATCACAACCCTATGTCGCCAGGCAGGTGTGCCGATTAGCCGATGAGGAGTGGCTCCCACCTTTCAAGACCGTCGACGAGAAGCTTGCTACATCTAAGCAAGCGAAGCGCAATTTGGAATTTTATAGCTGTCAGCCTCAAGTGGGGAGCTCTTCTAGCAGTCGACCACCACCTCAGGCCTCTCCTCCTCGCCGCACCACGCATGACATGGCCATCGAGAGCTCGGCTTTTGATCACTATGCCATGAGTTATTTTCAGGCTACTTCCACTCATCTACATAATGTGGAAGACATTATGCGCAGCATGGCGATGCAATTAGGACTTGATAATCCGGGCTTTCGAGCGGCTCCGCATTACCCACCTCCATTCCCATTCCAGTCCACCATACCACCTCTGTATGCTCCGGTCGCCCCACAGGATCCATCCATTCCCAACGAGGAAGACGACGACTAGTCACCAGGGGAGTCTCTTTTTACGTTTTTGCATTTTGTGTTCTGTTTTGCATTACCGTTGTTAGTAGTTTCTTTGTTGTTTTTGTGTTTTTGTATTTCTGAAGCATTGAGGGCAATGCTTTGGATAAGTTTGGGGGGGTGTCTAATTATTTTTTTGTCGTGAGTTGTGTTCATTCTGTTTGCATTCATTTTGTTTCGTTAGTTGAATCTAGTTCGTACATAGCATATCATTTTGTTGCTAGTGTGTTGAGTCAAGAAATAATTGGATAGCATGGCCAATGATGACACTGTTTGATCTGTTTTGAAAACTATAATCCATGACCGTCTGCCTGTCTGACCAATTTTAACTGGTGAAACCAATTAGATGAATGATCTCTAATATACTCGGTGACTTATGCTAGAATTTGAGTTTGAAAAATGCAAACATAGAGATGATTTAGGCGTCGTTGTGAATCTTGGACCTAATTTTCTTTGAATTCATTATCTCTAGTTGCCCCTTTGAGACTACACTTATATGAGTACGTGAGGTACATTTTTTGAATTTGTTAATAATCATCGTTCACTATTGATGATTGGTTGTTTCTGCACTGATTGAATTTGTATGAGTTGATGGTAAATTGAAACGTGTCTAGAACTAGTTCGAACACTCTTCGAGGCGCAATACGGGCAAAAACTGTGATTAGGGATTATTTAGGCAATTTTTCTGTGAATCGATTGAGCCTTTCAAGCTACCCATTGATACATTCTATCCCTAGCACCTTATTTGAGCTTTAATGAAATCGAATGGCATGCGTGAACACGTGTGGTAGACCCCATTCGTCATCTTTTCATGGACCTACATTCACTACCAACTACTAGCTTAAACACTAATTCCCACCTTAAAAGGAGTAAATTGCATGTGTAAATGATATGTCCTCCTGTGTTTGAATTTGAAGAGTGGAGTAGTGTGAAAAAAAATGTGTAGTTGTGAAAAAGAGAAAAAAGAAGAGAATTGATAGAATGGGTGGAAAAGAGAAATCGGAAAATATGTGAATCAATGGTTTAATGAGGTGATTTAAAATGAAACAAGAAAAAGGAGGTGAATAAAAATGGTGTAGTCATAATTTACTCCTTGCTTTAAACTATTGTCCTTCATTTGTAGCCATAAGCCAGGCCTAACGTTACAAGCTTATTAAGTCCTCTTGACCGAGTCACAGTTGCCCAATATACTAGTGAAGAAGAGTTGTGAGAATTTAGCATATGGACCGTTGACAGACACTGTTGATAAATATGAATTTGTGATCCAAACACGCACGCACTATTTTTCTTGGTATTAAATTGCTTATGAGTGTGTTTATTTCATCTGTTTGATCCCCTGTTTACCTTTAAAAAGTCCTCATGATTTAGGAATGTATGGATTGAATTTGGATGAAGGTACTTTGGAACATGAGTTGAAGAGATTATAAGTTTATGCGGTGAACTAGTTTATTTATAAAATTTACGTGTTAGTAGGTTTGATGGGATTGGATGTGAATTTTTGTTTAAAATTTTTTTTTTCTGAGGCCATTGCTCCATAGTAGTTCTTGATTCTTGTGTGTGTGTTGTTTAATCTTGCTCGAGGGCGAGCAAGGTTTAAGTTTGGGGGTGTTGATAAGTGTGTTTAGTATGCATTATTTTATAGAATTTTTTGTTTAGTTTGCATGCATTTAGGTTAATTTTGTAAGTTTTATTAGTGTCTTTTGTTATGTGTTTTCATTAGACTCACCTGGTTGAATTTTGTAGGAAATTAAGCAAAAATTGGGAATTATGTTCGTCCAAGGCGCGCACGCGCGTGAGAACCTTTCTCGCGTGTGCGCCGGAGAAAAATCCAGAGGCAAGCAAGAAGATGCGCGTGCGCGCGAGCCCCTTGCTTGCGCGTGCGCAGAAGAGAAATCCAGAGCATGAATAGAAGAGGCGCACGCGGGCGAGCTCATGCCCCGCGCGCGCGCCGAAGAGATGTCCAGAGAGTTACAGAGAAGCCGCGCGCGCGCGAGACGATCGAGGATGCACTGTTTGTTTAGGTTGCGCGCGCGCGAGACTTCCTAGGTGCGTGCGCGCGCGTCCGCATAACCTAATTTTGAGTTTTTTTATGCTTACGGCGGCTGTGGAGAGAATTTCTTCAGAATTTCTTCTATTCTAGTATTTTTATTTTATGTTTTTAAACTTGATTTATTGAATCATGTTTGTTAGTGAGTAGTTTCTTTTCTTCGATAAAGGCCACGTGATTGGGCCAAACAGTTTATGTAAAAACTTGATTTGTTTATTTGAGATTTTAAAACTTAATTGATTTTATTGATTATCAAATTTATCTTCATCTTACAAATTTTTTGGCCAGTTATTTGTTTGCTTGTTAATCGAGTCTAAGTCGGCAGAGGAGGTCTCGAATTCGATCACTTTGATTTTCAACATAGTGTAAAGCTGACTAGAAATAGAATTCACTTTCATTATGCAGTTTAGGTGTCTACTGAATTTTCACGGTGATTTATGCATTCAAAGTTGATTAGAATTACGAAATATTAGTTCATCAATATTTGAATATGTTTGATTGTTCTAGAAATAGACCTTCGAATAAATTAGGAAAATTCCCGTAAATTAAGATTAAGTCTGATATCTTAGATCGATTGCTTGTTGCATGAATTGTCTGGTACCTACGTGTGTCCTTGATCGAACTTTTCCCAAATTTTAAGTAATCCAAAATTTTCTGTTGCGTTTTTATTTAATTTAATTTTATTTGCAATTTTATTCATTAGTTTAAAATCTGAAATCATCCTTTTTCATTAGTCTAGATTAAGTAGAAATAAATAGATTTTGGTAATCATATTTTTACAGTCCCTGTGGGTTCGACATCTGGACCTTTGTCCACATTATTATAATTTGACCTGGTTCGCTTGCCAGTAGAATTTATTCATACCGAAATAATCGGTCAATCACCTACTAATCAAAAACTTAGACATGCAATTAACTTAATTAAATAATGAATAAGAATTAAACTGCGGAAGAAATAACAATATACAATCCCAAGAAAAGGAATCTGTAAATACCCAAATAGTTATACAACCAAATCGAATACTGTATCAACCCAATACAATAAAATAAAACCCTAGAAGAAGCTCCAGCTGACCAACCACTGGCTAGCCCCTCTTCGATCCACCCGCCTCATCCAATCGCAAACCTGCCCCATGGAATAGGGTGTCCAGATACACAAAGTACGAGACATGAGCATAAAATGCTCATCATTAGAGTATGAGTATACATGCATGCAAGTGTACCTCCTACTGAATAGAGGCCAAGAATCAGATAACAAAGACAGACCGGGCCATGATATGTAGCACGTTGTTCCATCGCTTCAGGAGGTGGCTCACATACCGAAAACCAGTGGATACTCAAGACCCAAATCGATGGAAGTCCATACACTAACAGGATAGAGTAAAACCCTACTAGCAGACATCTCAAAAAGATATAGCTGAATATGCAAATGTATGCAGCATATAATCATGTCATATAAATCATGCAGTCACATAGTACATGCATACTCAGTCAGGATATCTCGAACAGTACTTTCGTACCTCAATTACTAGGCAAGCTCTACCAGCTCTAGGTCCACGCCTATAATCCGCACGACACTGCCAAATGATACTAGTATCATTATAGTGCTCTAAAAGCCTTAACTAAGCTATTGCATACTCCTAAATATTTTTAGGAAGTAAAAGCTATACCTGCGTCCGTCGTCAGCCCGTTTCTATCGTTTGCCTCAAACTAGGCCACAGCTCCGCTACGATGCCTAGATCGCTATGCCACTTTCGGATTCTCAATGGGACGCCTAGAACGCCCTAGATCTAAGCTGGAAGACTAAGGAATCAAGAGAAGAGAAGTGATTGGTGCACTCAAAAGTGAGGCTCGGCACCCCTATTTATAGACAGAGTTCGGGCAGTCCGAACTGGCTTTAGAGCCTACGAACACGTTCGGGCCATCCGAACTCAACTTCGGAGCGTCCGAAGTCCCATCAATACGTCAGCCGTGATGTCACTTTGCTGACGTAATCAATGACGTAATACTAGACTCCGATCGGGTCGTCCGAACCTACCGACGGAGCGTTCGAACATGTTCGGAGCCTCCGATCCTGGCTTCGGATCGTTCGATCACGTTCAGAGCCTCCGATCCTCATTTGGGAGCATACGAACTTAAGGTTCCTAATTGTGATCAGTTCTTTAATCTCTTTATTTGGTTACGGGCTACTACATTTTAGATCTTATGAGGAAGAGGGTTCGACAGCAGTTCATGTAGGCCTTTGACTGAAAACAGACGGAAACCTAAAGTTCAAGATCAATGAGACGGAATGAAAGATTTCCGCTTTTATTTGATTTTTAAATATTGTATTAATTTTTGTTATAAGCAGTATTCCAGTTGTAAGCATTTGAATCGGATGTATTAATGATTCTAGACATTTTAATGTATCGGTTAATATCATTGTACATATTTTGGTGTAATGTAATATTTGAATATTTTGATTACTTGGGATTGCAATAAAAGATTGTTTAGAACCTGGATTTGTTGTTCAAGTATTGTAATATTTGGGATTATCTTGATTTTATTTCAAGTGATTAGTTGATCAGTTATTCAAATACAGTGATTTGGTTAACATTTGTATAATTAGGTTAGATTATACATGTTTCTAGTAGAATAGTTTCTAGATGTATTCCCTAGAATATTCTATTGAGTTACTGATTTTTCCAGGGATGATATGTTTTCATCAGGGGAACAGTGATGAGTTATACCATGTACTGTGGACTGTTAGGATATATGACTAGAGGAACTGCGACCCTATACATGTATTACTTTGGAAGTCTATCGTGCTTTAGGGGGAGGGGTGTTCATGGGAGGCTACCATAGTCTAGTAACTTTGCAGCAGTCATAGAAAGGGTATAGTTATGCGACATTTAAAATTATTTTTTAAGAAATAAAATTTAATGCCAGATTTAGTATTTAAGGGAATTAGTTATCGTCTAACTCCGTCAGAGATACATAATAATATTTTTTTATGTCAGGATAGTCTTGGAAAGGGTATTCCTTGACTAGTGATCATTTTGAGCAAATAGATTATGCAGTCGATATTGGAAGATATCACTAGATGGATTGATCTAGTAAAGGAACTAATTGTTTATCAAAAGATCATTGAATTATTGTATAACTTCTTTAGAAATATGAAATGAGATCTTCTGGTAACAAAGATTGTTCAGAATAGAGAATGATCATTTGATTGAATTTAGTAAAAGGATTATTGATTTTAGTATCTATGTTGCTTGAACAAAGAACATTTTTGTAGTAGATCAGGATTTGTGTCAGTGACTACTCTTGATTATTTTCTGAAACCGTCAGAAATAAGGTAAGTAAAATCAGCATGGGAATTTGGTTATTCCAAGTGTTTTAGGTTCAGATACAATAAGTAGAACCACAGAGATCATAGTTGTTGATCTACAGAGTGAGATTCTAATAAAATCGAGAATGAGTAAAAATATTGACTTAATTGATTGATCATTTCAGGCTTAGATTCAATGGATCAGTGTGAGCTACAGTGGATCAAGTATGATTGATACAGTCATTAAATAATAAATAGTATTGAATTAAGTTATTAATGACTAAGAGGTAATTAAACAATTATGTAAGCTTGCATTCTTAAGAACTTATTCTGAGAAATGTACTTAGAATTTCTCATTTTTTGGGAATTTTTGGAAATGTGTAAGTTCGGAATTTGGATATTCTTCTATTAAGAAGAACTGATAAGAAATAATACTTGTGACATTGATAACCATTTTAATCTTATTTCTGAAATTTTCTGTGTTAGATAAGATGATATAACCCAGTAATGGGGGAAGTGTAATGTTTCTTTTATAGAAAAGACAACTTGAATTTTTGGGTATTATTTGATTATTAGAAATCATTAACTCGGTTTTAGAGACTGAATTGAGTAGTTATTTTAGACTAATCTTAGAGATATCAGTTTTGGAAAACTGATGAAGCAGATATTGTGTTAAGATATTTTCTATAATATTCGGAGGATGTCATCATCATGATATAGCAAGCTTTTGGATTTCAATGGGTACTAACAGGAAAGCATCATGTGTTTAGATGTAGGAAAAGGACAGCAACAGCTGAGATCTATAGTTACCAGGTCTAGCGGGATTGTTTTCACTGATTTCCCAGGATGTCTTTTGGATGCGTTGGACCATTGTTGTATTTGATTTGATAGAATCCAGTCAATAGTTAGCTAGATTAGACTTCATAAATTTTGGGTGAAGTAGTTCTTGTTCATCTATGTATATGAAAGTCAGGATCCAGTAAGAACTTATTATTATCTGTGATAGGATAACCAGTTTATTGTTATCTCAAGATGTAAGATAGATGTCATTATTCGACTCAGATTATTAGTACAAGGGAAAGTACTAATTGACTTCAGAGTTAGCAAAATAATATTGGTATTTTCAAGGTAAGAACCTGAAAGATTCAAGAAAATCAGTAATTGTGGACAACGACGGTGTCACATAAGTTAGTGTTATAATAGAGAATCAGTCATTCTTCGCTATTGATAATTATATCCCTTCAATGTACAAGGGCTTGTGTACTTGGTTTGATGAAAGGACATGAAGAGCAGTATGTATCAGGATGTTTCCAAATTTTTGCATGTCAACAGGTTAAGGCAAAACACTGACAACCTGGAAGAACTGTTTCACAAATTGTCTATTCCTGAGTGGAAATAGGAGTTTATCTGTAGTGACCCTTACCGATATCACATACTAATCAGAAACTTAGGCATGCAATTAACTTAATTAAAACAATAATCCAGAATAAACTGCGGAAACAATAAACATAATACAATCCCAAGGAAAGGAATCTGCAATACCCAAATTATAATACAACCAAATCGAATACTGTATCAACCCAATACAATAGAATAAAACCCTAGGCAAAGCTCCAGCTGGCCAACCACTGCCTAGCCCCTCTTGGATCCACCCGCCTCATCCAATCGCAAACCTGCCTCATGGAATAGGGTGTCCAGATACACAAAGTACGAGATGTGAGCATAAAATGCTCAGCACAAGAGTATGAGTATACATGCATGCAAGTGTACCATCTACCGACTAGAGGCCAAGGAACATATGACAAAGAAAGACCGGGCCCTGGTATGTAGAATGATGTGCCGTCGATTCAGGAGGTGGCTCACATACCAAAATACAAGTGGATACTCCGGACCCAAATCGATGGAAGTCCATCCACTAACAGGATAGGGTAAAACCCTACTAACAGATATCTCAAAAGAAATAGCTCAATATGAAAATGAATGCAGCATAAAATCATGTCATATAAATCATGCAGTCACATAATACATGTATATTAAGTCAGGATATCTCGAACAGTATTTTCGTACCTCAATTACTGGGCAAGCTCTACCAGTTCTAGGTCCAAGCCTATAAGCCGCACTACACTGCCAAATGATACTAATATCATTATATTTCTCTAAAAGCCTTAACTAAGATATTGCATACTCCTAAATATTTTTAGGAAGCAAAAGCTATACCTGCGTCCGTCGTCATCCCGTTGCTGTCGCTTGCCTCAAACATAGGCCACAGCTCCGCTACGATGCCTGGATCACTATGCCACTTCCGGATTCCCAATGGGACGCCTAGAATTCCCTATATCTAAACTAGAAGACTAAGGAATCGAGAGAAGAGAGGTGATTGGTGCGTCTGAAAATGAATCTTGGAACCCCTATTTATAGACATCGAACGGAATGTCCATTCATCCATCGTTGCATCCGTTCGCCATCTTTGCGTTTGTTCGACGAATGTTGCGTCCTTTGGTCACTTCATGTGCGTAAGTGACCGACTAAATCGGTGTGATATAAATCTACTGGCAAGCGTACCAGGTCAAGTAATAGTAAAGTGGACAAAAAGTCCAAGTATCGATCCCACAGGGACTGCAGTCAATTCTCAAGAATTAATTATTTAGCTTAATCTAGACAAAATCATAAAAATCAATTTGACTTAAATAAAATAAGAATTTAAAAATAAAAATTGATTAAGAAATAAGAATTAAAATATTTGAAAGGAAAATTTAATTAAAACGAGACAACCAAGACACACGTAGGTACCGAACAAATCATGTAGCATGTAGCCGATTCAGGACTCAGATTTAATCTTAAATTACGGGAATTCTCCTATCATGTTCAAAGGTCTATTTTTAGAACAATCAAACCTATTCAAATATTGACGGATTAATCTTTCGTAATTCTAATCAAATTTGAATGCATGAAATATTTGTGAAAATTCAGTTTAAACTCAAACCGCACACTGAAACTGAATTCTATTTCTAGTCGGTTTTACAATATGTTGATTATCAAAGTGATCAAAATCGAAACCTCCTCTATCAACTTGGAATCAATTAACATGAAAGAAAATAGTTGATCAGACTATTCACAAGACAAATATAAATCTGACAATCAATAAAATAAAATCAACTCTGAAAAATCCCAAACAAACATCCAAGTTTTCTACATGAATTTGTTCGGCCTAATCACGCCGTCTTGGTTGAAAACAAACTACTCAATAATTGAAAACAATAATTAAAAAAAATTAAGAAAAAAGAACAAAAGAAAGAAAATAAATCCTCTCTCCCAAGCCTATAGCAGCCGCCTTCTCCCTTGTGCATTCTCTCTGCCTTCTGGAACTTCGGAACCCTTCAAAATATGATGTATCATCTATTTATAGTATCCGGATCCTGTACCAATTAATTTTCTACACAAAATAGGATTCTCGCATAAATCTGACGCTAGAAGACATGCGCGCACCTGGAAGAAGTCTCGCGCGTGCACAGAACAAAAAAAAACAGAATTTTGGACCTCTGACTCACGCGCGGGCGAGCTCAAATCTTGCTCGCGCGCCATGAATTTTCTGCTCCGAGCGACGATTTTGAAAAATTTATATCTCGAGTTCTAACCGTCGGATCGAGCTGAAATTTGAACAAAGCTGATACGTAATTCATTCTTCAAAAATCCATTTTCCTACAAAATCAACCCGAGGAGTGAAATACACAAGCATGCACTAAAACACATAAAAACAATATGAATGCACACAAAATAGACATAACCCTATCACAAAATAATGCACACAAAATGCACTTATCAACACCCCCATACTTAAACCTTGTTCGCCCTTGAGCAAGAAATACCAAAACAAATATGCAAACAACGACATAAGTAAGAATGAATCATGAACAACATAGCCTCCGATAAATCCAACTTCAAAAATTAAAAACCACAAACTTCTGATTGTTCACAATACACTGTCAGTTTAACGTAAACGTGTGTGTGTGTCATGTCATTCCAGTTTCGTGCAACTTCAAAAGAATCTGTCCTAAGAATGCTTAGAGACCTATGACAAATCAGTGTAAGTGTCACAATCCAGCACTCCTTCATCCCAACAATCCCAAACAAAAACATGCACTTTCTTGAGAGTAATTACGTACCTCCAGATTTTGCACCCGAGATTTTTAATAAGCCCTAATAATTACCCGCAAACTTAGCTATAACTAATATAGGATTCGAATTTCAATCCCCTCGTCTATAGCCCGGATGGAGAATCAATCTCATTTAACCCGCAAACTTAGCTATGGAACAAAGATTAGGATTTCAACCATTTTTCAAGCCCGGATGGAATTGTAATTTTAAAATTTCAAAATTTTTAACCCCATGTAATCCACATACTTAGTCAAGAACAAGGGATTAGGATTTCAATCTCTCGCTCATAACCCGGATGGAGTTAACTTAATTTTCAACAAAATTTTTTTTTTAAAAATAATTTTAAAGGTATGCCCAAGATCACACATGCAATGCCTAGCAATCATCAAGAATCCAAAGACACTATCATGATCAACAAGCATCTATTGTCGTGCAATGGTCAAACAAACACGAACTTCATCAATTACTTCGCTACACTACACCAGTCTAACATGCGTGCTTAAGATGATTTACGATTCAACCAAAAGTTTCTCATGTTCAATCAAGAGCAACATTTTTACAAAAAAAAAATTTTCACAACTCTATCATCATCGGCCAAAATTCATCATTACCCTTATTCACATAACACAAACACAATAACATAATGATATGCATGATTACGAACTAGATGCAATAAACTAGACCATATGAATGCAAACAACAACACAAACAAAACTAATCTACCCCCCATACTTATCCAAAGAATTTCCCTCAATGCTTTAGAGCAATGAACATAATGCAAAACAAACACACAATGAAAAAAAAAATAACACTCCCCTGGTTGCATATTCATCCTCTTTCTTCTTGGCAGTAATAGCTGGGGCGGTAGCAGCAGGCTAGGTATATCAGTCAGGCACGGCACACTGTAATGGGAAAGAAGCAAAAATTAAAATAAAGAGAAAAATTTAAACTAAGAAAAATAAACTAAAATAGAAGGTAAAGAACACTGGGTTGCCCCCCAGTCAGCACTAAGTTTATAGTCTACAGCCCGACTATGCAGAAGCAACCATCAAAGAGCGGTTGACGCCCATAGTAAGAATTATACGACTCTACGTATGGGTCTTGATTGTGTACACCCTCAAGCTTGGCGTGATATATGCATGGGAAGTTCGTCGGTTCAGCAATACTCGACATGAATTTTTTATTTTGTATGGAGACTTCGAATCTAGGTTGAAGCTCATAGAGAATGGAATATGTTGGAGGTGGCGTCATTGGCAAGAAAGAATCTTATAATGGTGTACATAGAACGACCATTGACGAGGTAAAATCTGTAGCGTTGTATGTGTCTTCCTCCTCCAATTTCACTGTTGGCTCATCATGTAGTGACCCTTACCTGGATCACCTACTAAACAGAACTTAGGCATGCAATTAACTTAATTAAACTGATATCAGAATAATCTGCGGAAACCATAAACAATATACTTTCCCAAGGCAAGGAATCTGTAAATGCCCAAATATTATACAACCAAAATTGAATAGTTGTATCAATCCAATAACAACAGAATAAAAACCTAGGCGAAGCTCCAGCTGACCAACCACTGCCTAGCCCCTCTTGGATCCACCCGCCTCGTCCAATCGAAAACCTGCCCCATGGAATAGGGTGTCTAGAAACACAAAGTACGAGACGTGAGCATAAAACGCTCAGTACGAGAGTATGAGTATACATGCATGCAAAGTGAACTCCATATAACTCGAGGTCAAGGATCAGATAACAGAGACAGACCGGGCCCTGGTATGTAGCATGCTGTGCCGTCGCTTCAGGAGGTGGCTCCCATACCATAATACTAGTGGATTTACCGGACCCAAAGCCATGGAAGTCCATCCACTAACAGGATAGGGTACAACCCTACTAATAGACATCTCGAAAGAGATAGCTCAGTATGCAAATGAATGCAGCATAAATCAATGACATATAAACCATGCAGTCACATAATACATGCATACTCAGTCAGGATATCTCGAACAGTACTTTCGTACTTCAAATCAGTGCAAGCTCTACCAACTCTAGGTCCACGCCTATAGTCTTCTCTACACTGCCAAATGATACTACTATCATTATAGTGCTCTAAAAGCCTTAACTAAGCTATTGCATACTCCTAAATATTTATTCGTCCGTCGTTAGCCCTTTGATGTCGATGCCTCCAGAACATGGGCACAACTCTGCTACGACTATCGAACGCCTCGCCAACCCCCGGGTCAAGCATATGAAGACTAGAACTACTCAAATATGCCTGGAATATAGAGGGATTCTCGGAATTGGAACGTCCGATCCTGCCATCGGATCTTCCGAACATCGTTATCTGCCATATGTCAAGATATCACTGGTTGACTTCAGATAGGGGCGATCGGAGCTTCCGATCCTGCCACACGTCATGCTTGACGTAATACCATCAGAGCTTTCGATCTTGAATCGGAGCTTCCGATCTCGATCGGAACGTCCGATCCTGCATCGAAGCTTCCAATCCGTCCGGTACCCAATTTGTTTAATTAGCGTTGATTAATCCCTTAATCACTGATTTTGGTTACGGTTTACTACATTCTCCCCCACTTAAGATATTTCGTCCTCAAAATCAGATCTTAAGTACCGAATGTAATACAGAAATCAAAAACATTCTTTATTCAAATCAAACGTTTACAGAGTTTGCAGCTGAATACAACTTAAGAATGAAATCAAAACAACTCAGGATGGTCTTCACGCACCCTGTCCTCAAGCTCCCAAGTAGCTTCTTCAGTGTCTCGGCGCTGCCACTGAACTAAAACCAGAGGAATGATTTTGTTCCGCAAAACCTTATCCTTTTAATCCAGGATACGAATAGGTTTCTCAACATAGGTCAAATCCTTGCTCACATGAACCTTAGACCGCTGCAGAATATGAGACTCATCCGCCACATACCGTCGCAACAGAGATACGTGGAACACATCGTGAATACTGGAAAGATGCGGTGGCAAAGCTAGTCGATAAGCCAAATCGCTAATGCTCTCCAAGATCTCAAACGGACCGATAAACCTGGGAGACAACTTACCCTTAAGGCCAAATCTGAGAATTTTGCGAAAAGGTGACACTCTCAGAAACACTTTCTCCCCGACATCAAACTGCAAAGGCCTACTCTTGTTGTTAGCATAGCTGGCCTGACAATCCTGTGTAGTCTTAATCCATTTCTTGATCTGATCAACAGTGTCTACCGCCTTCTGGATAAACTCCGGTCCCTCAGCCTGTCTCTCCCCCACTTCTTCCCAGAAGAGTGGAGTACGACAACTTCGTCCGTACAACGCCTCAAAAGGTTCCATCCCAATACTAGTATGATAGCTTTTGTTGTACGTGAATTCGATCAATGGCAAATGATCCTGCCAGGCTGAACCAAAATCCATGACGCACGCTCTAATCATATCCTCCAAAGTACGGATAGTGCGCTCTGACTGACCATCTGTCTCCGGATGATAGGCAGTACTCAAACTGAGAGTAGTGCCCATCGCACGCTGAACACTCCCCCAGAACCTAGAAGTAAACCTGGGGTCCCGATCGCTGACAATGATCACAGGCACTCCATAAAGTCGAACGATCTCCTGAATGTACAATCGAGCCATACGATCCACATTGTACTCCCGGCTATAGGCAATGAAATGCGCTGACTTGGTGAGTCGGTCCACCACAACCCAGATAGCATCACAGTTCCTCGGGGATACTGGCAAATGGGTCATAAAGTCCATTGTGATAAACTCCCATTTCCATTTAGGAATAGGCAGAATATGAAGCAATCCTCCAGGTCGTCGGTGCTCTGCCTTGATCTGTTGATACACCAAACATCTCGAAACAAACTGATAAACACTGCGTTTCATTCCCTTCCACCAGAAACGAGTACGTAGATCCTTGTACATCTTGTTGCTCCCAGGATGAATACTCAACTTAGTGCGATGCGCCTGAGACAAAATCTCCTCTCGCAACACTATATCCTGCGGAATCACAAGCCTACCAGACAAACACAGAAAGTCATCTAACTGATAATGAAATCCAGACGAGCTACCCTCGTTAGCTAGACGAGCTAAACGCTGGGTCTTCGAATCAGACATCTGAGTATCTCGAATCCGCGAATACAAAGCTGGCTCAGATAATATCGCAAACATTTGGATAATATGCATACCTTTCTTATGCTTGAAAGTATATCCTGAAGTACAACAGTCACTGATCGCACTAGACATCGAACAAGTCTGAAGTGCGGATAGTCGCACCTTGCGACTCAATGCATCAGCGGTGAGATTAGCAGCTCCCGGATGGTACTTAATCTCGCAATCATAGTCCTTAAGTAATTCCATCCAACGTCTCTGCCTCATGTTCAAATCCGCCTGAGTGAACAAATACTTGAGACTCTTATGGTCGGTGAAGATCTCAAATTTCTCGTCATACAGATAATGACGCCAGATCTTCAAAGCAAACACAATGGCTGCCAATTATAAATCATGGACTGGGTAGTTGTCCTCGTGAAGCTTCAGCTGTCTAGAAGCGTATGCAATCACATGCCCATTCTGAGTCCGGACACAACCTAACCCCTGAAGAGAAGCATTAGTGTACACCACATACCCTCCAGATCCTGACGATAATGCCAACACCGGGGCAGAAGTCAACCGCCGTCGAAGCTCACAGAAATTCTCCTCACACTCGGAGGACCACTCGAAATCAACACCCTTGCAGGTAAGTTGCGTTAACGGTCAAGCTAACTGAGAGAAGTTCAGAATGAAGCGACAATAATATCCTGCTAGACCCAGAAAGCTACGGATCTCAGCAACCGTCGTCGGACGCGACCAATTAAGCACCGCCTCAATCTTGCTTGGATCAACAGAAATACCCTCCCTGGATATGATATGGCCAATAAAGACCACTCGATCCATCCAGAACTCACACTTGCTCTGGCGTATAACTGTTCATCTCGAAGAGTCTGCAGTACCAACTGCAAGTGAGAAACATGCTCTTCCGTATTACGCAAATACACCAAGATGTCGTCAATGAAGACCACGACAAACTTGTCCAAATACTCCTTGAAGACACGGTTCATCAGGTCCATGAATATAGCCGGTGCATTAGTCAAACCAAATGGCATCACTAGAAACTCATAATTCCCATAGCGAGTACGGAATGCAGTCTTGGCTACGTCCTGATCTCGAACTCTCAACTGATGATACCCAGATCTCAAGTCAATCTTGGAGTAAACTGAAGTGCCCTGCAGCTGATCAAACAAGTCATCGATATGAGGCAAAGGATACTTGTTCTTCACAGTGACTCGATTCAGCTGCCGATATTCAATGCACAGCTGCATCGACTCATCCTTCTTCTTTACAAAAAGAACAGGAGCTCCCCAAGGAGATACACTAGGACGAATGTACCCCTTGTCCAAAAGATCCTGTAGCTGATTCTTCAACTCACGCATCTCTGACGGAGCCAGACGATACGGTGCTCGAGAAATAGGCGAAGTACCCGGCATCACTCTATGCCAAACTCGACTTCCCTAACAGGAGGAAAACCCGGAATCTCATCAAGAAATACATCTGGGAATTAATCCACAACAGGAATACTCTCTATCCCAATGCTCTCAGCGGACAAATCAACTGCATAGATAAGGTAGCCTTCCCCGCCAGACTCTAGAGCTCGACAGGCTCTCAAAGATGATACCAAAGGCATCGGGGATCGCGCTCCCTCTCCATAGAAAAACCAGCTATCACTCCCCTCCAGATGAAAGCGTACTAATCTCTGATAGCAGTCCACTGAAGCTGGATAGGTAGTCAACATATCTATTCCCAGAATGCAATCAAAGTCGTCCATCACAAGAAACATGAGATTCGTAAACAGAATGTTCCCCTCGAACTCTAAAGGGCAACCCATCACTAGACGCTTGGCCAAAGCAGACTGACCCGTCGGGGTAGAAACAGACATCACTACATCTAGTTCAATGCATGGTAACTTATGCCTCTTAACAAAACGTGCAGAAATGAAGGAATAAGATGCACCAGTGTCAATAAGTACAAGAGCAGGTATACCATAAAGCAAAAATGTACCTGCGATGAATTTCTCATTCTCCTCCACTGCCTGATCATGTCTCAGGGCAAACACCTGGCCACTGTTGGAAAACGCGGCTCTCAGATCAATCACGATTGATACCCGGTGCAGCGGAAGTTTAAAATTTTGTTATGGAACAATTCCATAGTGTGGGTATCAACCGTTCAACGATTAAATTATTAGTGTGTAAAATTCAAATAACAGTTATTAAATTTTACCTTCAATCTCGCAACGAGATTACTGGACACCAACAGATTTTATCTGCTCTTGTTGTCTCTCCCTGGAACCGATGAACTCCTTCAATCAGGTCCACGAATGAGGTTTAAATCCCTCTGATAGATTGCACTAGAAAATCTATCAGAAGTTTTTCTGCGAAGAGATTAAACGAATCTGATTCGTTATTCCTGACTGCGATTCAAAATCACAGACCGAAATTTCTCTGGCAGAGTAAGGAAGGGGACGGCCGATTATTACTTTGAGAGGCTAGGGTTTTCGATTTTTGCTTCTCAAAAATAATGAGCTGTTGTGTGTAATTTCTGTACTGAAATAACTTATTTATAATGCAGGACACTAACACCTTAGGGCCCATTAGTCATAAGCTGGGGCCCGACAAGCAAAGCCCGCTCGTTCAGAAATTAATATAAAATTCATCGTGACTCCGATTGATGAACTGATTTCACCAATGTGCACAGAAACCATTTCTGCACATTTTAAAGTCAAAATAAATTTTCCTGAATCCGAATTCAGTGGTTTCCAAAAATGTCCATCCCTATGTCATTTTAGGAAATCCTACTCCCTTACTCTTATTTAAGAAGTCCAACTCCTTAGTTCATTAAATTTAACTCTTTAAATTTAACTATCTCAACGGGGATTAAAACTCCATTACACTGTGTGACCCTCAATGGTTCAGGGATACAGCTAGCCGTGGGCTCACAACTCCTTGTGACTCGGAACAACACTTTCCGACTTGCCCAACGAATCATGGTAAAGCGCCTAGCAACATCGCCCCATGATTCCCTAGGTATCACTGATAGTGCCTACAAGAACCAGTAGATTTTGGTTAGCGTACAGTACGGTCCCTTCATCCATATATCCCGATCGAATCAACAACCATTGGTATATCGAGAGTCGCTCAAGATTCGATAACTATGCAATACATCTTGAAGATCAAATTAGTGACATCGCATGTGCTACTAAGAAACCATTTCTTAAATCACATCAAGTACTCTGGCCAGAGATTTGTCACACTAATATCTCCTCAGATCGCATAGGATATCCACACTCGCAAGTATGTGGTGAATCCTTGACAACAATGCATTGACTCCTATATGTGTCGTAACTGTACCCAATCTCGACACCTGATGACCCCCATAGAGTCGGTAAACGAGTCAAAGCACAGCACTAGCATATAGAGTCTCCATGATGTTTCAAGTCGTAAGGACTAATGGTGTACAACCAAAACCGCGGACTTTTCCACTCGATAAGTGATAACCACTTGGAAAGTCCGGATAGGGTAGTTCGATTATTCATCCTATGAATATCCATTTGCATGCTTCGAACATCTCTATGTTCCCTACCAATGAAACGTGGTACTCCGCATCGCAAATGCTAGTCTCAAACTCGAGCGATCCTTATCCTTATTATCGGACGGCTCAATCGACTAGGAACAGTTTAGAATATACAGTGACTATAAGATGTATTTCATGATAGACATCTCCATGTTCTACCACATCTTACATACACTATGGTATATTCAAGGTCTTTATAAAAACAACAATAGTATATCACAATATAACAATATGAAGTAATATAAAGTCATTGCCATTAATAAAAGTGTAAATAATATTAAACAAAAGATTGTTTATACAAAGAGTCATCAAAGCCCATAGCCACACAGTTGGCTCACTGGGCACCCACTCTTACAATCTCCCACTTGCCCTATAGCCAACTAGTCATACTATGTAGACCCATTGCTTCGCGATGTTTGTCAAACAATGGTCCTGGCAAGGGCTTAGTAAGTGGATCAGCGATATTGTCTGCAGAGGCCACTCGTTCGACAGTGATGTCTCCTCTTTCCACAATCTCCCGGATGATGTGGTATTTCCTCAGTACGTGTTTGGATCTTTGATGAGACCTTGGTTCCTTTGCTTGAGCAACGGCACCCGTGTTGTCGCAGTACACCGGGACTGGACCAACAAATTCAGGAATGACGCCCAACTCTTGGACGAAATTCCTCATCCAAACGGCCTCTTTAGCAGCAGCTGATGCTGCAATGTATTCAGCCTCAGTGGTGGAATCCGCTGTGGTGTCCTGCTTGGAACTCTTCCAAGAGACAGCACCGCCATTGAGCATGAACACAAATCCAGAGGTTGACTTCGAGTCATCCACGTCACTTTGGAAGCTAGAGTCGGTATAGCCTTCCAATTTGAGTTCTCGTCCTCCATAAACCATGAACATATTCTTAGTCCTTCGCAAGTACTTAAGAATGTCCTTCACGGCTTTCCAATGCATTTGACCAGGATTAGACTGATATCTGCTCGTGACACTCAGAGCAAATGCTACATCCGGTCTAGTAGATATCATCCCATACATGATACTACCTATAGCTGACGCATATGGTATATGTGTCATATTCTCTATCTCTGCATCAGTCTTGGGACACATAGACTTGGATAGAGAAACTCCATGACACATGGGTAGATGTCCTCTCTTGGACCCATCCATTGAAAACCGTTTCAATATGGTGTCGATGTAGGTTGATTGTGTGAGTCCTATCATTCTCTTAGATCTATCTCTATAGATCTGTATCCCAAGAATGTAGGATGCCTCACCCAAATCCTTCATCGAGAATCTACCTGATAACCATATCTTTGTTGACTGCAACATCCCTACATCATTCCCAATGAGTAGGATGTCATCAACATAAAGTACTAAGAATGTCACAGCATCCTTAACTACTTTCTTGTACACGCATGGTTCCTCCGGGTTCTTGATGAAACCAAAATCTTTTATTGTTTCATCAAATTTCTGGTTCCAACTTCTTGATTCTTGTTTTAGACCATAAATTGATCTCTGAAGTTTGCATACCTTATGCTCGCTTCCCATGGATGTGAACCCCTCTGGCTGCTTCATATAGATTTCTTCCTTAATGTCTCCATTAAGAAAAGCAGTCTTCACATCCATTTGCCATATCTCATAGTCATACCATGCAGCTATGGCAATAAGGATTCTTATGGACTTGAACATAGCAACTGGTGAAAAGGTTTCATCATAGTCAACTCCTTGCCTTTGAGTATAACCTTTCGCCACCAATCGCGCCTTGTAGGTCAATACCTTACCATCAGGCCCAAGCTTTCTTTTGTAGATCCATTTACACCCTATTGGAACAATTCCATCGGGAGGATCTACCAAGGACCAAACTTGGTTTGTATGCATCGAATCCAATTCTGACTGCATAGCTTCAAGCCATAAATTCGAATCCGCATCAGAAATTGCTTCCTTGAAGTTTCTTGGATCACATCCAATGTCGGGTTCATCTTGATCCCCTTCAAGAAGAAGACCATATCGAATAGGAGGTCTAGAAGTCCTCTCGGATCTTCTAGGTTCAGGCGTGTCCAGCAATGGTTCCTGAGGTGTAGGATTGTTATTTTGTATTTTGGGTTCTTCTCGAACTTCTTCGAGTTCCATCATCTCGCCTTTCTTATCCAATAAGAATTCCTTCTCCAAGAAGGTGGCATTCCTAGAAACAAACACCTTTGTTTCAGCAGGATAATAGAAATAATATCCGATTGAATTCTTCGGATACCCTACAAAATAACATAAGCTGGATCGACTATCCAACTTATCTCCCACTGTCCGCTTCACGTAAGCAGGACATCCCCAAATCCTCAAGTACGAATACTTAGGAGCTTTGCCATTCCATAACTCGTATGGTGTTTTGTCCACTGCTTTAGAGTGGACGTTGTTCAACAACAATACCGCCGTTTCAAGCGCATAGCCCCAAAACGAAGGTGGAAGCTCAGTGAAGCTCATCATGGATCGAACCATGTCCAACAAAGTTCGATTACGACGCTCCGACACACCATTAAGCTGTGGTGTCATAGGAGGAGTCCACTGAGAGAGAATCCCATTCTCTTTTAGATAGTCCAAAAACTCGGTACTCAAGTATTCTCCACCTCGATCCGATCGAAGTGCTTTAATACTTTTACCTAGCTTGTTTCCTACTTCAGCCTTGAATTCTTTGAACTTTTCAAATGCTTCAGACTTATATTTCATTAAATATAAATACCCATACCTTGAATAATCATCAGTAAAGGTAATGAAGTAGGTGTGGCCATGTTGAGTCCCTACTCTAAATGGACCACAAACATCTGTATGGATCAAATCCAACAGATTTTGACTACGCTCAGGCTTCCCCTTAAAATGAGATTTAGTCATTTTTCCTTTTAGGCAGGATTCACAAGTAGGTAGAGAGTTAATATCAGACATATCAAACATGCCCTCTCCCACTAGCTTGTTCATCCTCCTTGAGGAAATATGTCCTAGTCTAGCGTGCCAAAGGTTTGCCGGGTTTTGACTATCGATTTTCCTTTTGTTTGTTGTCGCCGGTTTGTCAATACAATTCACTGGAACGTCTTTTAGTTTTAAATTGTATAGATCGTTTTCAAGTTGTCCATTTCCAATTAAACATTCATTCTTGTAAATATTGCAAATCCCATTCACAAAATTACAAGAATAACCATCTCTATCAAGCATAGAAATAGAAATAATGTTTTTAATTAAATCTGGCACAAATAAAACATCTCTCAACAATAATTTAAAACCATTCTGCAAAATCAAACAAACATCTCCAATGGCCGTAGCTTCAACTCTGGAACCATTCCCGAGCCTCAGCTGGGTCTCACCCATTCTAAGCCTGCGACTTCTTGTCATCACCTGCAAATCATTGCAAATGTGAGATCCACATCCGGTATCCAATACCCAAGAAGTTGTATTAAGTGACATGTTTATTTCGATATAGAACATACCCTTTGCAGTTCCTAACTGCTCAAGATACTCCTTGCAGTTGCGCTTCCAATGACCCGGCTTCTTGCAGTAATGGCAAACATCCTTGGATTTTCCATTGTTTGAAGCCTTTGTCTTTTGCTTCTTCTCGGGTTCCACTTTCTTGGGTGGGGCAGAACGTTTCTTGCCCTTCATACTTGGCCCCTTCTTAGCAGAAGATGAGGAGCCCACCAAGAAAGCTGGCTTATCCTTCTTAAGTGTGGATTCATATGTAACGAGCATATTGACCATCTCTTCAAGGGTGGCCTCTATCTTGTTCATATTAAAATTTATCACGAATCCATCAAATGAAGAAGGAAGAGATAGAAGCAGCAAGTCCACATTGAGTTCATGCTCCAACACCAAATCAAGGGTCGCTAACTTCTGTATGAGCCAAATCACTCGTACCCCATGATCACGGACCGAAGTCCCTTCACGCATGCGGCACGTCATCAACTCCTTAACAGTAGAGAACCTTTCAGCCCTCGACTGAGCCCCAAAAAGTTCCTTGAGTTGCGCGTGAATGTCAGCAGCATTCACCGTGTCCTCAAATCGCCTCTGGAGTTCATCAGACATCGAGGCTTGCATATAGCATTTGGTCTTGATGTCATGGTCCCACCATGCATCAAGCTTGGCCAATTCCTCCGGACTAACATCAGCTGGTGCTTCCTTCGGAGGTGCTTTCTCTAACACATAGAGCATTTTCTCCGAAGTTAAGACAATCTTCAACTTCCGGAACCATTCCGTATAGTTGGCGCCAGTCAGCTTGTTTTGTTCGAGGATCGAGAATAAAGGATTTCGCGAATTCATTGTATGAAATACTGAAAAGGAAAACAGACATATATCAATGATTGTTTAACAATTTACTAAGACATAAAATAGGCGAATTTAATTTTATGAATCTCACTCCCACTATTTTAACGATTTCACCACCCTCTAGTGAAAACGGGAAACTTTTCCCTTAGTGAGAACATGGAGTCCAATTGACAAACTTATGGTCCCGAATAATATCAGCCAACCATAATTCTCAAAAGGTAGAGCCCAATTGCTTCCAAAGCAACCCCCATGTATTTACCTCATGTCCAATAAGGGCCCAATAATATGACGCCGTTTAAAGTGACATGTCAAGATGACCCATCAATATTAAGTTGTGATGGACGGTCGCCATGTGGATCCCCCAATAATATGAGCCGATCCCATGGGAGTTCCACCCAACTTACAACATTTGTCGATCCAATGTACAGCTTTCCGACGGACGGGCCCCCCCAATAATATGAGCCGGACCGTATCCGCGGGTAGCATCACATACATTGACCGTTGATGGAAGGTAGGAACATTTAAACAATATTTAAATTTCCTTTATTTATCTTGATATAAATTTTAAATCATATTTAAAATGAGGGATTTTATTTATAAAAATATTTGTCTCATCATATTTAATTTATTGCATGCATTGCCGGATTCACGCAATTTATGTCTAAACATGCATACAATCATAATATCACATATTATATAGGATGATCGATTCCATTTCTAATTGACCCGTGGTTGCCAATCACGGGTCTTAGTCCAATCCTAGGTAATATGCAGTATGCAAATGCAATCCTATTACATATGCTTCCAATTTACATTTCTTCAGTCTTCATTGTCTGCTGGGCCCACCATCTTCAAATCTTGATCTCCCACTAAATCTAATGTATTTACAATAAATAACAATGACAAGTAGGGGATACATTTTTAGGGGGTGGGAACGGGCTATAAACCAAGCCCACTTTTATTACATATGACATTCATATCGGGCCATAAACCAGGCCCATTAATAAAACCAACAATAATAAAGACAAAATGTAAATTCCTAACATACACCTACAAAATTGGTCATAGCAATCGATCATCCTTATCCAATAACATTTAATTCAAAATTAATTTATTGGATAACATGCTGTGGCAATTCAAATTTAAACAAGATAAAATCATATTTTATATATAAAATCTCATTTCACATATAAAATCATATTTTATCTCTATATCAAATAAAATCATATTTTATCTATAAAATCCAATTTTACAAATAAAATCATATTTTACTTAATATATCATAAGATCATATCTTATCATCAATTGTACCAAAATAATTGATTTCAAAATTCAATTTACGGATAAAATATTAAAATTTTCCAAAAATTCAAATTTATCCAAAATCAATTTTAAAATTTACGGACTCGAACAATTCGATCCGAAATCTCGTGAACCAATCAAAAACAATTTTTGACCGGACCAAAAATAAAATTTTAAATATTAAAATTAATTTTTAAATAAAAATATAATTTTTCCCGCGGGCCGCCCGGGACACTCCCGGGCCGGCCCGCACCCGGGGCGCGGGCCGGGGGAAGCCCGGCTGCCCCCTTAGGGCAGCGCCTGGTGCCGCCCTGGAAAACGCGGCTCTCAGATCAATCACGATTGATACCCGGTGCAGCGGAAGTTTAAAATTTTGTTATGGAACAATTCCATAGTGTGGGTATCAACCGTTCAACGATTAAATTATTAGTGTGTAAAATTCAAATAACAGTTATTAAATTTTACCTTCAATCTCGCAACGAGATTACTGGACACCAACAGATTTTATCTGCTCTTGTTGTCTCTCCCTGGAACCGATGAACTCCTTCAATCAGGTCCACGAATGAGGTTTAAATCCCTCTGATAGATTGCACTAGAAAATCTATCAGAAGTTTTTCTGCGAAGAGATTAAACGAATCTGATTCGTTATTCCTGACTGCGATTCAAAATCACAGACCGAAATTTCTCGGGCAGAGTAAGGAAGGGGACGGCCGATTATTACTTTGAGAGGCTAGGGTTTTCGATTTTTGCTTCTCAAAAATAATGAGCTGTTGTGTGTAATTTCTGTACTGAAATAACTTATTTATAATGCAGGCCACTAACACCTTAGGGCCCATTAGTCATAAGCTGGGGCCCGACAAGCAAAGCCCGCTCGTTCAGAAATTAATATAAAATTCATCGTGACTCCGATTGATGAACTGATTTCACCAATGTGCACAGAAACCATTTCTGCACATTTTAAAGTCAAAATAAATTTTCCTGAATCCGAATTCAGTGGTTTCCAAAAATGTCCATCCCTATGTCATTTTAGGAAATCCTACTCCCTTACTCTTATTTAAGAAGTCCAACTCCTTAGTTCATTAAATTTAACTCTTTAAATTTAACTATCTCAACGGGGATTAAAACTCCATTACACTGTGTGACCCTCAATGGTTCAGGGATACAGCTAGCCGTGGGCTCACAACTCCTTGTGACTCGGAACAACACTTTCCGACTTGCCCAACGAATCATGGTAAAGCGCCTAGCAACATCGCCCCATGATTCCCTAGGTATCACTGATAGTGCCTACAAGAACCAGTAGATTTTGGTTAGCGTACAGTACGGTCCCTTCATCCATATATCCCGATCGAATCAACAACCATTGGTATATCGAGAGTCGCTCAAGATTCGATAACTATGCAATACATCTTGAAGATCAAATTAGTGACATCGCATGTGCTACTAAGAAACCATTTCTTAAATCACATCAAGTACTCTGGCCAGAGATTTGTCACACTAATATCTCCTCAGATCGCATAGGATATCCACACTCGCAAGTATGTGGTGAATCCTTGACAACAATGCATTGACTCCTATATGTGTCGTAACTGTACCCAATCTCGACACCTGATGACCCCCATAGAGTCGGTAAACGAGTCAAAGCACAGCACTAGCATATAGAGTCTCCATGATGTTTCAAGTCGTAAGGACTAATGGTGTACAACCAAAACCGCGGACTTTTCCACTCGATAAGTGATAACCACTTGGAAAGTCCGGATAGGGTAGTTCGATTATTCATCCTATGAATATCCATTTGCATGCTTCGAACATCTCTATGTTCCCTACCAATGAAACGTGGTACTCCGCATCGCAAATGCTAGTCTCAAACTCGAGCGATCCTTATCCTTATTATCGGACGGCTCAATCGACTAGGAACAGTTTAGAATATACAGTGACTATAAGATGTATTTCATGATAGACATCTCCATGTTCTACCACATCTTACATACACTATGGTATATTCAAGGTCTTTATTAAAACAACAATAGTATATCACAATATAACAATATGAAGTAATATAAAGTCATTGCCATTAATAAAAGTGTAAATAATATTAAACAAAAGATTGTTTATACAAAGAGTCATCAAAGCCCATAGCCACACAGTTGGCTCACTGGGCACCCACTCTTACAGCCAGAAGCTCGTGGCCTCAAGTGAGAACTCCCAGCAGGTTGTCCCTCCGACCTTTGCTGAACGGTGGCCTGAGAACCAGATCCTGAACCAGAACCAGAACCGCCTCCGCCAGATAGTGGACAATCCCTCCAGATATGACCAGTCTCTCCACAACGGAAACAAGCTCCAGAAGCTCTACGGCACTTGTCGGATGGATGGTTCATCCCACAGTGATCACACTTGTCCTTCTTACCGAAACAAACAACACCAGCAGAGCCAGAGGAAGAAGAAGTAGATCCAGACTTCTTGAAAGATTGGGCACGGGGACCCAAAGAACTAGCAGGTCTCGACTAAGAGAAACACCTGTTCCACCAAATGCTGTTCTCCACCTGATGACAACGGCTCACCAAAACCTCGTAGGACATGTCGTCACCAACCGCCACACGGTCATGGATCTCAGAGTTAAGGCCCTGAAGGAACAGATTATACTTCATCTCAGAGCTGTTGGCAATCTCGGGGCAATAGGATAGCAGATCAAAGAACTTCTGCTGATACTCATCAATAGACATGGCTCCCTGTCGCAGACTCAGTAGCTCGCCCGCCTTCGACTGACAGAGTTCAGAAGGAAAATACATCTTCTGAAAAGCTGTGCGGAACTCGGCCCAGGTGGCCACTCCTCTCGCCGCAACAAAAGGTGCAGAAGTAAACCTCCACCACTTGCGCGCACGTCCATCCAGAAAATAACCAAGGGTCTCCATCTTCTGCTCCTCGGTGCATTGGAAAGTCTGAAAAGTCATCTCCATGCGGTCTAACCAGTTCTCCGCTTCCTCCGGAGACTCACCTCCAACCAAGGGCTTAGGCCCCATCTGCAAGAATCGACGTACACTGAAACGGTCCTCATATCGATGACGATGGCGGCGTTCCCGACGAGGCTCCCTGTCGGCATCACCCCAACGCCCACCAATACTGCCATGAGAACTCTGGTCGTCATGATCTGCCATCTACAAAATTAACCTAACGTTTATCTTATGTAGAATCTAAATCCCAAGAATACTTTGCATGCTCTGATACCATAAATGTAGTGACCCTTACCTGGATCACCTACTAAACAGAACTTAGGCATGAAATTAACTTAATTAAATGGATATCAGAATAAACTGCGGAAACCATAAACAATATACAATCCCAAGGCAAGGAATCTATAAATACCCAAATATTATACAACCAAAATCGAATAGTTGTATCAATCCAATAACAACAGAATAAAAATCTAGGCGAAGCTCCAGCTGACCAACCACTGCCTAGCCCCTCTTGGATCCACTCACCTCATCCAATCGCAAACCTGCCCCATGGAATAGGGTGTCCAGAAACACAGAGTACGAGACGTGAGCATAAAACGCTCAGTACGAGAGTATGAGTATACATTAATGCAAAGTGAACTCCCTATAACTCGAGGTCAAGGATCAGATAACAGAGACAGACCGGGCCCTGGTATGTAGCATGCTGTGCCGTCGCTTCAGGAGTTGGCTCCCATACCATAATACCAGTGGATTTATCGGACCCAAAGCCATGGAAGTCCATCCACTAACAGGATAGGGTACAACCCTACTAATAGACATCTCGAAGGAGATAGCTCAGTATGCAAATAAATGCAGCATAAATCAATGACATATAAACCATGCAGTCACATAATACATGCATACTCAGTCAGGATATCTCGAACAGTACTTTCGTACCTCAAATCAATGCAAGCTCTACCAACTCTAGGTCCACGCATATAGTCTGCTCTACACTGCCAAATGATACTACTATCATTATAGTGCTCTAAAAGCCTTAACTAAGCTATTGCATACTCCTAAATATTTATAGGAAGCAAAAGCTAAACTTTCGTCCGTCGTTAGCCCTTTGATGTCGATGCCTCTAGAACTTGGGCACAACTCTGCTACGACTATCGAACGCCTCGCCAACCCCCGGGTCAAGCCTATGAAGACTAAAACTACTCAAATATGCCTGGAATAGAGAGGGATTCTCGGAATTGGCAATTGAAAGTGAAGCCTCGGCCTTCTATTTATAGACATCGATCGGGACCTCCGATCCTCGATCGGAACTTCCAATCTTTGATCGGAACGTCCGATCCTGCCATCAAAGCTTCCTAACATCGTTATTTGCCACGTGTCAAAATATCACTGGTTGACTTTGTATAGGGGCGATCGGAGCTTCCGATCCTGCCACACGTCATGCCTGACGTAATACCATCGGAGCTTCCGATCCTGCATCGGAGCTTCCGATCTCGATCGGAACATCCGATCCTGCATCGGAGCTTCCGATGCGTCCGGTACCCAATTTATTTAATTAGCGTTGATTAATCCCTTAATCACTGATTTTGGTTACGGGCTACTACACATCATCACAAGATGATTCCTCAATTGATAGTTCTTCTTGATCTGGCTCAATTTCTTCATTCTCTTGGCAGATTTCAGAAATAGGTTCTCTAAGAAGCGCAATCTGTTCATCCAAAATACTCAAAGGTTTGATGCGGCTTCCGAAGAATTGATTTATCTTTGTCTGTTGTCGCACAATGTTCTCCAACTGAGCCACATGATCCTCAGAACGCCCTATACACTCTTCTTGATGATCAGGTGGTTGGTTCGCAAATTTTTAGAGTTGATATTTGGAGGATATTGGTGACTCCAACCCTACAGTGAAGGATCACAATGCCAATGGTAGTTGAAATCTGCCATATCATTTAACAAGTGCATCGCATTGTTTTCATCTCTGTTGAACAAGTGACTGCCAGTTGCAAAAGCTCCATCATCTACCCAACGTCTTGTTATCTCATGCAAACCACCATAAAAAAATCTGAGTTAGGGTGTAGCTCGAAAATTGATGACATCGAAAATTGTTCGCCAATTCATTGAATCTACCCCAAACAACATAGAATAGCTCTGAGTATTGTTGGCCAAACCTTGCGAACACCTGTCGATAATCCATCTCAAAGTACCTCACAAGCAAAGAAAAAATAAAGTTAATAAAAATTAATAAATAAATAACAATAAAAAATTGTCTTGTCTCAAACAAATAATCTATCTTAATATTAACTAAACAAGCCCCGGCAACGGCGCCAAAAACTTGACCGGATAAATCGGTGTGATATAAATCTACTGGCAAGCGTACCAGGTCAAGTAGTGGTAAAGTGGACAGAGAGTCCAAGTATCGATCTCACAGAGACTGCAGTCAATTCTCGGGAATTAATTATTTAGATTAATCTAGACAAAATCATAAAAATCAATTTGACTTAAATAAAATAAAAATTTGAAAATAAAAATTGATTAAGAAATAAGAATTAAAATACTTGAAATGAAAATTTAATTAAAATGAGACAATCAAGACACACGCAGGTACCGAACCAATCATGTAACATGTAGCCGATTCAGGACTCAGATTTAATCTTAAATTACGGGAATTCTCCTATCTTGTTCAAAGGTCTATTTCTAGAACAATCAAACCTATTCAAATATTGACGGATTAATATTTCGTAATTCTAATCAAATTTGAATGCATGAAATATTTGTGAAAATTCAGTTTACACCCAAATCGCATACTGAAACTGAATTTTATTTCTAGTAGGTTTTACAATATGTTAATTATCAAAGTGATCAAAATCGAAACCTTCTCTGTTGACTTGGAATCAATTAACATGCAAGCAAACAGTTAATCAGAGTATTCACAAGACAAATATAAATCTGACAATCAATAAAATAAAATCAACTCTGAAAAATCCCAAACAAACATCCAAGTTTTCTACATGAATTTTTTCGGCCTAATCACGCCGTCTTGGTTGAAAACAAACTACTCAATAATTGAAAACAAAAATTAAACAAAAATTATGAAAAAAGAACAAAAGAAAGAGAAGAAATCTTCTCTCCCAAGCCTATAGCAGCCGCCTTCTCCCTTGTGCAATCTCTCTGCCTTCTGGAACTTCGGAACCCTTCAAAATATGATATATCATCTATTTATAGTGTCCGGATCCTGTACCAATTAATTTCCTACACAAAATAGGATTTTCGCATAAATTTGACGCTGGAACATTCGCGCGCGCGCACAGAACAAAAAAACAGAATTCTGGACCTCTGACTCGCGTGCGGGCAAGCTCAAATCTCGCTCGCGCGCCATGCATTTTTTGCTCCGAGCGACAATTTTGAAAAATTCATATCTCGAGTTCTAACTGTCGGATCGAGCTAAAATTTGGACAACAGCTTCAAAACATCTTGAACTTCATTTTGAACGGTGAAGATATATTTAGATCTCTCTAAAATTAAATTTGGTTTTTTGAACAAAGCTGCTACGTAATTCAATTTTCAAAAATCCATTTTCCTAAAAAATCAACCCGAGGAGTGAAATACACAAGCATGCACTAAAACACATAAAAACAATATAAATGCACACAAAATAGACATAACCCTATCACAAAATAATGCACACAAAATGCACTTATCAGCAAGAAATGACGTATTCTTGCTGGCACGAACGTTGCGTCCAATCCTAGGATGTTGCGTCCATTCCACCTGACCCTCCGGACCATTTTTGATCATTCTGGTTCTATTTCCGGACTCCGCTAATCCATTAAGAGTTTCCTTAATAACGTTTAACTTAAACGAACATGATTTAATGGACTGATTAAAATTGAATCACTAATTTTGGGTACGGGCTACTACATTCTCCCCCACTTAAGATATTTCATCCTCGAAATAAGATCTTAAGTACTGAATGTAAAACAACAAGCAAAAATATTCTTTATTCAAACAAAATATTTACAGATTTCACAACTGAATACAACGCGACAATAAAATCAAAATAGCTCAGGATGTTCTGAACACATCCTGCTCTCAAGATCCCAAGTGGCTTCATCAGTGCCTCGGCGCTGCCACTGAACTAAAACTAGAGGAATTACTTTATTCCGCAAGACCTTATCCTTATGATCTAGAATACGAATAGGCCTCTCTACATAGGTCAAGTTCGTATCCACCTGAACTTCAGACGGATGCAAAATATGAGACTGATCCGCCATATACCATCGCAATAGAGATACGTGGAACACGTCGTGAATACTGGACAGATATGGTAGCAAAGCTAGCCAATACGCTAAATCGCCAATGCTCTCCAAGATCTCAAACGGACCGATAAATCTGGGTGACAACTTGCCCTTGAGGCCAAATCTGAGAATTCTGCAGAAATTTGAAACTCTTAGAAATACCTTCTCCCCAACATCAAACTGCAAAGGCCTACGCTTAGTATTAGCATAGCTGGCCTGACGATCCTATGAAGTCTTAATCTGTTTCTTGATCTGATCAACAATATCTGCTGCCTGCTGGACTAAATCCGGTCCCTCAGCCTATCTCTCCCCCACTTGTTCCCAAAAGAGTGGAGTACGACAACGTCGTTCGTACAATACCTCAAAAGGTGCCATCCCAATGCTACGATGATAGCTGTTGTTGTACACGAACTCAATCAATGGCAAATGATCATGCCAGGCTGAACTAAAATCCATAGCGCGCTCGAAGCATATCCTCCAAAGTACGGATAGTGCGCTCTGTCTGACCATCTATCTCTGGATGATAGGCAATACTCAAACTGAGAGTAGTTCCCATCGCACGCTGAACACTCCCCCATAACCTAGAAGTAAACATGGGGTCTCGATCGCTGACAATGCTCACAGGCACTCCACGAAGTAGAACAATCTCTTGAATGTACAACCAATCCATACGATCTACAGAGTACTCTCGGCTATAGGCAATGAAATGCGCTGACTTGGTGAGTCGGTCCACCACAACCCAGATAGCATCACAATTCCTCGAGGATACCGGCAAATGGATCACAAAATTCATCGTGATAAGCTCCCATTTCCACTCAGGAATAGGCAGACTGTGAAAAAAACCTCCAGGTCATCGGTGCTCTGCCTTGACCTACTGACAAACCAAGCATTTCGAAACATACTGATACACGCTGCGTTTCATCACCTTCCACCAAAACCGAGTACGTAGATCCTTGTACATCTTGTTGCTCCATGGATGAATACTCAACTTAGTGCGATGTGCCTGAGACAAGATCTCCTCTCGCAACTCTTCATCCTCCGGAATCACAAGCCTACCAGACAAACACAGAAAACCATCTGACTGATAGTGAAATCCAAACGTGCTACCCTCGTTGACTAGACGAGCCAAACGCTGGGTCTTCGAATCAGATATCTGAGCATCCCGAATCCGTGAATATAAAGATGGCTCAGATAATGTCTCAAACATTTGGATACTTTGCATACCCTTCTTGTGCTTGAAGGTATACCCTGAAGAACAACAATCCTCGATCGCACGAGATATCGAACAAATCTGAAGTGCGGATAATTGCATCTTGCGACTCAAGGCATTAGCAGTGAGATTAGCAGCTCCCGAATGGTACTTAATCTCGCAATCATAGTCCTTAAGCAAGTCCATGCAACGTCTCTGCCTCATGTTCAACTCCGCCTGAGTGAACAAATACTTGAGACTCTCGCAATCAAATTTCTCGCCATACAGGTAATGACGCCAGATCTTCAGAGCGAACACAATAGCTGCCAACTCTAAATCATGAACTGGATAATTGTCATCGTGCAACATCAACTGTATAGAAGCTTATGCAATCACATGTCTATTATGAGTCAGAACACAACCTAACCACTGAAGAGAAGCATCTGTGTACACCACATACCCTCTGGATCCCGACGGTAATGACAACACCGACGCAGAAGTCAACCACCGTCGAAGCTCCCAAAAATTCTCCTCACACTCTGAGGACCACTCGAAATCAAAGCCCTTGCGGTTAAGCTGCGTTAATGGTCGAGCTAGCTGTGAGAAGTTTAGAATGAAGCGACGATAATATCCTGCTAGACCAAGAAAACTACGGATCTCAGCAACCATCGTCGGACACGACCAATTAAGCACAACCTCAATCTTGCTCGGATCAACAGAAATCCCCTACCTGGATATAATATGGGCAAGAAAGACCACTCGATCCATCCAGAACTCACACTTACTCAGTTTGGCATACAATTGCTCATTCCGAAGAGTTTGCAGTACCAACCGCAAGTGAGAAACATGCTCGTCCGCATCACGCGAATACACCAGAATGTCGTCATGGAAAACCATGACAAACTTATCCAAAAACTCCCTGAAAACACGGTTCATCAGATCCATAAATATAGCCGGCGCATTAGTCAAACCGAAAGGCATCACTAGAAACTCGTAATGCCCATAGCGAGAACGGAATGCAATCTTGGCTATGTCCTGGTCTCGGAATCTAATCTGATGATATCCAGATCTCAAATCAATCTTGGAGTAAACCGAAGTACCCTGCAGCTGATCAAACTGTTGGGGATCGGTTAACTCGTGCCCGGATATGCAACGAAAATTTAAAATTTTTATCAAAAGAAAAAAACGAGCACTTGTGTAGCATTCAAAATCAACAAATATCCATAAGGTGTTTTAGAAGATTTTACCTATCAATCTCGAAAGATCGATTTATGGCTCCAACCAAGTTGTAAACAACTTAGCTCTTGAAATGGTAGACCCAATTTAAAAGCTTCCTAGAGCACACCTATTTGAAATAGCTCCTCATTCGAATTAGGTCCACTACTAGACAATCTAGATCCACTCTAAATATGCACTAGAATATTTAGAACATTTTCATTGAGATATTGCTGGTCTTTTCTCCCAAAATCAAAAGACAAAAATATTGGAGAATGCTTGAGAGGGTTCGGCCATGCCTTTTTCTCCCAAGTAAAAAAAATAAAAAATGGAGAGAATGAATAATGAAGGGGACGGACATATATGGTTTTTGTGGAGAGGGAATATTTATCATGGTCAAGGATAATAGATACAATTAAACCATACATGGAAAAATGGAAGACATGCATGGAAAATTTCATCCATTCTTCCAACTCTTCAAATTTCATCACACATATATTTTATATGTGTATGTATATATATATATATATATATATATATATGTCAAACATATATAAATATATATACATGACTTTTGAACTTAATATTAAATTAAATATTAAAGTTAAACCCATTTAAGTTTAAATAATTAATTAAATCTAACTTGAATTCATTCAAGTCCACTAGTATATAATTATTCAACACTATATCGATTTGAGCTCTACAAGACTCAATAGTGTTTAATTAATCCAACACTTGAATTAATTTAATTGTTTGTACACTACAAAGTCTACTAGTGTTAAATTAATTCAACTCTTGAATTAATTTAATTAAGTTTATAATAATAGTTTAGAAAATCACCATTTTCACAAACTAATTATTATTCAAGTCAACTTTTAATTTTGGAACACATTCACAAATTAAAAGTTACTTTCCTCTTTATTCTCCATTAGAAGTCATACTTCTAATTTATATTACTTATAAACTCCTTTATAAGTTGTTCCATAAATTGAACCAATTTTATTCTCCAGTAAAAGTCATACTTTTACTTTATCTTACTTATAAATTCCTTTATAAGTTGTTCAGCACATTGGACTAATTATAATCTCAACGGGATCTAGAAAGTTAGTACTTGTGTAACCCTCAATGGTTCATTGATACAACTAGCAGTGGGTTCACATTTCCATGTGATTCAGGATCAACAAGTCCCTTATGTGAGCATACCGTATATAGTTCCATTCTTATTAATCAACCCCTTGATAATAAGAACGTCAGAAAACTCAAGTCTGATAGTACCCAACTAGTCATGTTAAAAGTTTAGCAGCATCGCTTACATGACTCCTTAGGTATCAAATGATAGTGCCTGCAAGAACCAATCAATTATGGTTAGCGTACAGTACGGTCCCTTCAACTCATATATCCCGACCGATTCGATAACCATTGGTTAATCAAGAGTTGTCAATGAATCGATAACTATGTGTCATGACGTAGTTGCATCGAAGGTGTAATTCAAGAAAGCCTTTCTTAATTACCACCTACTCTGATCAGATATTTCAAGCTACATATGCATGAGAACACATAGGATATCCATACCCGTAGGTAAGCGGTGAATCCCCGACTACAATGCATCGACTCCTATGTGTTTCGTCACAACACCCAACATTGCCACCTGATGACCCCAGATGAGTCGATAAACAAGTCAAAGTGAAGCACTAGCATATAGAGTCTCCATGTTGTCCCAGGTCATATGGACTAATGGTGTACAACCATAAACTAGGACTTCTCCACTCGATAAGTGAGAACCACTTGGAAAGTCCTTTAGGGAGGGTTGTTCAGTGCACTCTACAAGGAGCACCTATTTGCATGCTTGGACATCTCCATGTCCCCCACCAATGAAATATGGTACTCACATCGCAAATACTAGTCTCAAGCTCGAGCGGCCTTTATCCTTCTTTATGGCGGCTGAATCAACTAGGAACAGTTTAGAATATACAGTATTCCAAATATGAGTTTCATGATAGTCATCACATGACCATCTCATATTCTTTGTACTATTTGTATACTCAAGGGATTTATTTATGCAGCTAGCATGGGTATATAGATAAATATATGTCAAATTAAATAATGTCAAATATTAATAAAATAAAGATTGTCATACAAGAGTTCTCTCAAAGACCATCGACCAACACTTGGCTCGACGGGCACCTACTCTAACAATTTCACACTTGCACTAGTGCCAACTACCCATATTCTTCAAACCCATTGATTCGCAATGCTTTTTGAACAATGGTCCTGGTAAAGGCTTATTTAGTGGATCAACAACATTATCTGCGGAGACGACTCTTTCTAACAAGACATCTCCTCGTTCCACAATCTCTCGGATGATGTGGTATTTTCTCAGTACATGTTTGGATTTCTGATGAGACCTCGGTTCTTTTGCCTGATCAACGGCACCGGTGTTGTCGCAGTACACCGGGACTGGATCAACTCCATTAGGAATAATGCCCAACTCTTGGATGAAATTCCTAATCCAAATAGCTTCCTTTGCAGCATCGGATGCAACAATATATTATGCCTCAGTGGTTGAATCCGCAGTGCTGTTTTGCTTGGAACTCTTCCAACAAACAGCAGCACCATTGAGCATGAACACAAAACCGGAAGTTGACTTTGAATCATCAATATCGCTTTGGAAGCTAGAGTCGGTATAGCCTTCCAATTTTAGTTCTCCACCCCCATAAACCAATAACATATTCTTAGTCCTTCTCAAATACTTGAGGATGTCTTTCACAGCTTTCCAATGTGAAAGATCTGGGTTCGATTGATATCTACTTGTAACACTCAGTGCAAAAGCCACGTCATGACGTGTAGATATCATCGCATACATGATGGTACCAGTAACAGATGCATTTGCGTGTCATCGCCTCTATCTCTGCATCATTCTTGGGAGACATGGACTTGGATAGAGATACTACATGACACATTGGTAGATGTCCTCTCTTGGACTCAACCATCGAGAACCTCTTCACGATGGTATCAATGTATGTGAACTGGGTGAGACCAAGAAATCTTTTCGATCTATCCCGATAGATTTGTATTCCCAATACAAAAAATGATTTACCCAAGTCCTTCATTGAGAACTTACTCGATAACCATACTTTAGTTGATTGCAACATTCCTACATCATTCTCAATGAGTAGAATGTCATCAACATAAAGTACCAGGAATGTCACAGCACTCCCACTGACCTTCTTATACACACAGGGTTCCTCAGGATTCTTAGTAAATCCAAACATTTTGATTGTTCCATCAAATATGAGGTTCCAGCTCCTAGATGCCTGTTTGAGACCATAAATAGATCTCTGAAGTTTGCATACTATATGCTCACTTCCGATATATGTGAACTCTTCAGGTTGAGACATGTAAATTTCTTCCTTAATATCCCCATTAAGAAAAGGTGTCTTCACATCCATCTGCCATATTTCATAGTCATAGCATGCGGCAATGGCTAGCATTATCCTTATGGACTTGAACATTGCGACTGAAGAAAAAGTTTCTTCAAAGTCAACTCATTGTCTTTGAGTATAACCTTTTGCTACCAATCGCGCCTTGAAGGTCACCACCTTCCCATCCGTCCCAAGTTTCCTCTTGTAAATCCATTTACATCCTATAGGAACAATTCCTTCAGGTGGATCAACAAGATTCCACACTTGGTTCGAATACATGGAATTCATCTCAGATTCAAAAGTTTCAAGCCACTTGGATGAATCAGCATCAGACAATGCTTCCTTGAAGGTCCTTGGATCACATCCATGGTTAGGCTCATCTTGGCCCTCTTCAAGAAGTAGACCATACCTCATAGGTGGTCTTGAGACACTCTCGGATCTCCTAGGAACTTGTATCTCCTCTCTTGGTTGTTCGGGTGTGGGTTCCACAATCGTGGGTGTTTCTCGAACTTCTTCGAGTTCTATCATCTCCCATTTTCTATCCAATAGAAATTCCTTCTCCAAGAATGTTGCATTCCTAGAAACAAACACCTTTGTTTCTTTGGGATGATAGAAATAATATCCAACTGAATTCCTTGGATATCTCTTATGGTGTCTTATCAACTGCCTTTGAATGGACATTGTTCAACAACAGTGCCGTTGTTTCAAGCGCATATCCCCAAAATGATGGCGGCAACTCCGTGATCCCCATCATAGACCGAACCATGTCCATCAAAGTCCGGTTACGATGTTCTGAAACACCATTCAACTGAGGTGTAGCAGGTGGACTCCACTGTGAGAGAATCCCATTCTCCCTAAGATAATCTTGGAATTCTGCACTCAAGTACTCACCACCTCGATCCGATCGAAGTGCCTTGATGCTTCGTCCCAACTTTTTCTCAACTTCATTTCTGAATTCTTTGAACTTTTCAAAAGCTTCAAATTTGTATTTCATCAAATACACATACTCATACCTTGAGAAATCATCAGTAAAGGTGATGAAGTAGAAATGTCCATGCTTAGTGGTGATGCTAAATGGACCACACACATCTGTATAGATCAAATCCAACAGTCCATTGGCCCACTCCACATGGCCCTTAAAGGGAATTTTGGTCATATTTCCTTTTAGACAAGGTTCACAAGTAGTAAGAGAATTAATATCAGACATATCAAACATGCCTTCTCCCACTAGCTTGTTCATCCTTGTTAAAGATATATGACCTAATCGAGCATGCCACAAGTGTGCCGGATTTAGAGTATCTTGTTTTTGCTTGTGTGTTGTTGATATCTCTTGGACATTATACATTGGAATATCTTTCAATTTTAAATTATAGAGATCGTTTTCCAATTCACCTGTACCAATTAAACATTCATTCTTGTAAATATTGCAAACACCTTTGCCAAATAAACAAGAATATCCATCCTTATCAAGAATAGAAATGGAAACAATGTTTTTCACCAAATCTGGTACAAATAAAACATCTCTCAAAATTAATTTAAAATCATTGTCCAACAGTAAGTAAACATCTCCAACAGCTTTCGCAGCAACTCTTGCCCCATTGCCCATTCTCAAGAAGGTCTCACCTTCCCTGAGTCTCCAACTTATTGCCATCAACTGTAAATCATTATAGAGATGTGAGCCACAACCGGTATCCAATATCCAAGAAGAAGAGTTAAGTGAAATGTTCACTTCAATGTAGAACGTATCATTTCCAGAACCATTCTGGTCAAGATATTCCTTTCAGCTACACATATAATGTCAATGCCGAAGCAGGCGTGCTTGCTCATCAAATAGCTCTTTGAGATGCAAATGAATGTCAGCATCATTCTTAGCATCCTCAAAACGCCTCTGCAGTTTATCGGACATAGAACCCATCATATAACACTTAGCTTTCAAGTCATCACACCAATCCTTGTAAATTTGTAGCTTAGCAGGGCTACATCCAGTCGGATCCTCAGCAATGGGCAACTTTTCAAGTGCATATGCAATATTTTCCGAGTTTAAGACAATTTTCAGATTTCATAGCCAATAGAGGTAATTCGGACCAGTCAGTATATGTTTGTCGAGTATTGCAGATAACGGATTGCGAATCGATGACATTGTTTAAATTTGTACTGAAAAATAATAACAGATAAATGTTAATGACTATTTTAAAATATTTAGTAAGATATAAAGTATGGACTATTACTTTATAAATATTCGCTCCCACTATTTTGACATTTTCACTACCCTCTATTGAAAACGGGAAACTCCTTTCCTCAGTAGGTACATAAGGTCCAATTAGCCAATCATGATCCTGAATAATATCAGCCAATCACAATTCCTAAAAGGTAGTTTCCAATTGCATCTACATGCAACCCTTACGTAAAATTTTGTCTCATGCTTGATTAGGACCTAATAATATGACGTCGTTCATCTTTACGTGTCAAGCCTTACCCATCGATATCGAACCTTAATGGACGGTCGCCATGAGTTCCCCCAATAATATGAGCCGAATTTATGGGAGTTTCACGTAGTTCACATCACCATGTCAATGGATGTCACAACTTCCGGCATCCAAGCCCCCAAATAATATGAGCCGAGCATTGAATACGGGTATCGTTCATCATGCACCCATTGTCGATGGAAGACATGAAAATTATAAACAAATTTATAATTCCCCTTTTCGGGCTTGATATAAATTTTGAATCTAATTCAAAATGAGGGTTTTTTTTTTTATTTTGAAATGGTCTCATCGTTAATTTTAAAAACTCTCCATGTTTGATTGTATGATTGCCGGATTCATGCAACTTTGTTATTATAAAATAATAACATTCATACCCATTATTTATAATATATCATGCATATATTATAAGCAGTAAATTAATAAGGATGATCAATTGCCCCAAAACTATTTTGGCCTGTGTGAGCCAAACACTGGCCTAGGTCCAATCCTAGGGAATGCACGAGATGCAAATGCAACAATTACATAAGCTTCCAATATTTACATTTCTTAGATCTTCATAATTCATCATGGCCCACCATCTTCCAATCTTGATCTTCCACTATCAAATATTTTACAATAAAATAAACATGGCAAATAGGAATACATCTCATGGGGTGGGAACGGGCTATAAACCAAGACCACTTTATAATTTGATAATTATTACAACCCATTCAACACAAAATATCCTAGCATACACTTAGCAAATTGGTTTTGGGCTTTTGAACATCCTTCATGCATAATATCACATATCATACACCATCAATTAATTATCATAATAATCAATTGATCAAATATTATATATCTTGGTCCAATCACTACCACCACAATTATAAAATAAATTAACAAAATAAACAAACATCTTTGTTTACTTTCCAATTAATTTATTTATAACCGATTTTCTTGTAAATCACAATTTACTATAAATAATCAAAGTCACACTTTAACTATTTATTTTATGAGAAAAAACATACATTATAAAAATTGAATTTTTCATAAAAATATCAACTATATCTTAACAACTTAGGGCCCATAACACTTCGATATCCCAAAACACCTTTTGGAAATCTAAGTCGTCATAGTCGCTCCCAAAGCACCGTCGCTGGATTCCGGCCAACAAAAAATATATTTTTTTTATTAAAAAACGTGCTACCCCAAACTTCCTGAGATGGGCAGCCCCTTATTTTATAAAAAAAATTCAAAACAGCCCCAAAATTAACAGATTTTGATTTTCTCATGTGGTTAGTAATTTATCTCAATATAATATTCAACAAATGCTACACAAAAGAGTAACCTAGTCTCTGATACCACTGTTGGGGATCGGTTAACTCGTGTTCGGATACGCAGCGGAAATTTAAAATTTTTATCAAAAGAAAAAACGAGCACTTGTGTAGAATTCAAAATCAACAAACATCCATAGGGTGTTTTAGAAGATTTTACCTATCAATCTCAAAAGATTGATTTATGGCTCCAACTAAGTTATAAATAACTTAGCTCTTAAAATGGTAGACCCAAGCTACAAGCTTCCAAGAGCACACCTTCATTGAGATATTGCTTGACATTTCTCCCAAAATCAAAAGACAAAAATATTGGAGAATGCTTGGGAGGGTTCGGCCATGCCTTTTTCTCCCAAGTAAAAAAATAAAAAAAAATGGAGAGAATGAATAATGAAGGGGACGACCATATATGGTTTTTGTGGAGAGGGAATATTTATCATGGTCAAGGATAATATATACAATTAAACCATGCATGGAAAAATGCAAGACTTGCATGAAAAATTGCATCCATTCTTCCAACCCTTCAAATTCCCTCACACATATATTTTATATGTATATATGTATGTCAAATATATATAAATATATATACATGACTTTTGAACTTAATATTTAATTAAATATTAAACTTAAACTCATTTAAGTTTAAATAATTAATTAAATCTAACTTGAACTCATTCAAGTTCATTAGTATATAATTATTCAACACTATATCGATTTGAGCTCTACAAGACTCAATAGTGTTTAATTAATCCAATACTTGAATTAATTTAATTGTTTGTACACTACAAAATCTATTAGTGTTAAATTAATTCAACTCTTGAATTAATTTAATTAAGTTCATAATAATAGTTTAGAAAATCACCATTTTCACAAATTAATTATTATTCAAGTCAAATTTTAATTTTGGAACACATTCACAAATTAAATGTTACTTTTCCCTTTATTCTCCATTAGAAGTCATACTTCTAATTTATATTACTTATAAACTCCTTTATAAGTTGTTCAACAAATTGAACCAATTTTATTCTCCAGTAAAAGTCATACTTTTACTTTATCTTACTTATAAACTCCTTTATAAGTTTTTCAACACATTGAACTGATTATAATCTCAAAGAGATCTTGAAAGCTAGTACTTGTGTGACCCTCAATGGTTCATTGATACAACTAGCAATGGGTTCACATCTCCATGTGTTTCGGGATCAACAAGTCCCTTATGTAAGAATACCCTATATAGCTCCATTCTTATTAATCAACCCCTTGATAATAAGAACGTCAGAAAACTCAAGTCTGATAGTACCCAACCAGTCATGTTAAAAGTCTAGAAGCATTGCTTACATGACTCCCTAGGTATCAAATGATAGTGCCTGCAAGAACCAATCAATTATGGTTAACGTACAGTACGGTCCCTTCAACTCATATATCCCGACCGATTCGACAACCATTGATTAATCAAGAGTTGTCAATGAATTGATAACTACTGTATCATGCCGTAGTTGCATCGAAGGTGTAATTCAAGAAACTCTTTCTTAATTACCACCTACTCTGATCAGAGATTTCAAGCTACATATGCATGAGAACACATAGGATATCCATACCCGTAGGTAAGCGGTGAATCCCCGACTACAATGCTTCAACTCCTATATGTTTTGTCACAACACCCAACATTGCCACCTAATGACCCCAGATGAGTTGGTAAACAAGTCAAAGTGAAGCACAAGCATATAGAGTCTCCATGTTGTCCCGGGTCATAAGGACTAATGGTGTACAACCATAAACTAGGACTTCTCCACTCGATAAGTGAGAACCACTTGGAAAGTCCTTTAGGGAGGGTTGTTCAGTGCACTCTACAAGGAGCACCTATTTGCATGTTTGGACATCTCCATGTCCCCTACCAATGAAACATGGTACTCATATCGCAAATACTAGTCTCAAGCTCGAGCGGCCTTTATCCTTCTTCATGGCGGCTGAATTGACTAGGAACAGTTTAGAATATACAGTATTCCAAATATGAGTTTCATGATAGTCATCACATGACCATCTCATATTCTTTCTACTATTTGTATAATCAAAGGCTTTATCTATGCAGCTAGCATGGGTATATAGATAAAGATATGTCAAATTAAACAATGTCAAATATTAATAAAATAAAGATTGTCATATAAGAGTTCTCTCAAGGACCATCGACCAACACTTGGCTCGACGGGCACCTGCTCTAACACAAACAAGTCATCAATACGAGGTAAAGGATACTTGTTCTTCACAGTAACTTGATTCAGCTGTCGATAGTCAATGCATAGCCGCATAGACCCATCCTTCTTCTTCACAAAGAGAACAGGAGCTCCCCAAGGAGATACACTGGGATGAATGTACCCCTTGTCCAAAATATTCTGTAATTGATTCTTCAACTCTCGCATCTCTGATGGAGCCAGACGATATGGTGCTCGAGAAATAGGAGAAGTACCCGACATAAACTCTATGCCAAACTTGACTTCTCTAGCAGGAGGAAAACCTGGAATCTCATATGGAAATACCTCTGGGAATTCATTCACAATCGGAATATTCTCTATCCCAACTCTCTCAGCGGACAAATCAAGTGCATAGATGAGGTAACCTTCCCCGCTAGACTCTAGAGCTCGATGGGCTCTCAAAGCTGAAACCAACGGCATCGGGGGTCGCGCTCCCTCACCATAGAAAAACCAGCTATCACTCCCATCCGGATGAAAGCGTACTAATCTCTGATAGCGGTCCACTGAAGCTCAATAGGTAGTCAACATGTCTATCCCCAGTATACAATCGAAGTCATCCATCGCAAGAGCCATGAGATTCGCTATCAGAATGTTCCCTTCGAACTCTAAAGGGCAACCCATCACTAGACGCTTAGCCAAAGCAGATTGACCCGTCGGAGTAGAAACAGAAACTACTACCTCTAGTGCAATGCATGGTAACTTATGCCTCTTAACAAAACGTGCAGAAATGAAGGAATGAGATGAACCAGTATCAATAAGTACAAGAGCAGGTATGCCAAATAATAGATATGTACCTGCGATGACCTTCTCATTCTCCTCCATTGCCTGATCGTGCCTCAAGGCAAACACCTGGACAGAAGTCTGCAGCTTCAAATGATAACTCCCAGCAGACTGTCCCTGTGACCTCTACTGAATGGTAGCCTGAGAACCCGATCCTGAATCAGAACCTGATTCGCCTCTTCCAGCTAATGGACAATCCCTCCGGAGATGACCAACCTCTCCACATTGAAAACATGCCCCAGAAGCTTTACGGCATCTATCTGTCGGATGGTTCTTCCGCAATGGTCGCACTTCTCCTTCTTCCCAAAACGAACAACACCACCGGAACCAGAGGAAGAGGAAGTAGATTCGGACTTCTTGAAAGACTGAGCACGGGGGACCCAAAGAACTCGCAGGCCTAGACTGGGAAAAAGACCTGTTACGCCGAATACTATCCTCTGTCTGGTGACAACGGCTCACCAAGCCCTCATAATTCATATCGTCACCAACCGCCACTCGACCATGAATCTCTGGGTTAAGACCCTGAAGGAACAGATAGTACTTCATCTCGAAACTATCAGCAATCTCAGGGCAATAGGATAACAGATCAAAGAACTTCTGCTGATACTCGTCAATCGTCATAGATCCCTAACGCAAACTGAATAACTCGCCCGCCTTTGCCTGATGTAGTGCAGGAGGAAAATACAGCTTCTGAAAAGCTGTGCAGAACTCGGCCCAAGTGGCAACTCCTCTTGCCGCAACGAATGGTCCAGAAGTGAACCTCCACCACTTACGGGCTCGCCCATCCAGAAGATAACAAAGAGTCTCCATCTGCTGCTCCTCAGTACAGTGAAATGTCTGAAAACAAGTCTCCATGCGATCTAGCCAATTCTCCGCATCTTCCGGAGTCTCGCCTCCGACCAAGGGCTTAGAACCCATCTGTAAGAACCGGCGCACACTGAAATGGTGATCATCATGACAACGATGATGGAGTTCCCGACGATGCTCCCGATCACCATCGCCCAACGTCCACCTATAATGCCATGGCTACTCTGATCATCGCGATCCGCCATCTACAAAATTACCTCGCGGTTATATTATGCAGAATCTAAATCCCAAGAATACTATGCATGCTTTGATACCATAAATTTAGTGAGCCTTACTGAGATCACCTACTAATTTGAAACTTAGGCATGCAATTAACTTAATTTAAACAATAAGCCAAAATAAACTGCGGAAGCAATAAACATAATAAAATCCCAAGGACAGGAATCTGCAATATCCAAATAATAATACAACCAAATCGCATACTGTATCAACCCAATAAAATAGAATAAAACCGTAGGCGAAGCTACAGCTGGCCAACCACTGCCTAGCTTATCTTGGATCCACCCGCCTCATCCAATTGCAAACCTTACCCATGGAATAGGGTGTCCAGATACACAAAGTACGAGACATGAGCATAAAACGCTCAGCACAAGAGTATGAGTATACATGCATGCAAGTGTACCATCAACTGACTATAGGTCAAGGAACAGATGACAAAGAAATACCGGGCCCTGGTATGTAGCACGATGTGTCGTCGCTTCAGGAGGTGGCTCACATACCAAAATACAAGTGGATACTCCGGACCCAAATCGATGGAAGTCCATCCACTAACAGGATAGGGTAAAACCCTACTAACAAACATCTCAAACAAGATAGCTCAATATGTAAATGAATGCAGCATTAAATCATGTCATATAAATCATGCAGTCACATAATACATGCATAATCAGTCAGGATATCTCGAACAGTACTTTCGTACCTCAATTATTAGGCAAGCTCTACTAGCTCTAGGTCCACGCCTATAATCCGCACTACACTGCCAAATGATACTAATATCATTATATTGCTCTAAAAGCTTTAACTAAGCTATTGCATACTCCTAAATATTTCTAGGAAGAAAAAGCTATACCTGCGTCCGTCGTCAGCCCGTTACTGTCGCTTGCCTCAAAACTAGGCCACAGCTCTGCTACGACGCCTGGATCGCTATGCCACTTTTGGATTCCCAATGGGACGCCTAGAATTCCCTAGAACTAAGCAAGAAGACTAAGGAGTCGAGAGAAGAGAGGTGATTGGTGCGTCTGAATCTCGGCACCCCTATTTATAGACATCGAACGGAACGTCTGTTCCTCCATCGTTGCGTCCGTTCGCCATTGTTGCGTCTGTTCAACGAACGTTGCGTACGTTGGTCACTTCATGTGCGTAATCAATGACGTATTCTTGCTGGCACGAACGTTGCGTCCTATCCTAGGACGTATCGTCCGTTCCACCTGACCCTCTGGACTATTTCTGATCATTTTGGGTCTATTTCCGGACTCCGCTAATCCATTAAGAGTTCCCTTAATCACGTTTAACTTAAACGAACATGATTTAATGGACTGATTAACATTGATCACTAATTTCGGGTACGAGCTACTACATTATCACAATGGACTTTGTGACTCATTTTCCAGTATTCTCAAGGAATTGTGATATTATATGGGTTGTATTGGATCGACTCACCAAGTCAGTGTATTCCTTTCTGTATAATAGAGATTATACCATATACAGTATGGTTATTTTGTACACTCATGGGATTGTGTGTTTCCATAAAGTTCCTGAAAACATAGACAATTATTGAGACCTCATATTTATTTCCAGATTCTGGGGGAGATTTCAGTGTGATTTAAGTACTACATTGAGTTAAGTACAGTTACCACACAGAGATTGATGGGCAGTCAGAGCACACTATTCATAATTTTAAAAGGATATGTTGCAAGCTTGCGCTATGGATTTTGATCCAGCATGGCAAGATTAGTTGCCATATATCGAATTTGCGTACAAAAAAACAGTTATCATTACAGTATTTACATGACATCATTTGAGGCATTGTATGGGAAAAGATGTTGTATTCCAATGTTCTAGGAAGAAGTAAGGGCGGCAAGTAGAAGGACTTGAGTTAGTCCAATAGACTACTGATATTGTTGGAAACAGATTTGGCATATATAAAGACATATGCGAGCAGAGTATACAGAGATATTTTGATCAGTTTTTTTATGTGTATAATGTTCAGAATAGAATGAATTAATATTACAAGTTTATTTCAGTACTTAAGATTGATTTCGAGGAGGAAAATATCTTAAGTGGGGAAAAATGTAGTAACCCAGTTCCATTTTACAAGATTAAATGGTTAAACATGTTTAGAATTAATAAAACATGATTAAGAAATTTTTATTATAATAAATGAACCAAGAAATTGGATCCAGAATGTCCAAAAATGGTTAAAACAATTTTGGGTCTGGGTAGTTCGGAAGGTCCAAACTATATAACCTAAGAGGGTTTGGAGGTTTTGAAGGGATCGGAACAAGCAAAGTGGTTCGGAAGTTACGGGACGATCGGAACGTCGGAAGTGAGATCTGGGCTTCCGACCGAATCACCTGTAACGTGGCGATGATGCTTGAACACATAGCTACATGCATGAGAACAGAACTTCCGAAGTGTAGATCGGAGCTTCCGATTGTGGCCGTTTGCAACGTGGCATGCATGCGAAGATTGGAGCTTCCGATCTTCGTTTATAAATAAGGGGTCTGAATTTCAGATTCTTGCACCAATTTCACAAGATCTTCTCTCATCTCTTAGGCTATTTTAGGGGTTTCTAGCAATATAGTAGTGGTTTGGGCCTTGATGAGGCGCCTCCGGGGTCTTAGCGGAGTGGTGCCCAAGTTCTGGGACAATCGACATCAGCGGGTTGACGACGAACGAAGGTATAGCTCTAACTCCTTATAGATAGTAGAGAATATGCAATAGCTTAGTTAAGGCTTTTATAGCAAGATTATAATGCATGGTTATTCTGCAATTGTAGTGCTGGACTGTAGATGCATGGACATCTAGGAATATTATTGAGGTACGTAAGTACTGACTGAGATAGACAGCGGATTTGCATGCTTATGTGTTGCATATTATATGACATGAAGCATGTTACTGTTTGAAATATTATGTTGCATGTGCATTCATATTGAGCTTTGATCTCCTTAGAGATAAGTCAGTGTTATAGGGTGCTCAGCCCTTGTTTTGATGTTTTCACACTGAGAGTCACAGTGACCAATGGTTCGAGCGGGCTCTAGTGATCTAGGGGATATTTTTTTTGGTCCACGTTTGGTTAGGAGTGAGTGGTCGCATCCAATGGTTTGATTTTCTGAGATTACAGCTCACATCTTAGGCGTCAGACTGAGTAGATTCTGATTTGTCTACCCAAATATGATACTCGTTCATTGGTAACGCTAGTCGCTTTGTGCCCAAATTACCTGTGGGGACCTTGGGTTGCTAATCTCATCTTAGGGCAACTAATGATTAATTAAACAATTAATCAAACAATTAAGAGTAATAAACCAAGATCAGAAATTTTTTATTTTTTTTTATTCCCGAAGCCTCGCTCGATCGGGCAAAATCAGCCGATCGAGCGAGCCATAAAATAAAGCTCTCGGGTTCCAGTTTTTCAAGTCCGCGCTCGATCGGTAACTTTCATCCGATCGAGCGCGCTCAAAAACTCAATTCTCTGTTTTGCATACTTACAAGCCGCGCTCGATCGGTCGTACTCGTGCGCTCGAGCGGGCTTCAATTTCAAAAAATTCTGCAGACTTTTATTTGCTGTCAAATCATGCATATTCAATCCAAATCGTCTCAAATCAATATAAAACATGATTGAATAATTCCCAAACATGCATATATACATACAACTAAGTTTCAAGCATAATATACTAGCGTCTATAACTTCTACTAGATCACAAACTAATTAAAAGCATGAGATTACACAACTTGTTCAAAAGTTCTTGCAACATATCATGCTAAAGTATTCTATCATGCTTGCCATACTTCTGAGCACATCTACAACCCGAGTCCTCACGTACTAGACTCTCTCTCCCAGCTGTCAATGACGTTGATGACTAGCTTCTGCCCCATCTGTTCTCATGCACACATACAAAACAAGACAACAGCCGGATAACCTCCGGTGAGAATACAATCTCAGTATAACCAACACATAGAAAGCGTTAAATAAATCATATCAACTCTATTTAAACTCGACTCAACAAATAGAGTAAATTAACGCTTCGAATAAGAACTGATTCATATAACTTCGATGCCATCAAGATTCATAAATGATCTTGACATGGATATTCATCTATCGTAGCCATCCCGGCTAGAAAATAAGGTTAACCGCAACCTTGGCATAGAATCAATTCAATATACTATCATATCTACTCAAATTCAAAGATCCACTAGCTGAGATGGATCGACAACATCAAACATAAATCAAAACATAACAAGTATTTGATTTTTGCGGGCCAACTCAAGAATAGTTTTTCTTGAGTTTTAAAGTCCCTAACTCGCGATGTCGTCATTATACCTTCGTATATCTCAGTTCTGAACACTTCAATCTGCAACAATCATAACATATATATCAAACTTCATTCAACTCAATCATCTCAGAAACAAATCAACGCCATCAACAAGTCGTCAATCAATCGCATTTCAAACCTCAATCAAACTTCTTCAGTTCAAATTTGATGTCTTGAGTCGTTGGCCTTCCAAACTCAACTAAAACTGAAGAATAAAATTGCTATAAGATCAATAACATCCAGATAAAAACTTCAGCTGAGATATAGACTATCAAAACAGTCTAAAAACTCGATTCAACGGTGTAGCGATTGAAAATCGGTAACCGACAAAATATCGAAATCAATTCTATTTTCAAAGCCCTTCATATGTGCATCTATCTCAATAAATCATCATTCAAATCATCCTAACATCAACTATAAACTTCAAATCATAACTGAATTCAAGATTAAGAACAAATAGGATAAACTCTTCGATCCGGTTTCGAATATAGAACTGCATATACGTCGATAAACATGATCAAGAACTCAGAATCTGATATCTGTCATCTTCGAGCTTCAAACCATGCTGAAAGATATAAAAACTTACACTAGATTGAATCCCTTGTCATAAGGATTCCAGAACACTTTACGGAATCGAAATCAGATAACCGGTTCAAAAGTTATAAAGATTTGAAGATCATGAATTCAAAGAAATGACAAGAATTTCGGATGCTCTATTAAAAGTTCTGAATTGAACTATGAATTACACGTATCACATATAATTAATATCATAAAATTGGATAACTTCAATACAAATTGAAATTTAGTCCCTCGTGTTTCAGAAATTGCAATTCAGTCCTCAGCCCTCTTTTTAATTCAATTTCAATCCTAAATAATTTAAGAATATTAGAATTTAAATCAAAACTCTAAATATTCTCAAATTAAATATACTCGGATTAAAATTAAATAAATTCGGATTAATATTAATTAATCTCGGGCCTTACATTTCTCCCCCACTAAGACATGAGTTCGTCCTCGAATTCATAAATAGTATAGATATGCAGTCGGTATACTCATAAGAATAAGGATAACAGAAAACTGAATAAGAACTCACATCAGTGGAATAGATAAGGAAATCTCTGTCTCATGTCATCTTCAACTTCCCACGTCGCTTCTTTAACTCCATGTCTATTCCATTGAATCTTCACCAATGGAATGGTTTTTGTTCGGAGTTTCTTTTCCTTCCTATCGAGCATCTGAATCGGTTGCTCGAAATAGCTAAGAGTTGCATCCAATTCAACTTCATCAGATCGAATCACATGAGACAAATCAGATATATAATTCTTCAACATCGATACATGAAAGACATCATGTATTCCAGATAAAGACATAGGCAGAGCGAGTCGATAAGCAAGATTGCCTATCTTCTCAAGAATCTCGTACGGCCCAATATATCGCGGAGATAACTTTCCTCATTTGCCGAATCGGACTGTGCCCCTGAACGGTGAAATCTTCAGAAACACTCTATCTACTCGATCAAAGGATAACGGTCGTCATCGTACATTCGCATATCTATTTTGTCTGTGATGTGCGGTTCTCATTCTTTGCTGTATCAGCTTCACTTTCTCAGTCATCTGTCTGATCAAATCTGGCCCTAATTCAGGTACCTCAGAAACATCATCCCAATATAGTAGCGATCGGTACTTCTTCCCATATAACGCTTCAAAAGGAGCCATCTCTATACTTGTCTGATAACTGTTATAAGAAAATTCCACGAGTGGTATAGAATCTTGCCATGTAGTACCAAAATCAAGTACTACTGCTCTCAGCATATCCTCAAGCGTCTGAATAGTTTATTCAGATTGACCGTCAGTTTGAGGATGGTAAGCAGTACTCAAATGTAATCGCGTACCTAGAGCTTCCTGTAGGCTATGCCAAAAGTGCGAAGTAAATCTAGGATCTCGATCAGATACAATCGACTTTGGCACACCATGTAGTCTTACCACTTCTCTAATATAGAGATCTGCCATTTGGTCATGACGATAAGTCATTCGGTAGGGAATAAAGCACGCAGATTTCGTCAATCTGTCAATGATCACCCAAATAGCATCAAATCCTTGGGATGATCGTGGCAATTTTGTCACAAAGTCCATGGAAATGTAGTCCCATTTCCATTCAGGAATAGACAAACTCTGTAATAAGCCACATGGTTTTTTCCTTTCAGCCTTCACCTGTTGGCAATTTAAACACTTTGAAACAAATTTAGTCACATCAGACTTCATTTGTTTCCACCAGTACTGATTTTTCAAATCATTGTACATTTTCCTGCCTCCAGGGTGAATACTGAATCGACTACAATGAGCTTCCTTCAAAATATTCTGTCTCAATTCTGAAAGATCGGAAACAACAATTCGGTTATTAACATACAAGATATCATCATCACTAACCTTGTACTCAGACTGATGTCCTGATCTGATCATTTCAATCGACCTCTGAACATTCAAATCAGATTTCTGCGCTTCTTTGATTCGAATCAACAGTTCTAGCTCAGCACTAATAGCACAAATTCTCATCGGTCTCCTATCTGTCTCAAATATATATCCAGAAATACAGCAATCTTCAATCAAATTAGATACACCTATAGTAGACAAGGATAGAGCACATACCTTTCTACTCAGGGCATCTGCCGCTGAATTCGATTTCCCTGGATAATATTTGATTTCACAATCAAAATCTTTCAATAAATCAAGCCATCTTCTTTGTCTCATATTCAATTCAGATTGTGAAAACAGATACTTCAAACTCTTGTGATCAGAAAAGATTTCAAACTTTTCACCATATAGATAATGTCTCCAGATCTTCAATGCAAAGACAATCGCTGCCAATTGAAGATCATGAATTGGATATCTGACTTCATGTGGTTTCAATTGTCGAGAAGCATAAGCGACAACATGTCCTTTCTGCATCAAAATAAATCCCAAACCTTGGTGAGAAGCATCGCAATAAACAACAAAATCACCAGTACCTGAAGGGATTGTCAAGACTGGTGTTGTAGTCAATCTTTTCTTCAGCTCAAGAAAACTAGATTCACATTCTTCTGACCACACAGCGGTGCATTTTTCTGTGTAAGCTATGTAATAGGCTTTGCAATAGACGAGAAGTCTCGAATAAATCGACGATAATATCCTGCCAAGCCCATGAAACTTCTGATTTCTGGCACAGATGTCGGTCTCTGCCAACTGATCACAGCTTCTACCTTACTCGGATCAACCGAAATTCCATCTCCTGAAATTATATGGCCAAGAAACACAACTTTCTGCAACCAAAACTCACATTTGGATAACTTGGCATACAATTTCTCTTCTCTTAATGTTCTCAGTACAATTCGGAGATGATTAACATTTTCACACAGATTCTTAGAGTATATTTAAATATCATCAATAAAGATAATCATAAAGTCATCTAAATATCTTTGAAATACTCTATTCATCAATCACATAAAAACTGCCGGTGCATTCATTAGACCAAAAGGCATGACTATGAATTCATAATGGCCTTACCTGGTTCTAAATACAGTTTTAGGAATGTCCTCGTCTTTAACCCTTAACTGATGATAACCGGATCGTAGATCAATCTTTGAATATACCGACGATTCCTTCAATTGATCAAATAAATCATCGATACGAGGTAAAGGATAACGATTCTTTACCGTTGCTTTGTTCAATTGCCGGTAGTCAATACATAATCTCATCGATCCGTCCTTCTTTCTAACAAACAGTACCGGAGTACCCCATGGGGAAACACTCGGTCTAATATATCCCTTGGCCAACAAATCTTCGAGTTGGTCTTTAGTTCTTTCAATTCAATCGGTGTCATTCGGTAAGGTGCTTTCGATATCGGCTATGTACCTGGCATCAATTCAATACCAAATTCCACCTCTCTGTATGGTGGCAATCCTGGAATCTCATCAGGTAATACATCTGCAAACTCATTCACCACTAGTAGATCAGTCAATTTTGGACTAGTCTTCAGTACATCAACTGCATAGATAAAAAATCCCTCTGCTCCCTTCTGTAACAAATCAGTCATAGCAATAACAGATATCAAGGGAATTTTAGATCTAGCACCTTTACCATAAAATTTCCATTCGTCAACCATCACTGGTCTGAACCTTACTATCTTCTAAAAACAGTCAACTGTTGCTCTGTACTTGGTTAGCATATCAGTACCGATTATACAGTCAAAATCAGATAAACCAAGAACGATACAATCAAGCTCAACTTCATTACCTTCGTACTGTAGTACACAGTTTCTAACAGACTTCACTGATACTATACCTTTTCCCAACGGTGAAGATATAGACACTACGGTAGTTAATGACTCAACTGGCAATGTGAAACGTCTAGACCTTCTTAAAACTTAAATGCGGAATTTTTTTTTTAAATAATAACAATACATATATGCCCATACATATATGTATCACATTTAAAATAAAATACTACTTCTTAGTAGTAACTTAAATAAAAACAAACAAACAAATAATTAAAAAGGGTTTCATGCATGAAACAAAATTAGTAAATAATACATGTTTGAAACTCTCATATGGGGAAATAATAAAATAGAAATATGCAACTTGTTTTAAAAACTCAACGTCATAAAAATAAATATATCTTAAAACATCATCTAAAAACTGCAACGGTCACGGGGCCACTGTTCCGTGAGCTCATACATCCTCACCACCGGTAGAAGCTACATAAAAGTCATCTGTCTCACCTGCACCATATAAGCGTAGTGAGCCTAGGAGCTCAACATGTCTAAACTTGAATATCAAGGTTTAAAATAATGCATCACATAATCATAATAATACATATACATGATACATGAGCATGCATGGAAACATTTTATTTCATAACATAAATGCTGAAACATAAATCTTAAGCATAAACATCATCTTTCTTCATCATACATAACATAGTTGAGCAAGGTATTTTTGAAATAGTCTATGGTCCTATCCGTAAGTGTGACGCTTATCTGTGTCGACTGATCAGTCTCCTGAACCAACGTACGTGGCGGTGATAAATCACCTCCTATGGTAGTAAACTACCGCATAAATCATATATCATATGGTGGATAACCACCCTTATGTCACACTACTTCAATTTCCATCAAGAAAATATTTTATTGCTCAACTCATACATAATCATAATCATATCATATAAAATTTCATGAATGCATGCACTGAAAATTTGTCCGGAATATATATTTAATTGATTTTTCATAGTAAATATACTTATACTTAAAATATAAAATTCATGCTTAAAAATAATTAAATATATATTCCGGACTTAGTTATTTTTCATGGATTGGTCCAGACTGTTGGTCTCTCTACTAACCCCTTAACTGACTTAAAGCACATTAACTAACTTAACCCCATAATTAATAAATAATTTTAAAAATTATAATTTTTTTTACTAAAATAAAATACTTAAATGTTATTGGGCTTAAATAAAAATATTTAGGCCCATTAACTAATTAATTAGTAAAAGTTCATTGACTTGCCCATAAAATCACTGACTGACCCAAAAATTTCTATGGGCCCACGATCCCATAAAAATCATTGGGCTAACTTAAAAATAATTTTGAATGCCCAAATAAAATTATTTGGAAGCCCAAATAATTTTATTTTAATTAATTGGCCCAAAAACCAATTAAAACATAAAATACTTAAAAATAAAATTACTTGAGCGCGGCCCACCTAACCCAGACCCGGACCACCCAGACCTGACCCACTACCCTACAGACCCTACCCGGACCACCCGGACCCGACCTTGCCCAAACCCAGCCCCAACCCGACCACCCCCTTCCTTCCCCTTCTCGGCTGGGCGAGCAGCTCCAGGAGAAGCCGTCGGCCGCCCTTCTCCGGCCACCACCGGCCGGAGCACCATAACCTAACACTAGCCCACTTCCAGGCGCTTTCATCAAGCCAAGAACAAACCCAAACCATGGCCTGTACCGCCCACACAAACCTCTGCAAGACAGCCCATTCCCAGCTCGCGCGCAGACATGAGCAGCGGCAGTAACTTCGATTGTGCGGCTTGCTCAGACCACCAATGACCCTAAAACCACTTCCTAGACCTAGCCAACATCCATACGGTTCTAACCCAACAAATCACGCACAAATCCATGGCCTGAGGAAGGTGAACGACCCCTCTTTTCCCAAAGCCCTAACCTACGCGTCTGTGTGCATCAGAAGTGAATAGCTTTGTTTCCAGCCTATGACACCTTAAAAATCTGAACCAACTCGACCCTAAGGCACCCTAGGACCCCTCTGACTCGAGCCCTCATGTAAGGCCCAAAAGTATTAAATGATTAATTATGGGATTTGAGAATTAAATTCCATATTATGGGCTAATATTGATTTGAGAAGTTATGAAAATGATAGATTTAATTTCCGAGCCGAAAATATTTAATTTGAGAATTTACGGATTTTGAGAATTAAATTCCAAGAATTCTTAAATTAAAAGAATAAATATTCGATTTGAATATTTATGAGATTTAAGATTGAATTCCATGTTTCTGGAATTAAAGAAGATGAATTTTGAAGATATAACCTGATCAGGGACTGATTTGCAAATATCGAAGTTGCAAGGGCTAAAGTGCAAATGGTCAGGATTATTTAATTAATCCGAATTTATTTAATTTTATTCCGAGTATATTTAATTTGAGAATATTTAGAGTTTTGATTTAAATTCTAATATTCTTAAATTATTTTGGATTGAAATTGAATTAAAATGAAGGCCGAGGACTGAATTGTCATATATGGAAAGTTCAGGGACTAAGTTGCAATTTGTGAATACATATTCGATTTTAGTCTATTAATCAGCGTTTTACGTGTAAGAAGGGAGAAGGAATTCAGAAAAGAAACAGGGGAGCCGAGTTCATCTTATTTTCTTTGCTTTCGATTGTTTCAAAACCCCATAACTTTTGATCCGCTCGTCCGATTTCAATTCCAAAAGATGTTCTGGAATCCTTGTGACGAGGCCTTCGAATTGATGTAAGTATTTTGATGTCTCTTATATGTTTTGAAGAACGAAATGGGCAGAGATCAGATATGGATGTTATGAATATGTTTTTCACCGTTCACATATATCGATATCGAAACCGGATCAAAGATTGTTTATGGAATGAACTTGTTATGCGTTTCCAGTTCTGTTCAAACCTTTATATACCTCTGAGTTGCTGGTTTAATGATATATTTTAGCTGATATGAAGGATATATATATCGTGTTCTTGAGTTTATACATCTTGTATGCTTGAAACCGGATCGAAGGACAAGCGACGTATGGGTTTATGATGATTTTCAGGAAGTAGTTCGAATGTATAGATTCTGATCTTACTGAATTTCGTGGGTTTCATGCTGATATAGTTGTGATATATGGTGTATTAGATGGTGGGATCAATCTAGATATAGTTTGGATTACCGAATGTTCACCGTTACGTCGTCGAGTCACGATTTGGAAAGTGTTCGAGTCTAGATTGGGTGAGCTGATTAGTGTTTGAGTTCTTGATGATATAATGGCTTATGAACACTTTATTTCAGATTAGAAGGGAAGTTTATTGACTCGAGAACCTGGCCTTTGTCGAAGGAAGAAGTGAAGGTTTGGAAATGACTTGATTGAAGATGTATTGATATTTTGATGCGATTCTGATATGATGAAATTGAACGAAGTTTGATATATTTGTTTTGATGATTATGTTCAGATTTGAAGTATTCAGGACAGATGATATACGAAGGTATAATGACGACATCGAGAGTCAGGAAGTTTGAAACTCGAGAACGATTCTTCTTGAGTTCTTCCGCCAAAATCACATACGTAATTATTGCTTTGATTTGATTTTGATGTTGTCGATCCATCACAGGTAGTGGATCTTTAATTTTGAGTCGATATGATTTTGATATGATGATGATACGAATTGATTCTGTACCAAGGTCGGAGGATGACTTTATTTGATTATACCAAGGTCGGAGGACGACTTTATTTTCTTATACCAAGGTCGGAGGATGACTTTATTCGAATCCGGAATGATTTTGATAAATGGATATCCATGTCAAGATCGGATACGATTCTTGATGGCAACGATGTTTTATGAATCAATTCTTTATTGACAGAAGCGTTAGTTACTCTATATGTTGAGTCGAATTGAGATAGAGTTGATATGATTTATTTAACGCTTTATATATGTTGCTTATGCTGAGATTGTTTTCTCACCGGAGTTTATCCGGCTGTTGTTTTGTTTTGTATGTGTGCATCACAACAGGTGGGGCAGGAGCTAGTCTGAGATGACATTGATAGCTCGGGAGCGAGACTTAGCAAGTGTGGACTCGGGTTTTAAGAGAAAGAATGGTAGTTTGATAGCCTTGATTTTTCTATGAAACTTGAGACTTAGAAGCTCACATGTGAAGATTTAGTGTAGCTTATTGTTTCATGCTTCTATGCTATCTATTTAATGTAATAACATTAATATTTGATGCTTGAGCATGGCTATATGTATATATGCATGTTTTGAGATATTATAACATGTTTATGATCGATTTTTAATGAAGATTCTTGCCATTGTTCTGAGTTTTGACAGCAAAGTGTGATCTGAACTTTCTCTGGAAACCATGCTCGCTCGATCGGAGATTTTTGACGAATCGAGCGAGGCTTGTTATGTATGAGCAGAAACGAGAAAAATGCATGCTCGCTCGATCGGCGATTTTTGCCGGATCGAGCGAGACCTTGTTATGTGCAGACCGAGAGTTGACCTATGGAGCTCGCTCGATCGGATGTTTTTCACCGATCGAGCGAGGCTCCGATATTTTTAAAAAAAAAAATTTTAGCTCTTGGTTTGTATTATTTTTTATTGTTGATTAATTGTTGTATTAATCATTAATTGCCCTAAGATGAGATTAGTAACCCGAGGTCCTCACAACAGGTGGTATCAGAGCGTAAGTTTTTGGATTGAGAGAGAAGCTGAGCGGGGTAGATTGAGTCACATGCATGTATTGTATTGCATGATTATGCATTACTTGATTTGATAATTCGCTGATTTGATAAATTGCATTTGAGCATGATCTATCTTTGAAATTTACCTGCCTGATTTACTGATTTGTAAATTTTTGAAATTTTTTACCGTTTTGTGATATGATTTTACCGGGTGATGTAAGCACTCATAATTGAATAGAACAGTGTTCTTTGGGTGACGTAGGCACCCCAGACTGACAGAATAGTATGGCCAGACTGAACAGAATGGTATGGTCAGATTGAACAGAACATAACGGTATTACTCAGCTGAATGAAGTATCTCTGATTGAACAGAACAGAATATCAGCAAATGAATAGATGATGTTGTAGGTAACAGTTGGCTTGAAGAACTTGACTAGTTGTTCAAATATCGGAAAGATTCAGATGAATATCGGATCAGATTGATTGACTACCAACTTCGAAACCTAGCAACTAGCTGGTGGATTTTGATAAAGAAATGATAAGAAGGCAGAGGTATGTTGATTTTTGGTAAGTGCTTAGAACAGCATTTTGTTTATAGTTCTTTGCCACAACAGATAGAAATGATGAGAAAGAAAAATATACCCTCTTGAAGCTGAATATTTTGAATTTGGAGGAATGCCTTATTAGAATTGTCAAGCCTATTACAATTATTTGATTGTAAATGATAAAAAGCTCAAGATTGAGTGAATTATTTAATGGCTTGAATCAGCAGATTATGTCTGATAAATGTTGACGACTGAAACATTTTTTTTAAAAGACATAGTCCTGTTTAAGAGAATTGAAGCCGAATGATGAGTTAAGAGAATGTAATTGTAGACATGCAAGAGTATGTGAGATACTCACAACTTTATCTACAATTTTTATTCCAGAACAGATATGAAATGAATGATATGAAACTAAATCTCTAACTCTAGCGAATCGAGATGGATTAGTCTGATTCTAAATGCAGAGTATATTAGAAATTATTACACTTATTATGGAGAAAGATATCCAAACAAGCAGTGTAAAGAAAATTTAGGTATGTGTGTTAGAATCTGTTAGAAGAAACATAGATTCTAAGAAGATTCGAATGAAGAACAAATAGCAGAAGTATACAGAGGATCAGAATGAAATTGCACCTGATAATGAAATTTCAGGTAACAGAGTTATTTTGTTTTAATCTGTTTATTATTGGTGCAATAGATACATAATAGCTGAACGCTTATTATATGATCCCTTCTATATCAGAAAAGAGATTTTGTGAATTAAACTGAAGAATAGAACTATTGCTTCGATGAGCTGACACCGAACATTATATTGTTCATATGGGAATTATGTGGTTGCGATGCATGATAGATTATAAGACTATACCAAGTACTGATTAGTGATAGTTGTAGATTATTGAATCACTGGATTTTGTGATTTAATCAATCAGTATGATGATAAGAAGCGATAAAATTAGATCAACAAGAACATGATGTGCATATGAATATGATGATATGATATAGAATCTCGAATTAAGATTCTGTGATTTCGGGTTGTTATATGATGTTTGATTATAGAAATATTCCGAAATCAGTAAATTCGATGCACGAGATATGTTCAAGATCTAAATCAGCATTGATAGGTATGCCAATGAATAGAGATTACAGATATGTTGCAGTAAGATTTTTGACTTTAGTTAGGTTGTGAACTGGAAGTCACTATTGAACTGATGAATTGATGAATTTATGAATTACCGACTTGATGAGATTATGAATTGGATATTAATCTTGAGGTTTAGAAGATAGATGATGATATGACAATCGGTTACAGATGAGTCTTTTCTTTGATTATGCTGAATCGAATACATCAATTGGACATATAATTCTTGAATTATTTGATTTCGAGTGGCTCTCCTTGTTTTGTTCATAGAGCCTGAGTGATTTACTTATTCTGAGTTATGTGATGCAAGTGAGTTGTTTTCACTTTGCAGAGTTTGTTATCCAGAAGATTTGATTTTGGATGACCTTGATTGAGGGATTTTCTCAATATTGATTTATTTCTTTTGATTTTGAGAATTATTGATCCTTTGATGATATTTCAGCGTATTTTAAGATTGTGGCTCGTAACTGATAGAAGAATTGATTATGATCCATGATTTTTGGGTTAGATGATATGAATTGTCGGTATTTGGGGATAGGAATAAGGAATGAAATAGGCATCCGATGAATTGATTTCAGATTTCTGTGTCTTCTGGTTTAAATATTCAGATGAATATAACACCAATCAGAATGATTTTTCGATTGGAAGTAAGGCAGAATTGTTCAGAAGATGAAAGCAACACAGAAAGTAAATTGAAGTGATGAGAATTCAGGAAATAATGCCAGATTAAGATATGATTTGAAGCCTCAGATCCGAATGAATGAATTCTATTATGATGGATTCTTTGATTGTGCTTGATATTTCCGAAAAGAGATATCCGAATTTGAAAAATTGCACAATAATGAATTCAATATTCATTTGATAATTGTTTTATCAGAAGATAAAGCAAATATAAGTAACAGAATTAGTACGTTTTTTTAAAGTTAAACGTACAAAGAGTTTCTGATAAAGTTAAAGATCGTTGACCAGATGAGTTCAATGTTAGTTTGGAAACTCCAAACATTGAAACGAGATTATAATTTGAAAGAATATTTTGCAAAACCTACCGTAATGAAACAGTTTGATGAGGTAAACAGGTGGTAGTTATGAACAGTATGATGACCATTACTGTATACGATGATCTGTATGTATGATCAAGTCACTGAATTGTGATTAGATTTATTGTAAGATGAACGGTAAGCCACGAAATAATGTTTCAGATTGAAACATTGGGTTTACTATTAAATTTCAATACAGATGATCCGATGACTTTGAGTACTTTTTGAGGTAAATGTACAGTATATGATCCTTGAAGTAGAAGAATAGTCAGAGAAAGACGAATCAAATTTTCGAGAATGAAATTTTATCTGATATGATACTAATTATCAACAGCTCTGAATACTTTGAAATCTGTGAATACAGCATCTTTTCTATTAATGAATAGTTTGAATGGATTACTCAGTTTTTGCAGACTACACTGTATGAGTTGTGAATAACAGCTATCGATTCAGATCTGTAAAGAAGATTGAGATATGATGAAAGTACAGGAATGATTCAAATCTATTGTCAGAATTAAGACGTGGCATCGATTGATTGACTGATGTTCTAAGAGTTGGTTTCGATTGATGTATTATCTGAGTTGATTTTCCAGATATTGAGAATATTCTCAAAACTTCAATACCTGATTCGGTATTACTTGATTTTATATGTTGCCACTTGATGATTATAATTCCTGTAACAGCTATTGAGCCGATTTTGAGATAATGCTATTATGTTATGATGGAAAGAAATTTGATTTTATTTTGTTGAAATGATACTACTGAAGTATATGACATCAGATCAGACATGATTTGTCGATATCAGATCAGATTTGATTTGAGATACACAACGAATTTGACGATGAATCTGTATGGAATGAAAACGGAAAAGAAGAACCAGAATTAGTAATTGAATGATAGATATAAATTTTGAATCTGAGACTGATTAGGCAAGAGGAAAAGTTATTCGTGAAACATCATTCAATTCAGAATAGAGAAAAAGCAGAATTTAATCTACAGATTCAGAAAATGAAGTTGAATATTGAATTTCATTGAATAAGATATCAGATGGAATTGACGATGGAAAAGATTTATTCTTTCCAGCTTGATACAATGAAGCTGACTTGTTTCACGTATCTAAATTAAGGAAGTATTGAAAGATTCCTTCTGTGTACTTGAATCAGACAAGAGGACTAATGAAAAGATTCTGAGGTAAGTCAAATATTCGACAGATTCTTGATTTAGAATAGAAACAACTCAGAGAGAATTCTTTTCAGGACTTAGAGTACAACTGAACAGATTAGAGTTAAATGATTGAAGTGAGAATAACTTCAGATAATCATTCAGTCTATTTAGACTTGATATTTGACTTGACTACGATTTCGAGGACGAAATCATTTCTTAGAGGGGAGGAATTGTAAGGCCCAAAAATATTAAATGATTAATTATGGGAATTGAGAATTAAATTCCATATTATGGGCTAATATTGATTTGAGAAGTTATAAAAATGATAGATTTAATTTCCGAGCCGAAAATATTTAATTTGAGAATTTACGGCTTTTGAGAATTAAATTCCAAGAATTCTTAAATTAAAAGAATAAATATTCGATTTGAATATTTATGAGATTTAAGATTGAATTCCATGTTTCTGGAATTAAAGAAGATGAATTTTGAAGATCGGCCGATTATTAGAGAGAGAGAGGCTAGGGTTTCGAAATTTTTCTCTCAAAATTATGACCTGTTGTGTGTAATTTCTGTACTGCAATAACTTATTTATAATGCAGGCCACTAACAGCTTAGGGCCCATTAGTCATAAGTTGAGGCCCGACAAGCAAAGCCCGCATGTTCAGAAATTAATATAAAATTCATCGTGACTCCGATTGATAAACCGATTTCACCAACGTGCACAGAAACCATTTCTGCACATTTTAAAGTCAAGATAAATTTTCCTGAATCCGAATTCAGTGGTTTCCAAAAATGTCCATCCCTATGTCATTTTAGGAAATCCTACTCCCTTACTCTTAATTAAGAAGTCCAACTTCTTAGTTCATTAAATTTAACTATTTAAATTTAACTATCTCAACGGGGATTAAAACTCCATTACTCTGTGTGACCCTCAATGGTTCAGGGATACAGCTAGCCGTGGGCTCACAACTCCTTGTGACTCGGAACAACAATTTCCGACTTGCCCAACGAATCATGGTAAAGCGCCTAGCAACATCGCCCTATGATTCCCTAGGTATCACTGATAGTGCCTACAAGAACCAGTAGATTTTGGTTAGCGTACAGTACGGTCCCTTCATCCATATATCCCGATCGAATCAACAACCATTGGTATATCGAGAGTCGCTCAAGATTCGATAACTATGCAATACATCTTGAAGATCAAATTAGTGACATCGCATGTGCTTCTAAGAAACCATTTCTTAAATCACATCAAGTACTCTGGCCAGAGATTCGTCACACTAACATCTCCTCAGATCGCATAGGATATCCACACTCGCAAGTATGTGGTGAATCCTTGACAACAATGCATCGACTCCTATATGTGTTGTAACTGTACCCAATCTCGACACCTGATGACCCCAATAGAGTCGGTAAACGAGTCAAAGCACAGTACTAGCATATAGAGTCTCCATGATGTTTCAAGTAGTAAGGACTAATGGTGTACAACCAAAACCGCGGACTTCATCCACTCGATAAGTGATAACCACTTGGAAAGTCCGGATAGGGTAGTTCGATTATTCATCATATGAATATCCATTTGCATGCTTCGAACATCTCCATGTTCCCTACCAATGAAACGTGGTACTCTGCATCGCAAATGCTAGTCTCAAACTCAAGCGATCCTTATCCTTATTATCGGACGGCTCAATCGACTAGGAACGGTTTAGAATATACAGTGACTATAAGATGTGTTTCATGATAGACATCCCCATGTTCTACCACATCTTACATACACTATAGTATATTCAAGGTCTTTATCAAAACAACAATAGTATATCACAATATAACAATATGAAGAAAGATAAAGTCATTGCCATTAAAAGTGTAAATAATATTAAACAAAAGATTGTTTATACAAAAGAGTCATCAAAGCCTATAGCCACAAGTTGGCTCACTGGGCACCCACTCTTTCAATCTCCCACTTGCCCTATAGCCAACTAGTCATACTACGTAGACCCATTGCTTCGCGATGTTTGTCAAACAATGGTCCTGGCAAGGGCTTAGTAAGTGGATCAACGATATTGTCTGCAGAGGCCACTCGTTCGACAGTGATGTCTCCTCTTTCCACAATCTCCCGGATGATGTGGTATTTCCTCAGTACGTGTTTGTATCTTTGATGAGACCTTGGTTCCTTTGCTTGAGCAACGGCACCCGTGTTGTCACAGTACACCGGGACTGGACCAACAAATTCAGGAATGACGCCCAACTCTTGGACGAACTTCCTCATCCAAACGGCCTCTTTAGCAGCAGCTGATGCTGCAATGTATTTAGCCTCAGTGGTGGAATCCGCTGTGGTGTCCTGCTTGGAACTCTTCCAAGAGACAGCACCGCCATTGAGCATGAACACAAATACAGAGGTTGACTTCGAGTCATCCACGTCACTTTGGAAGCTAGAGTCGGTATAGCCTTCCAATTTCAGATCTCGTCCTCCATATACCATGAACATATTCTTAGTCCTTCTTAAGTACTTAAGAATGTCCTTCACGGCTTTCCAATGCATTTGACCAGGATTAGCCTGATATCTGCTCGTGACACTCAGAGCAAATGCTACATCCGGTCTGGTAGATATCATCCCATACATGATACTACCTATAGCTGACGCATATGGTACACATGTCATATTCTCTATCTCTTCATCAGTCTTGGGACACATAGACTTGGATAGAGAAACTCCATAAAACATGGGTAGATGTCCTCTCTTGGACCCATCCATTGAAAACCGTTTCAATATGGTGTCGATGTAGGTTGATTGAGTGAGTCCTATCATTCTCTTAGATCTATCTTTATAGATCTGTATCCCAAGAATGTAGGATGCCTCACCCAAATCCTTCATCGAGAATCTACCTGATAACCATATCTTTGTTGACTGCAACATCCCTACATCATTCCCAATGAGTAGGATGTCATCAACATAAAGTACTAAGAATGTCACAGCATCCTTAACTACTTTCTTGTACACGCATGGTTCCTCCGGGTTCTTGATGAAACCAAAATCTTTTATTGTTTCATCAAATTTCTGGTTCCAACTTCTTGATGCTTGTTTTAGACCATATATTGATCTCTGAAGCTTGCATACCTTATGCTCGCTTCCCATGGATGTGAACCCCTCAGGCTGCTTCATATAGATTTCTTCCTTAATGTCTCCATTAAGAAAAGCAGTCTTCACATCCATTTGCTATATCTCATAGTCATACCATGCAGCTATGGCAATAAGGATTCTTATGGACTTGAACATTGCAACTGGTGAAAAGGTTTCATCATAGTCAACTCCTTGCCTTTGAGTATAACCTTTCGCCACCAATCGCGCCTTGTAGGTCAATACCTTACCATCAGGCCCAAGCTTTCTCTTGTAGATCCATTTACACCCTATTGGAACAATTCCATCGGGAGGATCTACTAAAGACCAAACTTGGTTTGTATGCATCGAATCCAATTCTGAATGCATAGCTTCAAGCCATAAATTTGAATCCGCATCAGAAATTTCTTCCTTGAAGTTTCTTGGATCACATCCAATGTCGGGTTCATCTTGATCCCCTTCACGAAGAAGACCATATCGAATAGGAGGTCTAGAAGTCCTCTCGGATCTTCTAGGTGCAGGCGTGTCCAGCAATGGTTCCAGAGGTGTAGGATCGTTAAATTGTATTTCGGGTTCTTCTCGAACTTCTTCGAGTTCCATCATCTCGCCTTTCTTATCCAATAAGAACTCCTTCTCCAAGAAGGTGGCATTCCTTGAAACAAACACCTTTTTTTCAGCAGGATAATAGAAATAATATCCGATTGAATTCTTCGGATACCCCACAAAATAACATAAGCTGGATCGACTATCCAATTTATCTCCCACTGTCCGCTTCACGTAAGCAGGACATCCCCAAATCCTTAAGTAAGAATACTTAGGAGCTTTGCCATTCCATAACTCGTATGGTGTTTTGTCCACTGCTTTAGTGTGGACATTGTTCAACAACAATACCGCCGTTTCAAGCGCATAGCCCCAAAACGAAGGTGGAAGCTCAGTGAAGCTCATCATGGATCGAACCATGTCCAACAAAGTTCGATTACGACGCTCCGATACACCATTAAGTTGTGGTGTCATAGGAGGAGTCCACTGAGAGAGAATCCCATTCTCTTTCAGATAGTCCAAAAACTCGGTACTCAAGTATTCTCCACCTCGATCCGATCGAAGTGCTTTAATACTTTTACCTAGCTTGTTTTCTACTTCAGCCTTGAATTCTTTGAACTTTTCAAATGCTTCAGACTTATATTTCATTAAATATAAATACTCATACCTTGAATAATCATCAGTAAAGGTAATGAAGTAGGTGTGACCATATTGAGTCCCAACTCTAAATGGTCCACAAACATCTGTATGGATCAAATCCAACAGATTTTGACTACGCTCAGGTTTCCCCTTAAAAGGAGATTTAGTCATTTTTCCTTTTAGGCAGGATTCACAAGTAGGTAGAGAGTTAATATCAGACATATCAAACATTCCCTCTCCCACTAGCTTGTTCATCCTCCTTGAGGAAATATGACCTAGCCTAGCGTGCCAAAGGTTTGCCGGGTTTTGACTATCGATTTTCCTTTTGTTTGTTGTTGCCGGTTTATCAACATAATTTATTGGAACGTCTTTTAGTTTTAAGTTTTATAGATCATTTTCAAGTTGTCCATTTCCAATCAAACATTCATTCTTGTAAATATTGCAAATTCCATTCACAAAATTGCAAGAATAACCATCTCTATCAAGCATAGAAACAGAAATAATGTTTTTAATCAAATCTGGAACAAATAAAACATCTATCAAAAGTAACTTAAAACCGTTCTGCAAAATTAAACAAATATTTCTCATAGCTATGGATTTAACTCTGGAACCATTCCCGAGCCTTGACCGGGTCTCACCCATCCTTAGCATGTTACTTCTTGTCATCATTTGCAACTTATTGCAAATATGAGATCTACATCTGGTATCCAATACCCAAGAAGTAGTATCAAGAAAAACATTTATTTCAATGTAAAACATACCCTTTGCAGTTCGCAACTGCTCGAGGTATTCCTTGCAGTTACGTTTCCAATGACCGGGATTTTTGCAGTAATGGCAAACTTGTTTAGACTTGTCCAATTTTGCATGTAACATTTGGCCTTGAGATCATGGTCCAACCATTTCTCTAGTTCGGCCAACCTTTCGGCAGTTACATCAGCCGGGGCTGTTTTTCGGAGAAGCCCTTTCTAACATTTAGAAAATCTTTTCCGAACTTAGGACAATCTTAACTTATGAAATCATTCTGTATTGTTTGCGCCAATGAGTTTTGTTTTGTTGGAGAATAGAAACATGTGGATTACTGAGATAAAACAGACAATTATCGATGATTGTTCAAGTAATTTACTAAGACATAAAATAGGCAAATTTTATTTTATGAATCTCACTCCCACTATTTTAACGATTTCACTACCCTCTAGTGAAAACGAGAAACTGTTTTCCTTAGTGAGAACATGGAGTCCAATTGACAAACTTATGGTCCCGAATAATATCAGCCAACCATAATTTTCAAAAGGTAGAGCCCAATTGCTTCCAAAGCAACCCCCATGTGTTTACCTCATGTCCAATAAGGGCCCAATAATATGACGCCGTTTATAGTGACATGTCAAGATGACCCATCAATATTAAGTTGTGATGGACGGTCGCCATGTGGATCCCCCAATAATATGAGCCGATCCCATGGGAGTTCCACCCAACTTACAACATTTGTCGATCCAATGTACAGCTTTCCGACGAACGGGCCCCCCCAATAATATGAGCCGGACCGTATCCGCAGGTAGCATCTCATACATTGACCGTTGATGGAAGGTAGGAACATTTAAACAAATTTAAATTTCCTTTATTTATCTTGATATCAATTTTAAATCATATTTAAAATGAGGGATTTTTAATTATAAAAATTTGTCTCATCATTTCAATTTATTGTATGCTTGCCGGATTCATACAATTATGTCTAAAATATGCATACAATCATAATATCATATATTATATAGGATGATCGATTCCATTTCTAAATGACCCGTGGTTGCCAATCACGAGTCTTAGTCCAATCCTAGGTTATATGCAGTATACAATGCAATCCTATTACATTTGCTTCCAATTTACATTTCTTCTGTCTTTATTGTCTGCTGGGCCCACAATCTTCAAATCTTGATCTTCCACTAAATCTAATGTATTTACAATAAATAACAATGACAAGTAGGGGATACATTTTTAGGGGTGGGAACGGGCCATAAACCAAGCCCACTTTTATTACATATGACATTCATATTGGGCCATAAACCAGGCCCATTAATAAAACCAACAACAATAAAAACAAATGTAAATTCCTAACATACACCTACAAAATTGGTCATGACAATCGATCATCCTTATCCAATAACATTTAATTCAAAATTAATTTATTGGATAACATGCAGTGGCAATTCAAATTTAAACAGGATAAAATCATATTTTATATATAAAATCATATTTTACATATAAAATCATATTTTACCTTTTTATCAAATAAAATCATATTTTATCTACAGAATCCAATTTTATAGATAAAATCATATTTTACTTAATATATCTATAAGATCAAATCTTATCATCAATTGTACCAAAAATAATTGATTTCAAAATTCAATTTAAGGATAAAATATCAAAATTTTCCAAAAATTCAAATTTATCCAAAAACAATTTTAAAATTTTCGGACTCGAACAATTCGATCCGAAGCCTCGTGAACCAATCAAAAACAATTTTTGACCGGACCAAAAATAAAATTTTAACACATTAAAATTAATTTTAAAATAAAAAATAATTTTTCCCGCGGGCCGCCCGGGACACTCCCGGGCCGGCCCGTACCCCGTGGGTCGGGCCGGGGCAGCCCGGCTGCCCCCGAGGGCAGCGACAATCGCTGCCCCACCGGGCAGCGATCCAATCGCTACCCGGATTTTTGCCCGGAAAAAAAAAAATTTATTTAAAATATTTATTTTGTTTTAAAAACCGAGACTCAAAAATTTTTGTACAATCGATTAATTTAATCGTTTGATCTGAGCAACCTGTCTCTGATACCACTGTTGGAAAACGCGGCTCTCAGATCAATTGGTATTGATACCCGGTGCAGCGGAAGTTTAAAATTTTTATTATGGAACGATTCCATAGTGTGGGTATCAAACCTTCAACGATTAAATTGTTTGTGTGTGTAAAATTAAATAACTATTATATAATTTTACCTTTAATCTCGAATCGAGATTTATGGACACCACACAGATTTCTCTGCGCTTCTTGTATCTCCCTGGAACTGATGATCGAACGCTTCTTCAATCAGGTCCACGAATGGAGGTTTAATCCCTCTGATAGATTGCACTAGAAAATCTATCAGAAGTTTTCTGCGAAGAGAATAACGAATTTGATTCGCATATTCCAGACTGCAATTCAAAATCACAGACCGGAAAATCTCTGACAGAGTAGGGAGGGGGCGGCCGAATTATGAGAGGGAGGCTAGGGTTTTTCGAAAATCCAGTCTCTCAAATTATGACCTGTTGTGTCTAATTTCTGTACTGCAATAACTTATTTATAATGCAGGCCACTAACACCTTAGGGCCCATTAGTCATAAGTTGAGGCCCGACAAGCAAAGCCCGCATGTTCAGAAATTAATATAAAATTCATCGTGACTCCGATTGATGAACCGATTTCACCAATATGCACAGAAACCATTTCTGCACATTTTAAAGTCAAGATAAATTTTCCTGAATCCGAATTCAGTGGTTTCCAAAAATGTCCATCCCTATGTCATTTTAGGAAATCCTACTCCCTTACTCTTAATTAAGAAGTCCAACTTCTTAGTTCATTAAATTTAACTCTTTAAATTTAACTATCTCAACGGGGATTAAAACTCCATTACTCTGTGTGACCCTCAATGGTTCACGGATACAGCTAGCCGTGGGCTCACAACTCCTTGTGACTCGGAACAACAATTTCCGACTTGCCCAACGAATCATGGTAAAGCACCTAGCAACATCGCCCCATGATTCCCTAGGTATCACTGATAGTGCCTACAAGAACCAGTAGATTTTGGTTAGCGTACAGTACGGTCCCTTCATCCATATATCCCGATCGAATCAACAACCATTGGTATATCGAGAGTCGCTCAAGATTCGATAACTATGCAATACATCTTGAAGATCAAATTAGTGACATCGCATGTGCTACTAAGAAACCATTTCTTAAATCACATCAAGTACTCTGGCCAGAGATTCGTCACACTAACATCTCCTCAGATCGCATAGGATATCCACACTCGCAAGTATGTGGTGAATCCTTGACAACAATGCATCAACTCCTATATGTGTTGTAACTGTACCCAATCTCGACACCTGATGACCCCAATAGAGTCGGTAAACGAGTCAAAGCACAGTACTAGCATATAGAGTCTCCATGATGTTTCAAGTAGTAAGGACTAATGGTGTACAACCAAAACCGCGGACTTCATCCACTCGATAAGTGATAACCACTTGGAAAGTCCGGATAGGGTAGTTCGATTATTCATCATATGAATATCCATTTACATGCTTCGAACATCTCCATGTTCCCTACCAATGAAACGTGGTACTCTGCATCGCAAATGCTAGTCTCAAACTCAAGCGATCCTTATCCTTATTATTGGACGGCTCAATCGACTAGGAACGGTTTAGAATATACAGTGACTATAAGATGTGTTTCATGATAGACATCCCCATGTTCTACCACATCTTACATACACTATAGTATATTCAAGGTCTTTATCAAAACAACAATAGTATATCACAATATAACAATATGAAGAAAGATAAAGTCATTGCCATTAAAAGTGTAAATAATATTAAACAAAAGATTGTTTATACAAAAGAGTCATCAAAGCCTATAGCCACAAGTTGGCTCACTGGGCACCCACTCTTTCAGATTTTCATCTTGCTCAGTCTTCTCATCATAAACTTGCTTGCTCAACTGCTGCAAAAAATTCTTAGCAGTATAACATGTTTCCATGGTTTTGACTGAGCAGTTATCCATGGTAGTGTGCCAGAAATTCTTAGCAATCTCACTGAAAGCATCCATATATAGATGTTCAAAAATGAAAAAGAACCCGCTCTGATATATACCACTTGTTGGTATCGATTTCGGACTGCTCTTTAGAACTATGTGAAGTAGTTCAAGATGAAAAACTTTGAATATGAGATTAGTTGTTATCAGCAACTAAACTCTACTTTTTCTCATGTGTCGATGTTAATTAGCCAACAAATATATTTGTGAAAACATGTCAACTAACAGATTGAACAAATATATAGAAGTGAATGAAACTGATAAATAACACATATATGTTTATGGATGTTCTGAGACTTTAACTATTCCTACATCACCTCTTCTTCTACGAGGGAATGATTCACTAGAAGACTTTGGCTTATACAATATCTTGTATACATGTAAGGCCCGAGATTATTTAATTTAATCCTAAATTATTTAATTTTAATTCGAGTATATTTAATTTGGGAATATTTAGATTTTTTATTTAAATTCTAATATTCTTAAATTATTTATGATTGAAATTGAATTAAAAAGAGGGCCAAGGATCAAATTGCAAAATATGAAGAGTTGAAGGACTAAAATGCAATTTGGATTGAATATATCTGATTTGCCTTGAATAGTCAGCTATCTTACGTGTGATAAGCATATTTAATTCAGAATTTTCAGAACAAAGAGCCGAGACCTTCCTTTCTCTTTGCTTTTCCGATTTTCAAAACCCCGTAACTTTTGATCCGATCGTCCGATTTCGATTTCGAAAAGTGTTTTGGAATCCTTATGACAAGGGCTTCGATCTAGTGTAAGTTTCTACTTATTTTGGCATGTTTTGAAGATTGATATATGCTGGAGATCAGAATTCGTTTATGTATGCATGTTTTTGAGATTATTTGTTGTATCTTATCGACACCGGCTCGACGAACGATTATTGTTTTGAGTTCTTCTGATTTCCAGCTGGTGTTTTGACCTATATAACCTTTGATATGCTGGTTTATACTGATATTTATGTTGATATGTTGGGTAGAAGTGATACATGAAGTTTGATTTGATTTCGATATTTCGTCGGTAACCGATTTTCAGTCGCTACTCCGTCGTGTTTTGAGACCGTTTTGATAGCCAATGATTGAGCTGAGACGTTGTTTGAGATGTTTTTGACGTTGTAGTATTTTTATTCTTCAATTTCAGACTAGTTTGAAGGCTAACAACTCAATAACTCTGATTTCGAGCCAAAGAAAAAGAAGTCGAGGTTTGAAGTGATTTGATTGTGAAGATTGAATGAAGTTTTGATCGATGAAGTTGAATAGAGTTTGATATACTTGTTCTTATTGTTATGTTTCAGAATTTAAGCCTAGATAATCGGCAAGAACAAGAAAGGTATAAGACGACATCGCAAGTCAGGGATTTGAAACTCGAGAATGAAGCTTCTTGAGTTGTCCTGCCAAAATACATACTTGGTTATCGCTTTGATTTTATTTGATGTTGTCAATCCATCTCAAGTAGTGGATCTTTGAGTTCGATATGCTGTTGATATGATATGTATGGAATTGATTCTATTGCCAAGGTCTGAGGCGACCTTATTTCGAGTCACAAATGGCTACGATAGATGGATATCCATGTCAAGATCGTTTATGAATCTTGATAGCAACGACTTTAAATGAATCAATTCTTATTTGAGATATGCATTATTTTACTCTATTATCGAGTAGATATGTTTAGAGTTGATATGATTTATTTAACGCTTTATATGTCGATTATACCGAGATTATATTCTCACCGGAGTTTATCCGGCTGTTGCTTTGTTTTGTATGTGTGCATGGCAACAGAGTGGGCAGGAGCTGGTCAAAGACAACATTGATAGCTTGGGAGAGAGTTTAGCAAGTGAGGACTCGGGTTGTAGCTGAAGTTGTACTATAGAATACATTAAACTTTTTAAGAAAAGTTTAGACATGAAACACTTTTGATGTTTGGTTGAATCTTGTTAGTTTAACATCTTTTAAACGACTAGTTTGATGTAATAATCGAATGGCTTGATGCTAGGAACTTACTACATGTATGTATGCATGTTTTCAAATTGTATAACATGTTTAGAATCCATGTTTGATAATGAATTATGCCAAGTTCCAAGTTTTGACAGCAAAATGAAATCAGCAGATTTTTCTGGACAGGGTGCCCGCTTGATCGGGTGAATTCCACTTATCGAGCGTGGCCTGAAAAATTGAACCCGAGAGCTATGTTTTTGGGCTCGCTCAATCGGGTAAATTCAACCGATCGAGTGAGGAAAAAAATGAAGAAGACCCGAGAGCTTGGAGTTTCCAGCTGGCTCGATCGGATGAATTCAACCGATCGAGCGAGGTGCTGACATTTAAAAAAAAAATTTAGCTCTTGGTTTTATTATTCCTTTACTGTTTGATTAATTGTTAATTAATCATTAATTACCCTAAGATAAAATTAGCAACCCGAGGTCCCCACAATAGGTGGTATCTGTGAGGCCTCGGGTTGCTAATCTAGTTTTAGGGCAATTAATGATTAATAAAATAATTAATCAAACAATAAATGACTAATTAAATCAAGAGCAATTTTTTTTTAAAATCATCACCTCGCTCGATCGGATGAACTCGTCCGATCGAGCGATCTCAATTCCTTAGCTCTCGGGTTCCAATTTTTCAAGGCCGCGCTCGATCCCACGTACTCACGCGATCGAGCGCGCTCCAAGTTTCACTTCTCTGTTTCTGAGATTTACAGGTCGCGCTCGATCGCACGTACTCACGCAATCGAGCGGGCTCCCTACTTAAAAAATTCTGCAGAATCTATTTGCTGTCAAAACTTTGAACCATGGCATGATTCTTCAAATAAAAACAAGTCTAGACATGATAATATATCTGGGAACATACATACATTCATATATTAAGTCCCTAGCATCAAATCATGCATTGAATACATCAATCATATAGCATAAAAGCATGAAACGACAAGCTACACTAAGTCTCAAAAGTGAGCTTCTAAAACATAAGTTTCATGTCAAGTTCAATGCTATCTAAATACCATTTTTAACTTAAACCCGAGTCCAAACTTGCTACATCTCTCTCCCAAGCTATCAATGTCGTCTTTCAATAACTCTTGTCACATCTGTTGCCATGCACACATACAAAACAAAGAAACAGCCAGATAAACACCGGTGAGAATATAATTCCCAGTATAAGAAACATATAAATGCGTTAAAATATAAACATATCAACTCTAATAATTTCAAATCAAAGATAGAGTAATATAACGCATAACTAAATCAAGAATTCACCTCATGCTTCAAATCAAAAGATTTATATAGCGCGCTATCAAGAATTGATTTATATCAAATCATTGCCATCAAGATTCGTATCCGATCTTGACATGAATATTCATCTATCATCGTCATATCTGACTCGAAAATATGGTCCATCTGACCTTGGCATTAGAATCAATTCAATATCACATCATATCATATCATAAACAGTAAAGATCCGCTACCTGTGATGGATCAACAACAACATCAATCAAATATAATTCTCAAGTATGTGATTTGTTCGGAACAACTCAAGAATCATCCTTCAGTAAAAAGTTCCTGACTCTCGATGTTGTCTTATACCTTTCGTTTCATTGCATTGTAGATATTTCACATCTGATCAATCTACATCAAGAAACCTTCATCACCTCTGCTCAAATTCCTCATTCCATCTTCAAGATAGAAACAACTTCAACTTGAGCAAATCATTCTCGGTTCAAGGTTGAATTCTCTAGTCATCACACTTCACTAGACATCTGAAATTAAAGTGATCATAAGCTCTAAATATCAACAAACAATATACTTCATGTTCAGCTCAATCAATACATCAAATGTCATTCAATTTCCATTCACTTCTCAAGATCAAAATCACTTCAAATCTTTACGAAATGAATTCTGAATTCTCAGCTCGATAACCTTCAACACTCATCTAAAATGAAGTATTTCCAAGTTATGATTATCACTCACAACTCAAGGAATGTTCAGCTTAATCAATCTAACTTCAAAGTTGATCAAAATCTTGAACCGACAGCGTAACGGTACAAAATCGGTAACCGAAATGATATCGAATCAATTCTAACAATCTTAACCATAATATATCAGCATCAAATAATCCTAAACCAGCATCTCAGCAGATATACATCTCGAAATATGTGCTGGAAATCATAACAAGTTCATTCAAGACTCAATCTGCGATCCGGTTTCGAATATACAACGTAGAAACGTTCAAGAACATAATCGAAACATAAAATTCTGATCTCTGACCCCATAATGATTTTGAAATCTAGTAGAAACATCAAAATACTTACACAAGATCGAAGCCCTTGTTGCAAGAATTCCAGAAAACTTTTTAGAATTGAAATCGGACGATCGAATCAAAAGTTACGGGGTTTTGAAAATCAAAAAATCAAAAGAAAATAAAGATCTCGGCTTCCTATGCTCTTCAATTCTAAATAACATATAGAGTATGCACGTGTACATGCTGATAATCTAAATTAACATAAGATATGTATTGCATAAATTTCAATTTAGTCCCTGAACCTTCGTAAATTGCAATTCAGTCCTCGACCCTCTTTTTAATTCAATTTCAATCCTAAATAATTTAAAAATATTAGAATTTAAATCAAAACTCTGAATATTTCCAAAGTAAATATACTTGGATTGAAATGAAATAAATTTGGATAAAATCAATAATCCCGGCATTTTGCGCTTTAACCCTTGCAACTTCGATATTTTCAAATCAACCCCTGATCGGGTTTCACTTTTGAATTAAATCATATTAATTCTCAAAACTTGGAATTTAATCTTAAATTCCATAAATATTCAAATCGAATATTTATTCCTTTAATTTAAGAATATCCGGAATTTAATTCTCAAAATCCGTAAATTCTCAAATTAAATATTTTTGGCTCGAAAATTAAATCTATAATTTTTATAACTTCTCAAATCAATATTTGCCCAAATTATGGAATTAAATTCTCAAATCCCATAATTAATAATTTAATATTTTCGGCCCTTACAATTCCTCCCCTCTAAGGAATGATTTTGTCCTCGAAATCGTATTCAATCGAACTATTCAATCTGATAGACTGAATGATTATCTAAAGTAATTCTTACTTCAATCATCCAACTCTGATCTTCGTGTCTCATCTCTTCATTTCTTATCAGACTATTTCTTCGAATTTGCTTCTATTTTCTTGTACTTTAATTATCTGCAAAGATTTCTTTCTGAGTTGTTTCTTACCTGAATCAAGGATCTGTCAAATATTTGATTTAATTCAGAATCTCTTCAATATCTATTTCATCTGATTAAAGTACATAGAACACAATCAAACTGATATTTCCTTATCTTAGATATGTGGAATAAATCGGATCCATAATATCAAGCTGAAAAGAATAAATCGTTCAATCAAATCATCAATTCTGTCTGACATCTCAATCAGTGAAATTCAGCTTCAGTGATGACTTTTTTCTTTCTCTATATCAGTCTATGCTCTATGCAGAGCATATATCACGTCTACACTGTTATTGTATTCATCGCTTCACAATCTGTATATCACACACTGCTCTTTCTCTATTCTGAATCGAATGATATTTCAAGAATAACTTTTTCTCTTAACTAATCAGTTTCTGCTGTTAAAAGTTATATCTATCATTCAATTGCTAACTCTGTTTCTTCTTCTCTGTTCTCATTTCGTACAAATTCATATTTGTAATCTTGGTGTATTTCAAATCATATCTGATCTGATATCGGATACTACTGTCATATAATTTCAACACAAAGAAATCTGATTTCTTTCTTATTGTAACATCAACGAATTCTGTCGATATCGATTTGATAGCTGATACAGTAATCACCATGATCAAGTGACAATACATCATATCAATTAATACCAAATCATGTATTAAAGTTATGAGAATATTCTCAAAATTTGGATAATCAACTCAGATAGTTCATCGATCAGAGACATGGTATAATGCAATCACATATAACCAAATACTCAGAACATCAAATAATCAATGCCACATCCTATCGAATAAATCTAAAGTCTTTATCTTGACAATAGATTTCAATCATTCCTGTAATTTCATCGTTCCATCAACTTCTGAACAACTATCTATTCATATATGTATACATCTCATACAGCATATTCTGAATTAAAATCTGATTCGTCTGTTTGGACTATTCATTAATCAGAGAACAATATGTTGTATTCTCAGCTTTCAAAGTACTTATATCATGTCAGATATAGTTTATTCTTGAATTCCGATTCATCTGCCCTGACTATTCTTCAATTCAAATATAATATATTGTACTTTCTCATCAAAAAGTACTCAGAGCCTTTTGATCGTCTATATCACAAAAAGTAATGCAGTTGTCTTAATCTAAAACAATATTTCTTGACTTACTGTTCATCTTGCAACAAGTCTGATCACAAGTCAATGATCTAATCATACATACAGATCATCTTATTCAGTAATTTCAATCAATCTGATCATAACCACTACCTTTTTACATCATATATACTGTTTCATCTTGGTAGTTTCGCAAAATATTCGTTCAAATCATGATCTCGTTTCCAATTCTGGAGTTTCTAAACTGTCATTGAACCTATCTTGTCAATGATTTCAACTTCAACGAAAACTCTCTCTATATGTTTAGCTTCTAAAACATACTAATTCTGTTACATCGATTTGTTTTATCTTCTGATAAAACAATTATTGGATGAATATTTAATTCATTGTTATGCAAAATTTTCCAAATCTGATATTTATTTTCGGAAACATCAAGCACAATCAAATAATCAATCACAAGAAAATTCATCCACTCTGATCTGAGGCTTCAATTCATATCTCAATCTGGTATTCTTTAGTGACTTCTGACTGCTTTGATTTACTTTCGGTGTTTCTTTCATCTTCTTAAAAATTTTGGCTTCTTTCTAATTGAAAATCATTCAGATTGGTTACGTATTCGTCTGAATACTCAAACCAGAATACACAGAAATCAGAAATCAATTGATCGAATGACTATTTCATTTCTCATTCGATTTTCAAAATACTGACAAATCATACAATCAATCCAAAATTTGGATAATTGATAAATGCATTTTGTGTGCATTATTTTGTGATATTTTTATATCTATTTTGTGTGCATTCATATTATTTTTATGTGTTTTTATGTGTTTTAGTGCATGTTTGTGTATTTCACTCCTCGGGTTAATTTTGTAGGAAAATGAATTGTTGAAGAGTGAATTACGGAGCAGCTTTGTTAAAAAATCGAATTTAATTTTAGATAGAACAAACTCCAATCTCTACCATTCAAAGTGAAATTCCAGATGTTTTGAAGCTGCTGTCCAAATTTAAGCTTGATCCGACGGCTAGAACTGAAGATATGAATTTTTCAAGAAAACTGCGCGCAGACAAGAATGTATGCACGGACCCCGTGCAGGGTTCCGGTTACGGGTCCGTGCATCTTCGTAAAAAAATCGGCTTCTTCAGTTTAATGCACGGACCTAGACACGGACCCATATCTAGGGTCCATGCATGTCGCAGAATCAGAAAAAAAAAAAGAATTTCGGGAATTAAAACTTTCAACTTTCCGGGCTTTATTTCTTGGGCTTTCAAAGACATATAAATAGGAGATTGTCAGACGTGAAAGGGGGTTGGAATCGCATAAGAGAGACGGCGGCTAGGAGGCTTGGAGATTGAAGAACGCTCTATTCGAGTTTTTCTTCTTTTCTTGTTTAGATTATTAAACTTTTGTTGAATATTGTTTTCATTATTTGAGTAGTTTTTCTTCAACCAAAACCGCGAGATTGGGCCAGACAGTTTTATGTTGAATATTTGGATTTTTATTTAGGATTTTTGGATTTTTGTTAATATTATTGATTGTTGGATTTAAATTCTGTCTAGTGAATAACCTGATCAACTATTTACTTGCTTGTTAATTGATTCCAAGTTGACAGAGGAGAAATTGATTTCGATCACTCCAATAATTGACATATGGTTAAACCGACTAGAAATAGTATTCGGTTTTAGTATGTGGCTTTAGGTGAAAACTAAATTATCACAAATATTAAATGCATTCATGTTTGATTAGAATTACGAAAAATTAATCCGTCATAACTTGAATAGGTTTAACATGTTCTAGAAATAGACTATTAAACAAGATAGGATAATTCGCCGTGATTTAAGATTAAATCTGGATCCTGGATTTGCCACTTGTTTGCATTATTTGTTTTGTAACTGCGTGTGTCTTGGTTGTCTCTATTTAATTGAATTTTTTCTTCTTCTAGTTTAATTCTTAATTTATTTTAGTAATTAATTTTTTGTATTTAATTCTTAGTGCTCGTTTTATTATTCTGTATAGATTATGCTAAATAATTAATTTTTTAGAATTGACTACAGTCCCTGTGGGATCGATACTTGGACTCTCTATGCACTTTACTATTACTTGACCTAGTGCACTTGCTAGTTGATACCAAATTAAGCGGTCAAGTTTGTGGCAACGTTGCCGGGGACTGTTTAGTTAATTTTAGAATAGATTATTTGCTTGAGACTAGATTTTTTTTTCCTATTTTTTTCATTCCTTTGATTATTTTTAAATTTTAATTTTTTTTTTGTTGCTTGTGAGGTGCTTGGAGATGGATAATCGACAGGTGTTCACAAGGTTTGGCCAAAAATATTCGGAGCCCTTCTATGCTGCTTGGGGGAGATTCAATGATTTGGCGAACAGATTTCGATGCCATAATTTTTCAAACTACACGCTCATTGAGATTTTTTACGGTGGTTTGGATGAGACTACAAGAAGTTGGGTGGATTATGGAGCTTTGGCCACTGGCAGTCACCTGTTCAGAAGAGATGAAAACAGTGTTATGCACTTGTTAAATGATATGGTGGATTTCGACTACCATTGGCATTGTGATTCTTCATTGCAAAGTTGGAGTCACAAATATCCCCCAGAATTCAACTCCACAAATTTTGCGAACCAACCACCGGTGTATCAAGAAGAGTATGTAGGGTATTTTGAGGATCATGTGGCTCAGTTGGAGAATTTTTTGAAAAGGTAGGAAGAGACAAACCAGTTCTTCAAAAGCCGCATCAAATTTTTGAGTCTTTTGGATGAACAGATTGCGCTTCATAGAGAACCAGTTTCTGAGATCTGCCAAGAGCGTGAAGTAATTGAGTCAGAGAATGAGGAAATAATTTTTGAGGAATCTTCTTGTGAGGATGAATCAAAAGTGACAATTGAGGAGAAAGAAACATACAAGGCTACATATTTTACCTCGTCATTGGCCGTTCCATGTACATCGTTAGAATATGTTTTCTTGCCATTGATGCCACCTCCAGCATATTCCTTCATCTATGACCTTCAGCCTAGATTCGGAGTCTCTTTACAAAAGAAAAATTTCAGACCAATGTTGTTGGACCGACGAGCTTACAAAGTATATATCACGCCAAGCTTGAGGGCGAAGGAAATCAAGACCCATACGTAGAGTCGTAAGATTCTTACTATGGGAGGCAGCCGCTCTTTGATGGTTTCTTCTGCATAGTCAGGTTGTAGACTATTAACTTAGCGCTGACTGGGAGGCAACTCAGTGCTTTTTATTTTGCTTTTTAGTTTCTTTTTGCATAATTTTATTTTTTTTTCTTATTTTATTTTTGCTTCTTTCCCATTTCAGTTTGCCATGCCCGCTATACCCAGTCTACTGATGTAGCCCCAAACAGATGTGCCAAGCAGGACGATCAAGATGAATCTATAACTAGGGGAGTGTTATTTTTGTTTTCATTGTGTTTTTATTTTTCTTGCATTTGTTTGTTTGTTCAATCATTCTGTTCATTATTCTGAAGCATTGAGGGCAATGCTTTGGATAGTAGGGGGTAGACTAGTTTATTTTATTATTTGTTGTGTTTGTGTTGCATTAGTAATTTTTTTGTGTTTGTTTGCATCTCGTTCATTTTTGTTTTTTTTTTGTTTTGTGTTGCATGAGTAGGATGAGTCATAATAGCCGATAATGATATAGTTGAAAAAAAAATATTTTTAGAAAATGTTGCTTTTGATTGAACATGAAAAACTGTTGGTTGAATCGTGAATCTTATTAAGCGCGCATGTTCGACTAGTGTAGTGTAGCGATGTAATTGATGAAGTTCGTGTTTGCTTGACCATTGCATGGCAATAGGTGTTTGTTGATCATGATAGTGTCTTTGGATTCCCGATGATTTTTAGACATTGCATGTATGATCTTGGGCGTACCTATAAAAATATTTGAAAAAATATTGTGGAAAAAAAAAGTTAATTCCATCTGTGCTTGGAAAATGATTGAAATCTTAATCATTCTTCCTTAGCTAAGTTTGCGGGCTAAATGGTATTATAGCTCCATCCGGGCTATAGACGAGGGGATTGAAATTCGAATCCTATCTTAGTTATAGCTAAGTTTGCGGGTAATTATTGGGGCTTGAGAAAAACCGGGTGCAAAATCCGGCGGTGCGTAATTAATCTCAAGAAAGTGCATGTTTTTGTTTGGGATTGTTGGGATGAAGGAGTGCTAGATTGTGATACTTGCATTGAATTGTCATAGGTCGCTAAACATTTTAAAGATGGATTCTTTTGAAGTTGCACGAAACTGGAATGACATGACACACATACACGTTTACGTTAAACTGATAATGTATTGTGAACAATCAGAAATTTTTGTGGTTTTTAGTTATTGAATTTGAAACTTATCGGAGGCTATGTTGTTCATGATTCATTCTTATTTATGTCGTTGTTTGAATATTGTTTTTTTGCATATCTTGCTCAAGGGCGAGCAAGGTTTAAGTATGGGGGTGTTGATAAGTGCATTTTGTGTGCATTATTTTGTGATATTTTTATATCTATTTTGTGTGCATTCATATTATTTTTATGTGTTTTAGTGCATGTTTGTGTATTTCACTCATCGGGTTAATTTTGTAGAAAAATTAATTGTTGAAGAGTGAATTACGGAGTAGCTTTGTTCAAAAATCGAATGTAATTTTAGATAGACCAAATCAGATCTCCACCATTCAAAATGAAGTTCTAGATGTTTTGAAGCTGCTGCCCAAATTTAAGCTCGATCCGACGGCTAGAACTAAAGATATGAATTTTTCAAAAAAACTGTGTGCAGGCAAGAATGTATGCACGGACCCCATGCAGAGGTCCGGTTACGGGTTCGTGCATCTTTGTAAAAAAATCGGAGACTCCAGTTTAATGCACGAACCTAGACACAGACCCATATCCAGGGTCCGTGCATGTCGCAGAATCAGAAAAAATAGAATTTCGGGAATTAAAACTTTCAACTTTCCGGGCTTTATTTCTTGCACTTTCAAAGTCATATAAATAGGAGATTGTCAGACGTGAAAGGGGGTTGGAATCACATAAGAGAGATGGCGGCTAGGAGGCTTGGAGATTGAAGAACGCTCCATTTGAGTTTTTCTTCTTTTCTTCTTTAGATTATCAAACTTTTGTTGAATATTATTTTTGTTATTTGAATAGTTTTTCTTCAACTAAGACTGCGAGATTGGGCCAGACAGTTTTATGTTGTTAGAATCGAATTCTTTTTGGGTATAACGTGCTTGAGCTAGCATATATCGTTATTTAGAAGTCGGATTAGAAAAAGAATGACATTTGGAATTGTTATGAATTTTACTGTAATTTTCAAAAATGGGGCTTTTTGGTGTTAGGATTTGAGTTTTTCTTGTTGGATTATTGATGTTGAGAGTTATGTTAGATCGGTTTATTGCTGTAGTGGTTTTTTGTTGATCGAAATATAGCCGTTATGCAGCCGATTTGATTTTTGGGGTATCGGTTGATTTGAATTGTTTGAGCCATAGTTAGATCGAGTTTGAATGTCGATATTGATCTTTATTGCTTCATTTCAAATTGGCTCGAGAGTTGTTGAATTTGAAGTTGCAGAATTTGGACTGTTAGAGATATGAAGCCAGTATAGTATCGATTATTTTGTGACAGTTGATTGGATTCGAATAGATTTTGAAATGAGTTATTTTTGTTTTGATTATTCGTATTGGAGCATTTCGAAGCAAAGATAAAGGTATAAGACGACATCGACTTGAATGAGACGATTACTCAAATCCGAGTTGATTTCGTGTTTTCCAAGGAAATCACATACTTGCATGTTATTTGAATTATTTGAATTACTTCAAATTACTTGAATATGCGATTATTTGTACATGCATTCATAATGAGCCAAATGATTCATTTTCATTTTGAATTAGACGTTCTGGGGATTATAGTCGAGTAGCGTTGGTTGTCGATTTGTACTCCAATGGCCCGATCAACTCTCTATAGATGTTTCAGAGTCTAGAGGATTGAAATATGCAACGTCCACCTCGAATGGTAGATTCGGTTTGATTGTTGTAATATTTTATCCTCGGGATCCCAACCGTAGAATCAAATAATCGAATTACCTTTTGATTATCCAAGTAGATAATCCTTGATTTTAAAGACATGCATCTCATTTTCGTTCCTCTTTGAATTACATTGTTGATATATATATATATTAATATAATATATATATATATAAATATATCAAGTTTTGATATATGTTTTGTTATGGCATGTTTTGTCTCTTTTACTCGGAATATTATTCTCACCGGATTATCTGGTTGTTGTCTTGTCTTTGTATGTGTGCTTGGCAACAGGTGGGGCAGGAACGAGTCTGAGATCGCATGGATAGATGGCATGTGATGATAGAGTGAGGACTTGGTGTTTTAGAAGTCGAATATGTAATTCGAACTCATATTTTGTATTGAATCCTTGAATCCGAAGCATGTTCTACTAGTTTGAATAAATGTACAACTCTAGAATTATCTTGTACTATTGTATGCATTATATATGAGTTTTTACATGTTGAAATTGGAATTTTGGAGTTGTGGTTGGATTTTATATCATCTGCTTCCTTTATTATTTTTCAAATTTTTAGCAGGGCACAGACCCCGTGCATATGTCCGTGTAGGGGTCCTTGTACCCTCGCATTTTTTATTATGCAGTTTTTGTCCATGCACGGACCCCAGACATGCATCCGTGCATGTATCCGTGTGATCTTGTTCCAAGACAGTAACTTGAAGTTTTTGAAATGTTGGACACGGACCCGGGTACGGAGGGTTCACGGGGTCCGTGCCGAAAACAGAGAGTTGGGGTTTTAGTGCATTTTTGTGCACGGACCCATGCACGGAGGTGTGCATGGGGTTTGTGTATTTTTGTAGTCTCGATCTTTATGGCTACAGCTTAATGCACGGACCTGGGCACGGATGGTGAACGCGGTCCGTGATTGCCTTTTAAAAAAATTCTTTGATTAATCCCTTGACTCTCTATCGATGATTGTTCGATTTAAATATTGATTTGATGACTAGAACCAAGGTTCTCACAAATATCATCCTATTTTGCACAATCATGAGAATTTTTCCTATGCAAACAATAAGAATATGTTGAATCCTCCACTTGGTTCAATACTCAGAATGGTGAGGGTAAGCCGTATTTGGAAGATTTGGTGAGTAATTTTATTTCGGAGTCATCCACACGATTTAAAAGGAATGAGAATATGCTTGATTGTATGGAGACACACTAGAACAATGTGAGCACTTCTATGAAAAATCTTGAAACCCAAATTGTTTAATTGGAAAATTGTTGCGTAATTTTGTGTCCGCAAGTGCATGGTGTCAAGTTTTAATATATGATGAGAGTATTGTTTCCACGGGGATTGAAAATTTATATTCACACTAAATACTGTAATTAAAATAATCTCAACTTTGTTTAGAAAATAAAAGTTTAAAATTTGATAAACTAAAATAAAATAAAATAAAAAATCCAGAATGTCAAACATGGCTTTGAGTAAAAGATCTAAGGCGGGTTCTAGATATAGGATATCACTCGATTTTCATTCATACAAATCATATCAATTGATTATATCATCTATTCCAATTTAAAGGTCACGAAACCTTAATTGTTATTTACTTTCTCTCTCGAACGCCGAGTAAATGTTATTATTCTAATGCTAATGTCGATATCCCTATAAAAAATCAAACAACAAATCAATTTAATCAAGTTCTATGGTTCTCTTTCAATGACCCCGAAGGAACTTGTAGGCCTCCTGACCTCTACAAAAATCCTACGTGAATGCGTAGTTGTTTGTTGTTCTATTGTTTGGGTGTCGCTTCTTCTCCTCTCAATTCTCTCCAAAGCATGCGGCTCTTGTGCGGCTTCTCTCCCTCTATATTGTGTCCTTGAAATATTTTTTATATGTCCTCGAAACCCGCCAAATAAATCCCGACAAATCATGTATTTTAAAAACTAAAAAATCTGCAAACTTCAAGCACAGAGCAGCGTGGGCACGCCTGAAAATAGGCGCGAGTGCACATGTTATTCTGTTTTTTTATTTTTCTCTCGCACAGCTCTAGCACCTAGGTGCCATTGTAACTTCTATTTCACCATTTGCGCAGCCTTCTTGAAAAATTCATAACTTAAGTTTAATCTGTCGGATCAAGCTGAAATTTTGACAGCAGCTTTAAAACATCCTAAATTTCAATTTGAACGGTGGAGATTGGATTTGGATGTATCAAAAATTCCCTAGTAATTTTCTGAATTTGCTGCTTTGTGAAACCTCGATTCTAAAACATCTAATCTCGGATTAAACAGTAAATAAGCATACAAGATCCAAGATTAAAAGCAATAAAAGAATTTTTTTTTTAAAGAACTGTGCCTCGCTCGATCTGTAGAACTCAACCGATCGAGCGAGCAAGGTTTCAAAACTTACTGCCTGGATGAACACCAGCTCCGATCGATCGGTAAATTTCAACCGATCGAGCGGGCAAGCTTGAACAGAAACAGAGAACAGGCTGCAGCTTCCTCACTCGATCGGTTAAACTCTACCGATCGAGCGGCCATCTCTGAAAAGAAAAACCAGAAAAATAGCTTGCCAACTCAACTTAATAAATCCATTCAATACATAATGAGGTACAAAATACATGCAACAACAGCATACAAGCCTCAATACTCGCATAGTTGATACAACAAAAACAACAAAGTTTGAGTTCTAAACATGTTCCAACATAAACTAGATTGACATGCTGATTAGACTTCTAAACCGAGTCCCACTTCTATCTCTCAATCTTGATGCTAACCAAGTCTTCGATGACTCGATCTTGCCCCACCTGTTGCCAAGTACACATAAGTACAAAACAAAGCAACAGCCGGATAACTCCGATGAGAATTATATTCACAGTAAAAGCAACATAACATGCCATAACAAGTAATATATGAATAACATGATATAAAGACAATATATTAAATGTTAAGACGAATGGAATTCATATCTGTACAATCGGGATATCAACTCTGATAAACAAGGGATTGATGCTATGCTTTTGGGATCCCGAGGATGAGATCACGTAATAACTCACCGACTCTCCCAATCGAGGTGGTGTCACGTATCCCAATCCCTTAGACTTTGGTACGACTATAAGGAGTATGCTGACACTAGGTGAACTTCTACAACCCAGGCCACTCGCAGTATAGCCCCCAAAATGTCTAAATAAAAAGGGTCGTACAGCCCGCTGAAATTAAAGATTTAGGCTCGAGATGAATGAATAAGAAAACATAAAGTATTAAGCCATAATAACAAAGATCAAACAACAAAATACAAGTTCCTCATTCTAAAACAAGTATTGATGCAAGAATTTGATTTTTAAGGGAAACTCAAGAACAAACTGTCTTGAGTGTGTTATCCCGCTAAAACGATGACTTCTTGTACCTTTCGATTCGAATAGCTCCAACTCTGGATAAGCTACAAAAAAGAATATATCAAAATCTATACAACCTAAAACAACAAGGTTTAAGGTAAACTCTTTACCGCTCTTCATCTAATCTCTTTAACGTTCGACTTCTGCTAACTCTGGGCTCAACAAACTTCAAACGAATCTGTACGGAGGCAAAATAAGATTAAAAACGACGAACAAACCCAATAGCCAAAGTTCAACAAATCCAATGGTTCAAAATCCCAAAACTCAAACCGGCGGCATAACGGTTATAACTGATCAAATCGAAAACAAAGACAGCAGTACAACATTGAAACAACTCAAAACAACGCTAAAGCATCAATAACAATCCAAATCCAAAAAATCACAAAATCCCCATTTTCGAATTAGGCTTCCAAAAATCATAACAAATCCGAATGACGCTCTATTTCAAAATCGACTGAGAATAATCGATAAGAACTATCTCAAGAACGACATAACTGAAACTCAATAAATTCTAACAACATCCGAAAATAGAAGTATAACTAATCGGAGAAATACTTACGATAAAACGAAGCTCTCAATGCCGTGATCGCTAATCTGCTTTCGGATTTAAATTCTACCGGATGGATCGACCGAAAACCAAAATAACAAATCTTAAAGAAGCTTTGGTGCGTCTTAAATGGTGAAGAGGCAAGATGGAGGAGGAATATGTTGTGAAGAGACTAAGTCAAAGGAGCTAGATATTATAACAAAACCCCTATTTGCATTTTAGTCCCTGATATTTTTGAAAATTTCAAAATAGACTCTGATCAAAATCAAATTGACTCTTGAATTCTATATCTCCAATTATCTCAAATAAATTTTATAAGATAAATTTTGCAGCGTTACAATTCTCCCCCTCTAAGAAGAGATTTCGTCCTCGAAATCAATAAAAATCAATCACATAATATACAATAAAGGACAAAAGACAGTAAGAAGAACTCATGTCATCCGAATAACTCTGGAAATTGTTGTCTCATATCAGATTCTATCTCCCAAGTCTCTTCCTCGACTCCGTGACGGCTCCACTGTACTTTTACTAATGGAATCGACTTTGTTCTGAGCTGCTTCTCCTTTCGATCAAGGATCTGAATTGGTCGCTCAAAGTAGCTCAGAGTCTCGTCAAGCTCGGCCTCATCAGGCTGAAGAATATGAAAAGGATCTGGATGATACTTCCGCAACATAGAGACGTGAAAAACGTCGTGAATACCAGATAAAGATGGAGGAAGTGCAAGTCTGTAGGCAAGATCGCCTAACTTCTCGAGAATCTCGTACGATCCGATGAATCTCGGAGATAAATTCCCTCTCTTTCCAAATCTGATAGTGCCTCTGAAAGGAAAAATCTTCAAGAATACTCGGTCTCCCTGATCAGAACTTAGAGGTCTACGTCTGATATTTGCATACTTCGCCTGTCTATCCTGAGATGACTTCATTCTCGTCTAAATGATCTTTACTTGTTTTGCCATATCTCGAAGCATATCCGGTCCCAAATATGGTGACTCAGACACATCGTACCAAAAAAAAGGAGATCGGCACTTCTTACCATACAAATCCTCATAAGGTGTCATACCGATACTCGCTTGGTAACTGTTGTTGTAAAAAAACTCGACAAGAGGAAAAGAATACTGTCAACTAGTGCCAAAGTCTAGCATTACTGCTCGAAGCATATCCTCTAACGTCTGGATAGTCCGCTATGACTGTCCGTCGGTCTGAGGATGATAAGATGTACTCAGATTCAATCGAGTACCAAGTGCTTCTTGAAGACTATGCCAAAATTGCGAAGTGAATCTAGGGTCTCGTCTGAAACGATTTTCCAAAATTGCGAAGTGAATCTAGGGTCTCGTCTGAAACGATCTAATTCTGCACACCATGAAATCTCACAACGTTGCAAACATACAACTCAGCCATCTGATCGTGACGATACGTCATCCTATATGGAATAAAGCAAGCAGGATTCGTCAATTTGTTGATCACTACCCAAATAGCATCGCATCCTCGAACAGAGCGCGATAGCTTCGTGACGAAATCCATCGAAATGTGATCTCACTTCCATTCAGGAACAGATATACTGTCCAACAGACCACCCGGTCGCTTCCTCTTTGATTTCACTTGCTGACAGTTCAAACATCGGGATACAAATCTCGCAACACACTCTTCATCTTCTTCCACCAGAACTGATTCTTCAAATCGTTATACATATTCCGACCTCCAGGATGAATACTGAACCGACTGCAATGTGCCTCTCAAAGAATACGCTGTCTCAACTCAAAAATATCAGGCATAAAAATACGGTTGTTCACAAACAAAACATCATCCTTGACCTGGAATTCAGACTGATGCCCTGATCTGACTTTCTCTACTGAAATCTGAGTGCTCGGATAAGACTTCTGTGCTTCCTTGATCATAATCAATAACTCTGGATCGGCTTGAATATCAAACACTCTGATAGTCCTCATATCTGTTTCAAACTCCAAACTAGAAGTGCAACAGTCATCGATCAACTGAGAAACACTGATAGTATAAAGAGATAAAGAACAAAGCTTTCTGCTCAAGGCATCTGCAGCTGCACTTGACTTTTCCGGGTAGTATTTGATTTCACAGTCAAAATCCTTCAACAATTCTAACCATCTCCTCTGTCTCATATTCAGTTCTGCCTGTGAAAACAAATACTTAAGGCTCTTATGATCAGAAAAGATCTCGAAAGACTCACCATAAAGATAGTGACACCAGATCTTCAAAGCAAATACGATCGCAGCGAGTTCAAGATCATGAACCGGATAACGAGTCTCGTGCGGCTTCAGCTGCATCTATGCATACGCTATCACGTGCTTATGCTGCATAAGAAGACAACCCAATCCTCTATGATAAGCATCGCAATATACAGTAAAACCTCCAGTACCTGATGGAATAGCTAGAATCGAAGCACTGGTCAGTCTCTTCTTTAGATCAAAAAAACTAGCCTCACAATCTGTAGTCCAGATAAAAGGCGCATTCTTCTGAGTCAGCTGGATAATCAGCTTGGCAATAGATGAGAATCCTTTGATGAATCGGCGATAATAACCAGCTAAACCCATAAAGCTTCGGATCTCAGGCACTGATGTCGGTCTAGGCCAATTCATGACCGCTTCGATCTTGCTGGGATCGACAGAAATCCCATCTCCTGAAATAATATGACCGAGGAAGACCACTAGGTCCAACCAGAACTCACACTTAGACAACTTGGCAAACAATTGTCCACCCCGCAAAATCTGCAATACGATCCTCAAATGCTCTGCATGGTCAGTACGGTTCTTTAAATAGATAATAATTTTATCGATGAAGATAATAACAAACTCATCTAAATAACGCTGAAAGATACGGTTCATCAAACCCATAAAAACCAATGGAATGTTAGTCAAACCAAACGGCATGACTATAAACTCAAAATGATCATACCTTGTTCTGAAATCAGTCTTAGGAATATCTTCCTCACGCACTCTAAGCTGATGATATCCCGACCTCAGATCAATCTTTGAATATACAGAAGAACCCTGCAGTTGATCAAAAAGGTCATCTATTCTAGGTAAAGGATACATGTTCTTTACCGTCACTTGATTCAGTTGACAATAATCAATACAGAACTGCATAGAACCATCCTTCTTCCGAATAAAGAGACAGGAGCACCCCAAGGCGACACACTAGGTCTGATGTATCCTTTGGAAATCAAATCCTCAAGTTGTTCTTTCAATTCTCTCAATTTGACCGGTGCCATACGATAAGGAGCTTTGGAAATTGGTTGAGTATCTGACAATAAATCAATGCTGAATACGATCTCCCGAATAGGCGGCAATCCAGGAATCTCGTCCGAAAAGACGTCAAAAAATTCTCTAACCACTAGTATATCAACCAATTCTGGGCTAGATTTCAGGACATCCACTGCATAGATCAAAAATCCATCTTCTCCTTTCTGTAACAAACGAGTCATCAAAAAAACAGATATTAAAGGAATTCTGGATCGAGAACCCTTACCAAAGAATTTTCAATCCTCTGCCATCTCCGGTCTAAAATGGACTACTTTCTGAAAACAGTCAACGATATCCTTGTACTTGATCAAAGCATCTATACCGATAATATAGTCAAAATCCGACAACCCAAGAACAATACAATCGAAAATAATCATGTTACCTTTGAAACAAAGTTCACAGTTCCGAACCAATCTAATGGACACAATTACCCCACCCAAAGGTGAAGTAACAACTACTACAGCAGGCAAAGGCTCACAAGGCAAAGCATGCAACAAAACAAATCTCTCACATAAAAAAGAGTGAGACGCACCTGTATCTATCAATACATGAGCAGAATAACCAAAAATCAAACAGTTACCTGCTATAACATTGTCAGGTGCTCCTCAGTCAATGCAAATACTCGTGCCTGCTGTCTCGGAGGCTGGTTTGCATTCGGGTTACCTCCCTGTCTATTCTACTTCTGAGGCTGGAAAGAGTGAACCATAGAAGTACGCCTCTCAGGCTGAGCTGCAGGTCTAGAAGAACTCCCGCTCTGAGCTCGATCTTTACCTCGCTGAGGACACACCTTAGCAAAGTGTCCTAGCTGTTGACATATATTGAAGTTCCCAAAGACTCCTACACACTGCTCTTGGGAGTGTCTAACCCCACATTTGTTGCAGAACAAAGATAAAAATCCAGAACTATGTCCTGAACCGAACTGCTTGGAGCCACTAGAGCAAGAAGAACTGTTCCCCGGCTTCTTGAACTGTTTCCCTTTTGCTCTGAAATGATCCCTTCTATTACCTCACTGCTTCCTCCTTCAGACCTCTGAGGTTGGTTCTGATACTGCGATGACTGATTCTATTACTGAGATGGTTGGTTCTGAGACTGTCTAGGCTGCTGAGGCACAAATGGAGCTCCTCTCTGTCTCCACAAACCTGCTTCAGCTCCCTTTGCATGATTCATGACATCCGCAAAATTAACAGGCCTAGTAGTGTTTACCAATGTGAAGATGTCGGGGTTCAAACCATTGATAAACTGATCGGCTTTGCTTCTTCATTGTTGTCAATGTGCGGTGCAAATCTCATAAAACTATCAAACTTGGCTACATACTCCTCGATATTCAAGTTCCCTTGCCTCAGATTGGCAAACTCGGCTCCCTTATTCTTTCGGTACGAAAGTGAGAAAAACCGCTTATAAAACTCAAATTTGAAAAGATTCCAGTTAATGACTGTACCTCGATTTTCAATGGCTCTCTTCGTCGTGATCCACAGTTCTTAGCAACACCCCGAAACAGATGAATGACTAACCTGGTTCGGCGGTCATCTGAATAATCAATGGAATCGGACAAATAATCAATATCGTCCAACCACCTCTCACATTCAACTGGATTCTCTCTACCCTGCAAGATTGGCGGGTTAAACGATTGAAACCTTTTTAGTAAGTTTTCCATAGGCGTCGCTTTGGCATCCATCTGATCAGTTTTGGTACTAGCTTGCTCGTTCAGAGGAGTACCTGGCGGAGGGTTTCTGTTAATTACTCGATGAGGACCCATCTGATAATCAAAGGTTAGGATACAAGATATCTCAATCGCTACAATTCGGTGCCCTTTCAACCTCTCAGAATTTCGTATACAAGTCGATAACAAAAACAGTAATATTTCAAGTAGTTCATGATTTATAAATTAGATCACATAACCATGTAATTCAAATAATTCTCAAATAATAAAGCATGATCGCATGAAATTTAAATAAACAATTAAATAATTCAATCACATGCGAGGAGCCAATTCAAGCGGACTCGATCTACCCCACTCACTTCTAGTTCAACCAAGAAATTATCGCTCTGATACCACTTAATGTGAGACCTCGGTTCTAAAACATCTAATCTTGGATTAAACAATAAATAATCATACAAGATCCAAGATTAAAAGCAATAAAAGAAATTTTTTTAAAAAGGAACAGTGCCTCACTCGATCTGTAGAATCAACCGATCGAGCAAGCAAGGTTTCAAAACTTACTGCCCGGATGAACACCAGCTCCGCTCGATCGGTAAAGTTCAACCGATCGAGCAGAAAATCTAGAACAAAAACAGATAACAGGCTGCAGCTTCCTCGCTCGACCGGTTAAACTCTACCGATCTAGCGGCCAGCTCTAAACAGAAAAATCAAAAAAATACCTTGCCAACTAAACTTAATAAATACATTCAATACATAATGAGGTACAAAATACATGCAAAAACAACATACAAACCTCAATAATTGCATATTTGATACAACAAAAACAACGAAGTTCGAGTTCTAAACATGTTCCAACATAAACTAGATTGACATGATGATTCAACTTCTAAACTGAGTCCCACTTCTATCTCTCAATCTTGATGCTAACCAAGTTGCCAAGTACACATATAAAACAAAGCAACAGCTGAATAACTCCGGTGAGAATGATATTCTCAGTAAAAGCAACATAACATGTCATAACAAGTAATATATCAATAACATGATATAAAGACAACATATTCATTGTTAAGACGAATGAAATGAATGTCTTTAAAATCGAGATATCAACTCTGATAAACAAGGGATTTTTTTATGCTTTTGGGATCCCGAGAATGAGATCACATAACAACACACCGAATCTCCCAATCGAGGTGGTGTCACATATCCCAATCTCCTAGATTTTAGTGCGACTATAAGGAGTATGCTAAAACTAGGTGAACTTCTACAACTCAGGCCACTCGTAGTATAGCCCCCAAAACGTCTAAACAAAAAGGGCCGTACATCACGCTGAAATCAAAGATTTAGGCTCGAGATGAATGCATAAGAAAACATAAAGCATTAAGCCATAATAACAAATATCAAACAACAAAATACAAGTTCCCCATTCTAGAACAAATATTGATGCAAGTATGTGATTTTTAAGGGAAACTCAAGAACAAGCTGTCTTGAGTGTGTTATCCCTCTAAAACAATGACTGCTTGTACCTTTCAATTCGAATAGCTCCAACTCTGGATAAGCTACAAAAGAGGCAATATCAAAATCTATGCAACCTAAAACAGCAAGGCTCAAGGTAAACTCTTTACCGCACTTCGTCTAATCTCTTTGACGTCGACTTCTGCTAAATCTGGGCTCAACAAACTTCAAACGAATCTGTACGAAGGAAAAAGAAGATTAACAACGACAAACAAACCCAATAGCCAAATTTCAAAAAATCCAACGGTTCAAAATATCAAAACTCAAATCGGCGACATAACGACTATAACTGATCAAACCGAAATGCTAAAACATCAATAACAATCCAAATCCAACAAATCACAATATACCCATTTTCAAATTATGCTTCCAAAAATCACAACAAATCCAAAAGACGCTTTATTTCAAAACAAACTGAGAATAATCGATAAGAACTATCTCAAGAATGACATAAAAAAAACTCAATCAATTCTAACAATATTCGAAAATAGAAGTATAACTGATTGGAGAAATACTTACGATAGAACAAAACTCTTGTTGTCGTGATCTCTAATCTGCCTTCGGATTTAAATTCTACCGGACGGATTGACCAGAAACCGAAATCACAAAGCTTAAAGAATCTTTGGGGCATCTTCAATGGTAAAGAGGCAAGATGAAGGAGGAAGATGGAGTGAAGAGACTAAGTCAAAGGAGCTAGATATTATAGCAAAACCCCTATTTGCATTTTAGACCCTGATCAAAATCAAATCGGCTCTTGAAATCTATAATCTTTGACTATCTCAAATAAACTCAATTAAGATAAATTTAGGGGCGTTACACGCTTTGAATTTAATCTTTCTGCTTCTTCTTGCTATTTTTGACCCAATCCTTGAATCTCACAAAAACAATAACAAATACGCATAATATCTACTCAAAACATCACAAAATCCAAGTCAAATCATATATAAAGTGCATAAATTGCACTTATCACAAATGCATTGAATAATCAGAAAAGAGAGGCATTCCTACCAATACTGAGGTCAATCCAAGGGATAAATTCAAGGTTGTTACTTTGAGAAGTGGGAAAAATGCTGGGGTCGATGACCCAAAGATAGTGGATGGTGATGAAGTTGAAGAAATTGTGATTGAATCAGAAAAATCTGATAAAAAATTCCAATAAATCGGCGGTTGTGTTTGAGAAACTACCAGTGCCAAAATAGGTTCTGCCATACCCACAACGATTTAAGAAAAAAGAGTTGGATGAGCAATTTTCTAAGTTTGTTGATATCTTCAAGAAAATCCATATAAATATTTCATTCACTGATGCTTTGGAGCAAATACCACACTATGAAAAATTCATGAAGGATGTGATATCTAGAAAGAGAAAGCTAGAAGAATTAGAGACTGTAAAGTTGACTAAAGAGTGCAGCGCCATCTTGCAAAAAAAAAAATTACCACAAATATTGAAAGATCCAGAGAGTTTCACTATTCCTTACATTATTGGTGGTGCCACTGTTGATAGAGCATTATATGATTTAGGTGCAAATATTAATTTAATGTCTTTATCTATTTTCAAGGCCTTGGAGCTTGGCGAGGTGAAGACGACCATGATCACTTTGCAGTTGGCTGACCATTCTCTGAATTATCCTCGTGGAGTTGTGGAGGATTTATTGGTAAAAGTAGATAAATTTATTTTTTCTGCTGACTTTGTAGTGCTTGACATGGAAGAAGATCAAGATGTCCCTCTAATTTTGGGGAGACCATTCTTGGCGACTGGAAAAGCTTTAATTGATGTGCAGGAGGGTTAACTATATGAGTTGGTGATGAAGTGGTCACTTTTATAAGACCATAAAATACCAAGATGAGGTACATTCTTGTAATCGCATTGATGTATTTGATTCTTATGTGAATAATTTTGGTGTAGGAATGGATTTGGAAAATTTTTTGGCAAGGTGCTTAATTTATTCTGTAACCCAGTTTAATGGTGAATATTGGGAACTTAGAGAGCAATTTCTTGCTCTTGAAAGTTAGCAAAAAGAAAAAAAGGACCAAGAAAAAATTGAGGAATTGCCTGCGTAGCCCATCAAAGAGGTACCAATTTCTACTCCTGAATTGAAAGACTTGCGAGGTCATTAATGTTATGAATTTTTGGGGAAAATTTTGAATTACCCGGTAATTATTTCATCCTCTCTTACTCCCGATGAAAAATATAAATTATTTAGAGTTTTGAGAAAATTCAAATTTTCTTTGGGATGGTCAATTTCTGATATCAAGGGAATTAGACCCAATATTTTCATGCATAAAATTTTAATGAAGGAGTCATATAGTCCATATGTTGATCTTCAAAGGAGGTTAAATCATGCGATGAAAGAAGTGGTGAAAGCTGAGGTTGTTGAATGCTTGAATTATTTATGATATTTCTGACAATTCCTGGGTGTCTCCAGTACAGGTTTTGCCAAAAAGAGGTATGAATGTGGTTAAAAATTAAAAAAATGAGTTGATCTCGACTCGTACTGTCACTGGTTGGAGAGCCTGCATTGATTATAGAAGTATTGATTATAGAAGGTTGAATAAGGATACTAGAAAATATCATTTTTCTCTTCTTTTTATTGATCAAATGCTTGATAGGTTGGCTGGTTACCAACATTATTGCTTTTTAGATGGTTATACTGGTTACAATCAAATTGCTATAGCGGCAGAGGATCAAGAGAAAAAAACTTTTACCTGTCCCAATGGTACTTATTCTTTTAGTAAAATGACATTTGGTTTGTGTAATACACGAGCTAATTTTCAGCGATGCATGATGGAAATTTTTTCGGGCATGGTGGAGAAATACATGGAAATTTTTATGGATGAGTTTTCTTTGTTTGGGTATTCCTTTGATCATTGTTTGCACAATCTGACCCTTGTTTTGCAGCGCTTCCAAGAAACAATTAGTGCTTAATTGTGAAAAATAGCACTTCATGGTTCAAGGCTTGAGGTTGATCGAACAAAAGTGGTTGCGATTGAAAATCTTACACCGCCAAATAATTTGAAAGCCTTTAGAAGTTATTGGGACACGCTGGGTTTTATCGTCGCTTTATTAGATATTTTTCTAAAATTACTAAGCCCTATGTAATTTATTAGAACAAGATATATCTTTTATTTTTTATGATGTGTGTTTGCAGGCATTTACAAAGATCAAGGAGACATTAATTTTTGATCCTATCATGATTTTTCTAGACTAGAAAGAGACGTTTGAAGTGATGTGTAATGCCAGTGATTATGTTGTAGGAGAAGTTTTGGGGCAAAGAAAATACAAGATGTTTCGCGCAATTTACTATGTCAGTCGCACTCTTGATGGAGCACAACAGAATTACACTACTACTGAAAAAGAGATGTTGGTTGTGGTTTTCTCCTTCGATAAATTTAGGTCCTATCTCATTGGCTCTAAAGTAATAGTTTATATTGACCATGCAACAATTCGCCATCTATTTTCCAAGAAGGATGCCAAGCCGAAATTGACTCGGTGGATACTCTTGCTACAAGAGTTTGATTTTGAAATTAGAGACAAGAAAGGAAATGAAAATGTAGTGGCAGATCATCTGTCTTGTTTGAAATTGGAAGGAAAATCTGAATATGAACTCATCAAGGAACAATTTCCTGATGAGCATATTTTTGAGGTAAATTCTAAACTTCCTTGGTTCGCCCATTTTGCTAATTTTCTTTCTTGTCCTGTTTTACCTCCAGATCTTAATCATCACCAAAGGAAAAAAAATTTCCATGATGCCAAGTTTTATCTGCGGGATGATCCATTTTTGTACAAAAAGTGTTCGGATCAAGAGATAAGGAGATGTGTGTCTGATGCTGAAGCGGGAGAAATTTTGGAACAATGTCATTCTTTACAGTATGGCGGTCCCTTTGGAGCCTCACGGACAGCCGCCAAAGTACTTTAATCTTGTTTTTATTGGGCAACTCTGTTCAAAGATAGTTATACCTTTGTAAAATCATGTGATAGATGTCAAAGGATGGAAAATATATCTAGGCGTCATGAATTGCCATTTACAAATATTTTAGAAGTTGAATTGTTCGATGTTTGGGGTATTGATTTTATGGGACCGTTTCTCATTTCCTTTGGTCAGTATTATATTTTATTGGTTGTTGATTATGTGTCAAAATGGGTGGAAGCAATCACCACCCCCACTAATGATGCTCTTATAGTTGTGCAGTTTTTATATAGAAAAATATTTTCACGCTGTTTGGAACTCCAAGGGCAATTATCAGTAATGAAGGTACGCATGTTTGCAATAAGATTTTTAATTCATTACTGACAAAATTTGGCGTTAGACATAAATTGGCATGTGCATACCATCCGCAAAAAAATGGGCAAGCTGAAATATCCAATCGGGAAATCAAGAAAATTCTGGAAAAGATTGTCAAAACTAATCGGAAGGATTGGGCAATCAAGATGGATGATGCACTATGGGCATACCGGACTACGTTCAAAACTCCGATCGGCATGTTCCCATATAGGTGGGTCTTTGGGAAGGCATGTCACATGCCAGTGGAGTTAGAACATCGAGCGTATTGGGCTGTGAAAAATTTGAATTTTGATCTGAAAGAAGCTGGCAAAGAGCGACTATTGCAGTTGAATGAAATAGAGGAGTTTTGTAATCATTCTTACAAAAATGCCAAGATCTACAAAGAACAGACCAAAAAGTGGCATGACAAAAACATTACTGAGGAGATAATTTGAGCCTGGCCATCATGTCTTATTATTTAATTCTCGTCTCAGATTGTTTCTCGATAAGTAGAAATTGAGATGGTCTGGTCCGTTCACAGTAGTAACACTGCATCCTTATGGAGCCGTAGAACTGAGTTGTCATGATGAACAGACCTTTCAAATCAATGGTCAGAGGTTGAAACATTATTTTGGCAATGAAGTGCGGAACATTGAGAAATTTCCATTGATCGAGCCGGTGAAAAAGCACCAGAAAAGTCGTGCTGACGACGTTAAACCAAGCTCTTTTTGGGAGGCAACCCAAAATTATATTATTCACGCTTTACTATTATTATTATTTTATTATTATTAATATTATTATTATTATTTATGTCGTTTTAGTGTTAATTTTTATTTAATAGAATATCTTATTAATTAAATATTTATTTTCTTATTTATTGTATGCAAGACAGCGCACCAGCGCTCTATTCCAGGGGCACCCGCGCCAATCGCCGAAAATTAATGAAATTTTTTTTCCAAGGCGCACCCGTGCTTAATTGGGCAAAAACTTTGGTCTTGTTGATTAAAACACAGCGCCCCCGCGCTCAAATTGGCAGAAACTTTTGCTTTTTCTGATCAGACGCGGTGCACCCGCGCTCTTGGGAAAGCGCCCTTGTGACCTGTGCCATTTAATTCATGGCCTATCAGTTTTTTTTGGGACATAATCCCTTCGTTGTCTTTGAGTTTTCAGCGTATATCTCAGCTCCAAAATTCCATCACTCACCCAATAAAGGCCGAAATAACCCTTTTCTTATCATTGGCGCATCAATTTGTGGTTTTACATCACATTTTCTTACTCCCTCCACCAAATTTTGAAGTTAGGGCTCCTCACAAGTGAAATTTCGGATTTTGTTCTTTAATTACTACAGTGAGTTCGAAATTGCAGATCTTTTGGAGTTTTTTTTCGAAATCTTACACGAATTTTGCACTTCTACGCGACCAAATCCATCAAACTTAAGGTACTTCTCTTAACTCACATATATATTTCGAGAATTTGGGGATTTTTGTGGATAGTGATTGAATTGCATTTTTGTGGTGTTGGTTGGGTGCCTATTGATTGGTTTAATTTTTGGAGTTGAGAGTGTGTTGGTTGTGGTTGAGTTTGAAGTAGTTGAATATCTATTTGTATGCCAAGTGTTAGATATTAAAATAAAACAAAAGCAGGCTGCCTCATCTTCATTGATGGATGTTTCTGATAATAGATTCTGGGATGAGGTGGCTGCCGCTCATTATACCGTGTTGTTGGCAAAACCTTTGGTGAAAGAACGCGACTTTGATCTAGGTAGGAGCGTCCATGACGTTAGAGAACTGGGGGAGGCAAGACAGTGGCTTACTTTCATGAAACAACCGAGGGATGCGGTTGTCCCGATGGTCAGAGAATTCTATGAAAATTTGAAGGTAAAGAATCACTACAAGAATACATATAGAGACAGATTTTTTGAGACAAAAATAAAATCTGTTTCAGATTTATGTAAATCATAGATTTTCTACAGAATTACTAATTCGTTTCTCTTTGATATAACATGATATTTGTAAAGAAATTTGAGACCGAATTTAAAACTGATTTGAGACAAAATTACACATGAATTTTTATAAACAAAAATAAAAACGGATTATAAATCGAATTTGAGACAATTTGATTTGTGTCAAAAATGTTGTTTAAAATTTATTAAAAAGTTGAGACAGAAAAAAAATCCGTTTCAAATTATATAAATTGGTAACAGATTTGAAACGGACTAAATCTATTTCATTTTTTTAAATATATATAATATAATTATCTGAAAGGAAAGATAAAATTATTATAATAATGGTGATTATACACCAAATCACCCCTAATTTGCAGACGTCGCATTGCCTCTTCTCCTTCTGCTCTTCGCCAGTCGCCGATTCTCGATTCTTAAACACCAGAAAAAAACTTGAGAGAAATTACAATCGTGTTTGGCACTTCTTTTACGATTCTAATGTGATATTTTCGAGCAATATTCCACGAATTTGAAGTTTTTATAAGGTATGGGACGACTGAGTTTTCTTCTTTGATTCTTGTTGAAATTTGTTCGATTGAATTTCTTGTTAAATCGATTGAAATAAGGAAGAATAATATTTACAATTGTGAGTTCGGGTTAATGTTATACCCCGTTCAACGAAATTAGATAGCATTTGCCCTAAATTTGCCAGATTTGGGGCTGTTTGAATGGGCATGGTGCCTTATTTGATTTTTATAAAAACTCTGGACATAGATGCAGAAAATTCTTTGTTTTAGCTTGGAAAGTGGTGCACGAAACATTCATTTCTAAATCATTAGTTGCTTTGTTAACATGGCAGATTTGATGCTAGGTTGAAAAATAAGATTTGAGATATGGTTTTGAACAAGTAAATTCCATTTAGTTTTTTAAATATTTGATTGAAATGTTATTGAATTTTAAGAACATGACACGGAAGTATAATCTGATTTCAGTGACATTTTTGCGGTGAGTTGTGCAGAGGAGAAGCATGGAATTTGCATATTCTTGTTAGGTACATAATTATATTTTGTGTTGTTGTTTCTTAAGTTGTTCATTTATTTTTCTTTTTGTCTAAAAGTGTGCTCACATCCATGGTGTAGCCGTTAATGAGAGGCAGAGACTGAAATTATAGTTAGAGTGTCTTCAGCATTTCAAAGAAAATTTAAGGTGAAGATATTGCTTCTTGTACTCAAATTAATTTATCGCACATTCTTCCATACTTACTTATTCTATATCAATTTTTTATGAAGCTATATTTGTACCTAATAATTATTAGTTTGAATTTGGTTTGTTCACTAAGTTAAATATTTTTTTCCTTCAATTTAGTAGGTAGTTCTTGTCTTATAGACTTGTGCTACTCTTAAAATTTCCCAAGGAGATAGTGTGAAGACACACAAGAATATTTCAGTTGAATTGTACTTCTTGCATTTTAAATTTATGGAATGGATTCAATTATAAATTTAGTGTGCAAGTTATATTTTTTTCCTCTCTTTTTTCACCGGTCATGAGTCTTGCGCAATTTTTTATGTTTACTAATGTACCTGTTTCTTGATGTAGCTGGCAATGGAGTACTGGACATGTAAAGCGTCGGTGAAATGCGTTTTGATAAGGTAAAGTAAGAAGATTGAGGAAGAAATTCTTGAATTTTAGAAAGAAACTGGAGGTTGTTTGTGAAGGTCTATGCAAAAGAAGTGAATCAGAAAAGCTTATTGAGGATGACCGAAAAAGAACAGGAGCTCATGATTCAAGAGTTGGGGTCCCTTGGAGCAACATGCAGTGTAGATTAGTTTACTGGGAGAATTGGTGATTTATTTAGTTACTTGTAGTTAGATTAGTTATCTAATTTTTGTTTACTTGAATGATGTGGATATTTGTTTATATCAATATTAATTACATTTTATTGTCTTTGGATTAAGAAATTATTTGTTTAAAATATTTTATTCTATATTGAAGTGTGTTATTGTGATTTAAAAATTAATATTTAGGCGAGAAATATAGACAAGAAACTAAAAGTCATACTATATCAAGTTATTTGAGACGGAATGATGATGAATTTAAGACAAAATCAGAAACGGAATTCAATATAAAACAGATGTCATTTGGACAAAATACAAACGGATTTATAAAAGGCTTTATAATCCGTCTCTGAGATTAGAAACGGAATATTTCTGTCTCAAAATCAGAGACGAGGCTTTCAACAACGGATTTTTGAGACGGAATTTTCTGTCTTAAACTTTTTTCAGAGACAGAAAAAAGAGTTTCAAAGACGGATTTTTCTTTCTTTGAAGCCATGTTTTCTTGTAGTGAATGAACATTTGCGTGTGTTGGTAAGAGGTAAGTTGGTGGCGTTTGATGGGCACACTATAAACAATTTGTATAACTTGCCCATGATTTTGCACGACGAATATGCGGAGTATACTACTGACCAGCAAGATTGAATAAATATGTGAGCGTCTATGTCGAGAGGGTGCTGAATGGAAGGTGAATTCGAAGGAAAAACGTATTTTGACAAAGCTGATTTGCTGGGTATCGACAAAGGGTGGTATTATTTTTTGGCAGCTAGACTTCTACCTTCCGATCATACTACCACTGTCACACAGGAAAGGGCTGCGTTGGTATATTCTATAGTTAAAAGCAAGTCCATGGATATCGAACAGATAATCCAGGACTCTATTTTTCACTGTTCTTCCGGCTCCACTACAGGCAGACTCTTACATCCGTTGAATATCACTGATTTGTGTCGCCTTGTTGGTGTCACCTGGGATGACACCGAGGAGTTATTGAAGCCTCGGGCAACCATTTCGGTCACCCATGACCCAGCACCAGAGCAGCTTGTTGTGGTACGATAGCCACAGACTATTCCTGCCCGACTCACTAGACTGGAGCAAGATATGGAGCAGTTTCGCTATCGAACGGATGTATTTATGGGCTATATGATGGATTTCACATCTGTCTTGAAGTAGCGTTTTCCAGCCACATCACCTGATGCCGCGCCATTTCCTCCACAACCTGCTTGGCCTCCACAGTACCCACCATCGGCCAAGCCCCATGATGATGATGCGGGCAAGGACCACTGACGGTGGTCACCATAGGTACGTGTATTATCTTGTTCTTTTATCGATTCATTGTACATTAGGGACAATGCACGAATCTAAGTTTGGGGGGATTTTGTGTGTTTTTTTATTTTTTTTGTTAGTATGTCATGTTTCTTTTTAATGGAATTGTTTTCATGTTTTTATTTTTCATAGTTTGTATTGTGTTTTAGTTCATGTTGTGTTTTTGTGTCAGTTTTATTGTTTGTTTGTGATTTTGTTTCTTTTGAAAAAAAAGTGAAAAAAATGAGGGAAACAAAGAAAAATGGCCTATGATGATGGGTTGGGAAAGGAAAAGGAGAATATAATCTAGTGTTGGCAACATTGTAATTCGAGTTATCATATTTTACGCACTATACCTTGACTGTCGATACTCCTGACAAGTATAAAAAGTTATGTGGATTTTTTAAGTAGATTGGTACTTTGACTCTTAACTTTGGTGATCTATACTCAAGATCGAGGTAGACTAATACAAACTTAGAAATGATTTAGGCAACTTTATTGAAAAAATGAGTAGCTAAAAAGTTGCAACAGCAACAGAAATAAAAACTTTTTTAACAATTCCATCCGGACCTGGAAAGAAATTGAAATCCTAATCACCAATCCATGGCTAAATTTGCGGAAAAAATGGGGTTGATGCTCTATCCGGGCTACAGATTTGGAAATTGAAATCCGAATCTTCTCTTTAGTTATAGCTAAGTTTGCGGATAATTTATGGGGCTAAATAAATCAAAACCGAGTGCAAAATCCGGTGTTGTTTTGAAAAAAAACTCTGATACACCTTGAAAAGTCCTTTTGATCTTAGTGAGTCGAAGTTGAACTTAGTGGAGAGTATTTTGAAACTAGAAGCCGGGGTTAATGAATCTTTGAGACTTACTAGTTGCGTGATTTGATCGAAAGATAGGTGGGTAGATGAGATTGGCTAATCACACACAGACACGAGAACTCTTGAAAAAATTAGCTACACATGGGTTAATTGTTGAACATCTGAGGCCGGTTGGTATATAATTTTTTTTTGTTTTCTTGTCCTGTCTATTTGTTGGTTTAATTGTTTTGTTTTGCTCGAAACTAGCAAAAATTTAAGTTTGGGGGATATGATAAGTGTAATCTTTGCACTTATATTTTATATGAATTATCTTGGATTTTGTTATGTATCGAGCGATATTATGCATTTTTCTTGTTGTTTGTGTTGTTTGCAGGAATCTACGTAACAATAAATTTTTGGTGAGAAAATGAATGAAAATGGTGAATTTTACGCGGAGCGCCCGCGCAATGTAGATTCAATTTCCAAAAAATTCTGCTTCCGCATAGCGCCCCTGCGCCATGCCACCAGCGCACCCGCGCCCTGTTCGTCTTATTTTTGGGAACTTTTCTCTCGAGGTTTAAAGAGTAATTCGGGGCATATATCATAGGAGATACGAGGGTTTGTATCTAATTTAGAGATGGAGAACGACTGCTGAAGTCTTTGGAGTGCACAAGAGATAAAGAACTCGATACAAAGGCGGAAGACGGCGGCATTCGGCAACAGAGAAGCTAATTTTACTTCGTTCTAGTTTCTCTTTGAAACTCTAATTTTCTAGTTTGATGGCTTGAAAAACATGTTTTATTTGATCTTTAAATTTATCATGAAATAATTTCTTAATCTAGAGGTAGACGAATCTTGACTGAAAATCATGATTTGGATATTTTGATTTATATATTTGAATTCTTCGCACAGTTTATTTGTGTTTTTGTGATTTTAATGCTTTCAATTTACTGGCCACAGAATGATTGATATATTATTTGGAATATGTCACTCGACAGAAGGGATTTTGAATACGACATAGGAAATATACGGTGTTTATATTGTTCGAGAGACGTATAACTCCATAAAAGTCGTTAGAAGAATCACTGAAGTTTTTACCGAATTTAATAGTTGAAATTAGTTAGAAATATGAAGTTTTCTATTAGATACAAATTTTTACTTCACACTTAAGAAAGATAATAGAAAATAATATGGATTCTTTACTAATGAACTAGCATAATTTGTAATTAAACAATCATTACAAATAAATTTTAGTGGATAGTCAAGTGAATTCAAACCTCTAGAATTCATCTCCTATTGAATTTTTCTCGTGCGAACTCGTCGTTATTTAAATTTTAATTATTAAATATTTTAGTTTTATTAAATTCAAACCCTTATTCGTATCTCTACATTGGATTAAGATTTGATTAGTTGTAAATATTTAATATAATATTATTTTATTCATTCTCCGTGGGATTGACTTGTACTTAATTCCAATATTATAACTTGACAACGTACTCTTGCGAACGAAAAACATGCAACAACCTCCAACTTTGAGAGAAGCACCATACAGTGTGAATTTGGCAGCCCATTGTGCAGCATTACCATCGAGAAGATCGGAGCATTTTGCCACACCCTTGGTGGGCTGTTTGAAAGTGTTCCCAAATAAGGGTTGATTGAATGTGTAGTGCTTCCCATTGATGTCGCAAGCAATGCCACCATGAATAATTTGAGTAGTGGCAAAGAACTGCTTGACTACTCCAAAGTTGAAACCATAGCAATATCCGAGGAATTTCCGAAGTCCCAATGCTTCAATCATCTAGAAAGATTTCTGTGATTGCTGGATCACCCACGGATTAAACTTCAGTAAAGTTGATAGCTACGCAAGTTTTTTGGATCGACATGATGTGAATGTGTAGAGACAAAACTTGGCAAAAGATCAAGTGATTGTATTGAGAGTTTTGAGTGTTGATGGTGCAATATCAAGGAAATTCGTGAAGGAGGAGAAGTATACATATATGTGTAAATATATATGTTTGTGTTAGGTGAGGGATAATCCAACGTGGCGATACTAGAGATAAGATTTTGAAACTTATCGCCCCAAACAGTACTGACACACAAATAAGCGGTTGAGGTGGAGTCTTGATGCTTATAGGGCGCGTGGTACCTCATAATGATTGAAGTGACTAATATTAAACGATGGCGTGCACAATTTTCAAGGTCTATACGTGAAGAATAAGGAGTGTATCAGTGAATCAAATACGTCATCAGATAAAAGATTTCAAAGGACAATACATTAATTGATTACATGACAATTAATAGATTCATGGCTACCATCGTGTGTGTGCTTTATGCATATATATATATGAGAAGTTTTAGTGATTTTTCGCACCACTAAAACATGACAACGAGTTTTAGTGATCGAGCACGCAGTGAGTATCATTTGTTGGGCATCTGAAGATTTCTAATATATATATATATATAACACCATCAAGCATTTTTAGTTCACTCTAAAAGAAATGACTGAACCTGTGAGAAATGTTAGTGACATTTTGTATGAGGCTGCATTGCATGGTCAGAAGCAAGTCATTGAGGATCGAGTCTTTAACGTTACGATGCATGAGTGGCACAAGGTGAACGTGCTTCCCTTCCTCCGTTCTCCTAGAGCTCGCCCACTATCAGTTGGTTCTCGATACTTTGATGCTATGCAGAGACGATTTAAGAAGGTGCTGGGTACCTCCGATACGCAGTATATTTTCAAACCTGCATGCATCCTGCTTCTGATGCTGGAGGCTAAGCAGAGTGAGTTGCACCACATTTGGACTTATGACATCTACCATCCTAGAGCTTCTGACTTGGGGATGATTCGATAGCTAAAAGATTGGAATAAGTCCATAGATAGGAAAATAGAAAGTGCAACTTTAGCATTTATTTGATCTTAATGATCGTGTGTTTTCCTATATGTGTGCTTTATCAAAAAAATATAAATGTATGTACGAATGATTTCATATATAATATAGCTCATTTTGCTATACATGTGTCCCATCATATAACATTATTAAATTAATTGTACACGCATACCAAAATATATCATTATTATGACTAAAGATAAAAAAGTGGTAGAGATGAGAAGACAGAAGACTCTTTATCTTTATTCTTCCTTTGCCTATAAAAAGATATCATTTGAGGGGTTAGATCGATCAGTTTTCTTAGAAAATATATTTTAAAAATAAAATAACTGGCCCCAGAGGAGATCTTTGTGGAGAGTTCCTTGCTGCACTAACTCGCGTTCGGAAGCGAGAGTAATGAAAAGAGGGTTTCAGTGAAGGTGCTGAAGGAGTCGGAGAGGCTAGAGCAGCTGTAATCGGCTGGGTGCGTCCCTCTGCTTCTGGCCCATCTGGTCTTTTGCTTGGGGGTCCCAAGCCCATACTCATGATTTTCTCCCCACCTGGCTGTGGGGAGTTTTTGCCCTCCCTAGAAAATCGAACTTGTACCACCAGGATTAAGTAAAAATTCTTCTGATTCCTTGTACTTCTCAAGTGGTACAAGGAATCAGAAGAATTTGTACTTAATCCTTGTGGTACAAGTTCGATTCTTGGGGAGAGCAAAAACTCCCCCAGCCAGGTGGGAGAAGATCATGAGTATGGGCTTGGGCCCCCAGAGAAAAAGGCCAGATGGGCCAGAAGCAGAGGGACGCACCCAACCCATTACAACACTTTGCCTTCACTTGTCTTCTATTTCACGGACATGTTCCTCAGCCTCTTCTCGTCGCTTTGATACTTTGGAGCAGGAGTACAACCGAGTGCTGGTAACTATCCATACCGAGGGCATCCTCAGTTATGAGGGTATCAACCTGTTGATGCTCTACAAGGAGCAAGAGGAACTGGTGAGTATATTTTCTGGTGATGTCGGCTATGTCCGATCGCCTACCATATATTTCACTCGTTTCATGAGAGAGTGGAAGGTTGTTGTTTGAGTGAGAGATTAATGCAGCTGTAATAGCATTTGAGGCTCTTAATAAATAAAATGTTATGTTTCAAATCTTGTGTATATTATTCTGTGTATGTGTATGCATGTGCGAATCGGGTGAGTAACCACAAGATAAACATGATAAGGTAATAATGGAAGTGTGGCAAACAAACGAAATTCCCCCTAAATTTTTGCATAATTAACTTAAATCAAGTTATCCAAGAATGTTGCGAAAATGAAAAAAAATTACCGTCCGGTAGTGGCTTGGTAAACATATCTGATGCTTGTTGATCAGTAGGAACAAATACCATTTGTATTTCATTTTAAGCACATGTTCCTAGATGAAGTTGATAGCGCACATCAATGTGCTTAGTTCTTGAATGCATCACAGGGTTCTGGGTGATATCTATGGCACTTGTATTATCACAAAATATTGGGGCTTCACTTGCTGAATTTCATAATCTCGAATTTGTTGCTGTATCCATAGTATTTGTGCACAGCAGCTGCAAGCGGCTAAAGTACTCAGCTTCAGCAGTTGAGGTAGATATTGAGGTCTTTTACTTTCTAAACCAAGAGATTAATCTATCTCCAGGGAATTGACATGAGCCACTTGTGCTTTTCCTATCTATCTTTCAACCTGCGTAATCTGCATCTGAGTATCCAATTAAGTTAAAGCTGGAGTCCTTGGGATACCAAAGACCCACATTAGTCGTTTCTTTAAGATACTTAAGGATGCATTTGGCAGCTATGTAATGTGATTGTTTGGATGAGGCTTGAAATCTTGCACATAAACATACTACAAAACATTATGTCCGGTCTATTAGTGGTGAGGTAGAAAAAAGATATAATTAATCCTCGATACATGGTTACCTCGACCAATGCTCCTGCTTCAGCTTTGTCAAATTTCATTGAAGACTCATGGGAGTAGATGCGGGTGAGCAATTCTCCATTCCAAATTTCTTGTTAAGTTCCTTGGCGTACTTGGTTTGGTTGATAAATATTCCCTTATCAAGTTTCTTAACATTTAACCCAAGGAAGAAATTCAACTCACCCATCATACTCATCTCAAACTGTACCTGCATGTGTTGGGGAAAATTCACCATAAACTTAAATCCAGAATCATCATGCTAAATCATCAAGATTAAATCTGTAAACTGAAGCGGAAGCGTACCTTAATCCATAACAATTGATACTGATGTAGATCTGCAAAGTTTGGTCTTCCAGATCAACACAATTTGCCTTGAGAGTTCCTTCAATTCTCTCACGCTCTCTAACTATCGATGGAAATAGAATAGAATGACATCAACGTCGTGTGATCTGGGGACCATAACCCTTATTTATATTTTGGGAATCTATTTAAGCACATCAATCAAATAAAAAAGCTCACTAGTATCCACACATTAAAATGCCACATCCTATTAGATACATTAAAGCCCACATAAACTGAAACTTTATTTAGATCACTTTTATGGGCTAACTTAATTCGACAGTCCACAATACATAATTATTTACATATAAGCCCAACGTTGGATTTATGATCCAACAATCTCCCACTGGGATATATGTGAAACTTTATAATTATGTTTTGCAAAATAACCAAAGGAGCTCAACTTTGCTGTCATTACCGAAATGTATCTACTGCTAATCCGGTTCATCATTCATAATAACATAGGATCAAAGAGGCCTTTGTCACATTTATCGCAACTCCACCCATCAATGTTCACATATGTTTGATAACTGAACGACATGGATTATGATGTGGATGTGTAGCATGAAAATTTCATGTAACGTGATCTTAACATGCCTATTTCCAACTGTCCACCATTAAACTTTAGTGAGATCAACCAAAACAAAGTCAGAGTGTGAATAAATCAAAACCTTTATTTCTGCAGAAATAACTTTCCTTATGTATCCATAAACCAAAAAACAAAATCACCGAAACATGTCTATAAAAGCATTTAAAATTACAAACTCCCACTGAACTGAATATCCTTAAATGACAAAACACCCATGCAAAATGTGCACACAAAAACTTTTGGGTGATAGTCCCTTAGCAAGTGGATCCACAATCATGGAGTTTGTAACGATATTTTTTTATAGACATTATTCTCTCTGAACTCTTACTTCAATAATCAAAAACTTTAATGAATGTCTTATAACACACTATAAAATCTACAGTCATGACAAAAGAGATTATAACAAATGACTTTTTAGTAACTTCTTTTGTGAAATGACACCTATTTCCAGTAGATTTAAATAGTCCAACATAGTTTTTACACTATCTAGGCATCCCATAAATCAGAGTCAGTATACCAAATGATTTCAAAACCGATCTGACCTCTGATATGTGAGCATATAATTCCTTTTATTTTCTGTAAATTCCATAATACGTAATTGACTATTTCAATAGTCAACTCCTGAATGATTTAAATATTTGTCCAACATCCCAGTCACTGTATAAAAACTTTACGTTTATATACCTTAGCAATGAATTAGATTCCCTACTCCTAAGTCATAAAGAATCATTTGAATTTTTTTTCTTTAAATCATTATTAGGGAACTTATTGAGACTAAATTGTCTCCTTTAAGTTAGGGTATCATCTGGTTGATAATCTTGCATCTCATATCGCTCTACAACTTTCTCTATATAGCTTTTTTGTGATAATCCAAGAATACATTGAGAGCTATCCAATGTATCTGGATACCCAGTACAAAAGATGCACCACCAAGATATTTCATCTCAAAATTATTAGATAGAAATCTCTTGGTGTCATGCAACATATCTATATCGTTGTTAGCGAGTAGGCTATCAGCACATAGAAAACCAAAAATTTTTTACTCCCACATACCTTATGATATATACAATCATCGACCAAATTCATCTCAAACCGAACGAGATGATCACATGATGAAATGTTAATATATCATTTATTAATTAAAATTCAGTACTTTTTCAATATATGCCTGAAGAGTTCTTCAAAGAAACCAAGAGAAAGACCCTTTACAATTGTATCCTCTTATTGTGTAAAACCTCATTAATGACAAGACGAGCGAGCCTTATATCTTTCCACACTACCTTTTGAGTACTCATGGTCTTAAATATCCATTTAGAACCAATGAACTTCACACTTTAGACAATGTGACAAGATATCAAATGTCATTGTCTTTCATAGATTTTATCTCTTTATATTGACATCAATCCATTTCGAGAGTTAGAATTTTTATGACTGATAGAAATTGATAAAAACATTTTCTATCATGTCAATGTTGACCTTATTCTCTTGGAGAAATACAATCAAATTACCTAAGATTGTATTTATTCTCTCTCGAGTGAAACTCCATAATGACAAGGTTATTGAGATGTAAGAGTTTGTTCTTTTAGAATATTTTTTGAATGAGAGATTTACCTAAATTGCATTGCCGTATTAGGTTTTTGAACGAAGTCAAAATTATAATTTTGATCAAATGTCAATAACACCTTGAGTAATATTAAAATATTCTTCCTTAAAAACAATTTTCAAACTATTATCTCCCTCACAAACTCAGACATCCATCAAAACACCAAGCATTTTTCTAAACTGATAATCAAATTAATTGTGGGACCATAAAACCTTTTACTCCCTTGATCTTTTAAGAATCACTATAATCAAACTTTTCTTAAGGATATATGCCTGGAGTTATTAGTGTTTTTTTTTTTCCATAAATGAGATATAAGAAGTCATATCTAAAATAAATCATCTATGAACAATAATAATATTAGGTGTTGTTCATTCCAAAAAACCATATGGAATACCCCTACTTATATCCATATTTATAAGTTCATAGACATCCAAAATTCTTGTTCACTTCAAATCTCCTTTAAGTTGTTTGTGATTCCCTTTATAACATTTAAAGGATGGAGAATTTTGTCATACGAAGTTTTTTTATTCTCCTTCAAGCTGCTCGAATATTACATTAATAACACATGTCACGATGTAACCTGAATTCTCATTACTGGAATTTTATCGTTAACTTTTAAATTTAATTGCAGGGACTTCAATAAATGAAAAAATTGTATCAACCTGAAGAAAGATTATTGCAACGAGATGAAAAACCAGAGCCAACCA